>NC_081557.1:69135721-69474403 GCF_022355385.1 Mustela nigripes | reverse complement strand
GAAAAAAATCCTCCTTCCTCCTTCTCTTGTTTTATTCAGGTTCTCAAGAGATTGAATGATGCCCACTCACATTGGGGAGAGCAATCTACTTTCCTGAGTCCACTAATTCAATTGCTAATCTCATCCAGAAATGCCCCCAGATACACATTCAGTACATTCATAATAATGTATAATCTGGGCACTCTGTGGCTCAGTCAAGTTTTCACTTAAAATTCACCATTAAAATAGCCCATAGAATGGGACAAAATATTTGCAAATCATATATCTGATAAGGGACTTGTATCTAAAATGTATAAAGAATTGTCACGACGTAATAATGAAAAGACAACACAATTATGGTGCACCTGGGTGGCTCAGTTGATTAAATGTCCTGCTCTTGATTTTGGCTTAGGTCATGATCTCAGGTTTGTGAAATCAAGCCCACATCAGGCTATGCTCGGGATTCTCTCTCTCTTCCTCTCTCTCTCTCAAACACAAACAAAACAATTTTAAAATGGACAATCTAAATAAATTTTTCACCAATGAAGTTATACAAATGGCCAAAAGCACATGAAAAAGTGCTCAATATTTGTAGTCCTTAGGGAAATAAAATCACTTCACACATACTAGAATGTCTAGAATCAAAAAGACAGACAATAGCAAGTGTTGACAAGCATGTGGAAGAATTGGAACCTTCACATACTGCTGGTGGGAGAGTAAAATGCTACAGCCATTTTAAAAAAACAGTCTGGAAGTGCCTCAAAAAGTTAAACAGAATTTATGTGAAAACGTCTACGCACTCGAAAATGTATCCATGAATATTCATAGCAGCATTATTCATAATAACTGAAAGCAGAAACATTTCAGTGTCCATCAATTGATGAGTGGATAAACAAAATATTATTTTAAAGGATTATTAATTGTCAGTGAAAGGAATGAAGTACTGATACATGCTACAGCATTGAAGAACCTAGAAAACATTAATTCAGTGAAAGGAGACAGTCACAAAAGACCATGTGCTTTATGACTGCATTTCTAGGAAATGTCCAGAGGCAAATCCATAGAGACAGAAAATAAATTAGCAATTGTCTAAGGCAGGGAGGTGGGAGGAGAGGAAGTTGACTGCTAACAGGTAACGGGTCTTTTTTGGGATGAAGGATGTGTCCCCATATTAGATAGTGGTGATGACTGAACAATTCTAAAAGTAATAAAAATCACTGATTGGACATATTAAAGGAATAAATGTTATGGCCTGTGATTTAAATCACAATAAATCTACTTTAGAAAGAAAAAAATACAGAGGCATTTAAAAAATAGGTCAGTGAGTTGTCGCCAAGGTGATTAACATACCATGCCCAGAAATGAAGTAAAACCAGGAATCCCTGGACATAAGCAAGTATCAACGCCAGCTTTGCCTCTGACAGATTCTGCTGAACTCTGGCGAACTTGAACCTGTATTGTGGTAACTTCACAGGGTGTGGGGGACAGGATATACAGACTAGGCATGTTGAAGAGGAGGATTCTATCATAAGATCCCCTCTAAAAATTAGTACTGCATCAGAGTAAGGGTGAAAATGAAATAAATCCTGTCATGTTACAGAGGGGAAAAATTCTTCCTTGAAAACATATAACCAAAAGTCTGCATTCATATGAGTTTAGATTTGTATTCATAAAAATCTGTATATTCAAAACAACAACAACAACAAAACCTGACTGTAGAATTTCACGTGAAGTGTCCTCCCCCTCAGTTGGGTGCACCCTCAGGAAACAGAAGAAAAGCAAGTCGCAGAAAAATGCTTACAGCTCTAGTCCATTTATTAAAAAAATAATAATAAAAAGCAAAACTAAAGAGGTTATTTAACGACATATATGGGACAGTGAAACTGTAAAGAAAACTGAGAGAATAATTATCATTAAAGTTTGCTTAATGGTTCCCTCTGGGGTGTGGAAAAAAAGGGGGTCTTAAGGCACTGGTAATATTACATTTCTTAATCTGGTCATTATACATCAGTGTTAGTTACATTTTTATTCCTTAAATGATACCTATGTTTTTATTGACACTTTGTGTATTTGAGGTTTCACAATAAACAATTTTTAAATGCTGTCAGATTACTATGTGGCAGACAGAAGGGGAATTGCGATCAATCAGCCCATCTATCATTAAGTACGAGGATTTTGCACTTGGATTGCTTTGAACGAGTTTTAGGTTTTCATCCCATTTTAATGAAATCAGAACTTGAAATCACAGAAGATACATTATGTATGTGATTCATGCAAGAAAGACTTCAGAGACCTCCCATCAGGAAAACCATACTAAAAAGAAAAGCCTTGGTACTAACATCAAAAGATTTATAAATGAAGGCAATTTATAAGCTATAAAATGTTTAAATTTTAGTTTTAAGTTTCAACATTTAATGTATATTTGTAGGCAGGTAGTGCATGTATACATATGTATAATTTCCTTAATCCAATTTTATTTTCTTTCTTAAATTAACTGACCAACCATCAGTTCTATTCATACCATATAGGAAAACATCTACTCTATTGAACATTAAGAAATTGGACCAAGATTTTGATTTGTGCAAGATATTGTTTAGGAACTAATGTGAGTTGAGAAAAGAATAGCATAGAGTTTATGCATGCTGAAAAAAGAAGCTTGATCTTTAACTTTTATTCCTGAGAAAATATAAAACTTAAATATTAAGAAAGATTATCTCCAATATGAGTGAATATAGCATAAATCGTCTTCAAAGGAGTTTTTACTCATTACTTATTCATCATTCTAACTTGAAAAGCAATATGTCACTTTTCAAACTACTGAAGCAAAGTTAAATATATATAAAGAGAGATGGATATGTAAACCTCATTTATATATATGTGTCTCCATTTGTTTAATTCTGCCTTTCAACACTCACTGGAAAAACAGGAGATTATTCCACATCTGGTCTTTTGGTTAAAGTTAGCAGCCATTTTTTTGTTAATCTTTGGAGTGATCAGGAGATTTGAAGGATGTATTAATCCTACTCTGAGTGTGTCAAAGTAGATGTCTTTGTTCATTTCACAAAACCAATAAGAGTGCTGTTGTGAGGATTAGATTCTGACAATTCGATCCAGATGACTACTTTATTATGGAAAATTATTCTGCATCCCCATCTAATCCAGAAAGCATATTCATAGAGAAGGCTGTGTAGCTACACTAAAATACAGTGGCAAATATTAAAATTAAAGGTTATAAGAAGAAACACAGCTGTTAAAGGGCAGTGACTGAGTGAATTCATTTCAGTGTTACATATCTATGATGTGCATTATTCAAGATTTTTTCCAAAACTCATTTCAAAAGCACTCACTTTAGCATTTCAAAGGTGGTGGATAATATTTGGGCAAAAAAAAAAAAGTTTCACTTCTTTTAAATACAATAATAATAGAGTTTGAAAGCTAAATATGCAAAGGCTTATAAAATAATGTGTGCCAGGGAGTTCTGAATGTCAATTGTGTGCACAGATGTCTCAGTTGGAGCATAAAATATTGGCATGTTTCATAAGCAGTTTTTCTTTCTGGAAGAACTTACTTGCACTTGTGCAGTGACATGAGCTTTCTTTATGACATAGAGGAAAACTGATAATCTCAAAAAAAAATAGGTAAAAATGTGGATCTCTAAATTCAACTGATACTGGGTGTGAGTTATTAAACACATAAAATGTTTCATAGAAGTATTATCTGGTTTTTGCTTTTGTTTTAAAAACTCAAAACATATCAGGACCTATTTCACCTCAGAGAAGTATGTTCAAACTACCTTAAGCTTTAAAAGTTAAAGCATGTGGTGCTCCATTCCTGAAAGTCCATATTTTAGAAAGAATATTGATTTAACTCTACATTTTTCCAAAAATATGATGCCTCTCTTCCCATTGCAATATAAAGTCAGAGGCTAGTTTATGAATATTTGCTATTAGTCCATTTGTGACGCAATTGGATTCAAGGATTATAGAGAATTTGTCCAAGAGCAAGATTTTCTACCACTATGTATAATTCTTCCTCTTGAAACTCTGCTTCCCAAAGTGTATTTCATGAACTACTAGTTTGGGTCTTTGCAACATATAGTCAAACAAAGTTTTCCATTGTCAAAGTAGGTTGGAAAGCACTAGAAGGCATTCTTAGAGATATATGAGACCATGGTGTTTTGAAATTTTTCTGTAGTAGACAAAGCTGTTTAATTTACTTTTTTAAAACTGAAACTTCCTGGTTTGCATGACCTTTTGCACATATCCTTTGATATGGGTAGGCAAATGCTGTCCTATGTAATGTAATCGAAGAATGCATTCCGGTTGGCTTTTAAATGAGTATTCATTTAAATGAGTATTCATTCATTTCTATGAAATGCAAACAGTGATATATTCATATTTGTAGTAAAAAAAATACTTTGTATGTAATTGTTTTTTTTTTTTTTTTTTTAAAGATTTTATTTATTTATTTGTAAGAGAGAGAGAGTGAGAGCGAGCACAGGCAGACAGAGTGGAAGGCAGAGTCAGAGGGAGAAGCAGGCTCCCTGCGGAGCAAGGAGCCCGATGTGGGACTCGATCCCAGGACGCTGGGATCATGACCTGAGCCGAAGGCAGCTGCTTAACCAACTGAGCCACCCAGGCGTCCCTGTATGTAATTGTTAATAAAAGCCTGATATTTTACTGATTTCTCTTCAAGGTCAGCATCAGGCTTCCCTCAGGCTTTGCCTGAGTACAGTAGTACAGAGATGAGAGAATTTGAGGAGTATTGTCTCATAAAATATGGGATAGTTTTCAGATAATAATATCAAGAAACTAAAGCTTTCAAATGAGAGAAACAGAGTAAGGGAAACCTGAAGCTCTAACCTCTAAAGAAGGACCCAATTTGTGGTCTTTTGAGGACTCCAGGCTTTCCAAACCCATCTCAGGGCCTTTCTGTATTTTAGAAATGTTGCCAGGGTTTGAAGGGCAGCTGTGAGCATATTATACTATGTGACCCACACATAGTTTTTTTTTCCCCTCATTTTCATCTCTTCTTGTAGGGACCAAGCCAAATATAGTTTGAGATGGGATTACTCAGTTGAAGTTTATAGAATGGTAGCAGTTGTATCTTTTGTTGAGTTACTTGTATAAACAAGAAATTATTCATTAATTATTCATGTTCTACATGAACATCAGAGTACTCCACTGACCTACAGTTCATTCTGTTGCAAGTGCCCTTCCTGCCTGTTGTCACCTGGCTAATTAATACATCTCAAGGTCCTATATCGTCTCCAGGAAGCACCACAGACCTAGCCTTGAGTATCCTTATTCAGTGCTCCCAAAGGAACTTGTACTTATTTCTGATCAGGTCACCCATTTGTACTTTAAAAATTATATTACAAGAAATAGTCATAAATACAGTGGAATATTTCTCAGCCATCAGAAAGATGAAGACCTACCATTTGCATCAACTTGGATGGAACTGGAGGGGATTATGCTAAGTGAAATAGGTCAATCAGAGAAAGACAATTATCATATGGCTTCACTCATATGTGGAATATGTAGAGGACCATAGGGGAAGGGAAGGAAAACGGAATGGGAAGAAAGAAATCAGAGAGGGAGACACACCATGAGACTCTTGACTGTGGGAAACACATTAAGGGTTGCAGAAGGGAGAGGGATGGGAAAATGGGGTAACTGAGTGATGGGCATTAAGGAGGGCACATGATCTAATGAACACAGGGTGTTATGCAACAGATAAGTCACCAAACACTACCTTAAAGACGAACGATATACTACATGTTGGCTAACTGAATTTAAATTAAAAAAAGAAGTAGTCATATAAAATAAGCCAGTGCACTTACTATAAAAATGCTGTTGAGAATGTTATTTTAGAAATCACTTTCTATCTTTTATATAAAATTTCAGGGAGCTCTTTTTTGTATAATTCAGTGCTATAAAAAGCTTTTGTCTCTTCTCAAAAACTCATGTGATTCTTCCTTTTGATAATGAGAATGATACAACTGATTATGTGTTTACTTTTAGATAAGGCTGCCAGGAGGCTTTGGGCCAAATCTAAGGTTTATTTCAGAGAAACTTTGAAGGTTCTCATAAGGTTCTTTTTGTATAATTTTTTGGTCCTTTTTTGCCATTTCGTTTGTTTTAATTTCATGTATATTTTGTCCTAAGCCACCTCACAACTTTTGTGAAAAAAGTCGGGCTTTGATAAATAGTTATAAAAATAAAATGTAGAGGAAGAGGCCAACAGTCTAGTGAATTCTTTTGTTCTTGAGCAAATGTGGATTATTAAAATCCTTTATTTGTTTCTCTTTTTAGTTTGGGTTCTTTGTTTGTTAAGCCAATTGCATCAGTTTTGACCTGTTTGAATATTCCTAATGAATCTGGTTTTGGTAAGGAATAAATTTATTAAAACTGAAACTGATTCCAAAGGTTTAATTAAGGAGATCTGGCCCATGTACAACTCCTGAAAGCACACTTCACAATTAACCTCCCTCAGCTTGTTTGCACTCATCTCTTTTATTCCCCCCTCAATTTCAATTAAGTAAGTTTCCTTTATGTAAATTCTGGTGACCTGGGAACGTGTATATAAATTCTCTATATTTTGAAACCGTAGCCCTGAAATGCTGGGGCATGTGGGGGGCATTTTCTGCTCGCCTCTCCTCAGTGCCATTCAATTACTCCTAAGCATGTCACTGTTTTTTGAGATTTCTTATTACTTTGTTTTTCCATTAAAAAAAAATTCAGTTATCTAATTGCCTTAAGTCTTTCAGAGTATATGAACAACATTTAACAACAGCATTGTGATGGCAGAATCCAAACTTTGGAATTTAGACCCAGAGATCTGAAGATCTTACTTTGGGTGATACAAAGAACGTTGTTTGTTTTTTCATCTTTGTTGTACTGCACAGATGTTCTACTTAAGCTACCAGGGTATTATAAATCATGAATAATGTTAAAGCATTACAAAGAGATGAACATACATTTTATTTTATTATTTTTTAAAGATGTATTTATTTATTGTGGGGAAGGGCAGAGGGAGAGAGAGAGAGAGAATCTCCAGCAGACTCCCCAGTGAATGTGGAGCCTCACCCCATGATCATGAGACCATAACCTGAGCCAAAATCAAGAGTTATCCACTTAACCGACTGAGCCACCTGGGCACCAGAACAGGCATTTTAGAATTAAACCTAGAAATGGACAGGTTTTCTGGAAAGAAGAAAGAATACAAATTGGTGCTGCTTAGAGAACATATTCTTCAGAAAGTCATCACTCACCCAAAATATTGTTAAGCGTGAACACCCTTTCCCCTTGTGATTGGCTTGTGTCCTCATGAGTACTAGCACATCAAGTCAAGAATTTTCTTGGAGGCTCTTAAGAGACATGTTTATTCATTTATTTGTTCAAACATGTATTTATTAAATGTCCACTTTGTACCAAGCTCTCTTCTCTGCTTGGGACATATCAGTGGTCAAAACCAGCAAGGATTGCTAGTGATTCTTTATAATAACAGACAGAATAAATAAGTAAAGGATATGACAAGCAGAAGGTGACAAACATTACTAAAAAAAATTAGGAGAGGGTAAGGGAGATATGAATGGAGGAGCGTATAGGAAATTTTTAAAGGATATTCAAGGTAGGCCTTGAGAAGGAAACGATTTACAATTTGTTGTTGTTATTGTTTTTTTAAAGATTTATGCATTTGTTTTAGGTGGGGAGGGGCAGAAGGAGAGGGAGAGTCTTAAGCAGACTCCCTGCAGAGCTCAAAGCAGTACAGAGAATTTGGTCTCAGGACCATGAGATCATGAGCTGAGCTGAAACCACCCAGGCACCCAGAGAAGGAGACATTTGAACAAAGATTTGGAAGAGGTGTGAGAACACTCATATGAGGATAGAAAAGTTGTTAAAATCATCTGGCTCTGACAAGATAGAAAGAAACAAAAAGAGACATCATGTTATTTTGACTCAATTTTATCTTCAAATCAGAATGTTTCAAAGCGATTGCAGCCCTAAGTGAAGATAAGCAGGTTTTTTATTAGTTTTTAGTTCCAAACACAAACTTTATTTAAAGTCAGGAAGATGTGGTTGTTCTCACACACCCTCTATGGTTATCATGAGTTGGAGCAGAAATGCAGTAGATGACCTTGAAAATAACAGCAACTCACATCACATAAATGTGATATACATTAGATAGCTAACATCAGACACTGCAAACAGGTACCAAAGCTTGACAGTTCATACAATGTTTTCCAGGAGATTCAATAACAATACATCAAGATGTAATCTTTTCCAAGACAAATTCATCCTTCCCAAGCTGCCAGAAACCTTTTATCTGCTTCCCAATGCCTGAAGTCATATATCAGGCAGTCATGAAAATGCCATGAATGCAAAAGTAATTTTAATGAATCAAAAATGGAAGGCAACATGTCCACAGATGTGTACTTTAGGAACTGTGATCAAACGGACAATTTAACTTATTCAATGTGAAAGTGACCGTTGCTAGATTAAATCACAATCATAGAGATTATATTATTTGAAAATATGAGATGAATAGATTCAAACAGAGATTTAAAAAAAAATAATAATGTATTTTCAGGTAGTGCAGTCTACTGATACTGTTTAATAGGTCCCCACGGTCAACAAAAAAAACTAGACCTGGGGTCTTCACTTACTGCCCAAACTCCAGCAATCCTCAGCCTCGGTTCTTTGATCTGTTCTCCTCCCCACTGTACTGTGTTTCTTGGTTCTTTTAATGAATTACATAGAGAACTACCATCAGAACACATTTAATATGCCACGTGCCGTCCCGGATGTTTTTACATGAATCATCTTACTTCATTCTCACATTCTGATATGTATGTGTGTTCAGCATGGAGGAAGTCGGGGGAGAACATGGAATCTGAGTGACATTTTACAGGAGCTCAGGGAGGATGACTGCTCAAAATCCACACACACATAGGAAGAAGTAAAGCTAGGATTCTCTGCTCAGGTTTTGTAGCTCTGTTGAGCCATCTGCTACTGCAGAGAAGCCACTATGATAATTACTATTTGCGTAGCATCGTATTGTTGATAAAGTATGTTTATATTTAATTTATTTAATTATATCATGATCCCCTAAGATCATTCTAATTATCTTGGTTTTCTTAAAAATTATCAGTCTACAGGACTGATAAAACTTTGAAAACCCTACAGAATGTATGAAAGCCACATGCCTGTCTTTTGTGTAAGAACAATTATAAACTCTGCTTATATGACAGACTCATTAGATTGCTTCTATCTCATGATTACAGAAGACTGAATTTTCAGTAAATACAATCATGCAAAGTATGGCAAATTACTCAAGGATATTTTCTCCATAATAAAATGAAGGATAATCGTGTCTACCTACTTACCTACCTCACATATTGTTGTAAAGACACAGTGTGATAATATTACATAAAATAAATATACATATAATCAATACAAAGATAATGCAATAAAAAAGAACTTTCAGAATTGTGTGTTATAATAATAATGTTTTATATTAATGATTATTATTAAAGATTATTTATAGGTATCTTTATATTTGCCTCTTTAATGCTTTTCAACTTACATAAATACATGCTTGATATTAAAAGTTTAGAACATATCAAAATTTATGAAGAAAGTTAAAATTTCATTTCATACCTAGCTTCCTCAACCCAACTAATTTTCCTTTCAAGAGATGAAAATGATTACTAATTTGATACTTGTTCTTACAGATCTTTTAATATGCATATATATTCATGAATATAAGAGTAGTTAATTTTTTCCAAATACATATCAATCAAATATATTTTACTTGACATTTTTGTTTATTTTGCTTAACAATGTGTTCTGGAGACCTTGAATAGCTATGTAGTAATGTAATACTCTATAATGGATAGTTAAGCTATTTCCTGGGGTGCCTGGGTAGCTCAGTCATTAAGCGTTTGCCTTTAGCTTGAGTCATGGTCCTGGGGTCCTGGGATTGAGCCCTACATCGGGCAGGCTCCCTGCTCATTGGGAAGCCTGCTTCTACCCCTCCTACTCCCCCTGCTTGTGTTCCCTCTCTTGTCCTCTATCTCTCTCTCTGTCAAATAAATAAATCAAATCTTTCTGAAAAGTTAAAAAAAAGATGTGCTCTATATATGGAATGGAAAATTACTCAGCCATAAAAAGAATGAAATCTTGCAACGACATGGACAGATCTAGAGAGTATAATGGTAAGTGAAATAAGTCAAAGATAAATACCATATTATTTCCCTCATTTGTGGAATTTAAGGAAGAAAACAAATGAACAAAGAAAAAAAAGACAAACCAAAAAGCAGACTCTTAGAGAAAAAAACTGATGGTTACCAGAAAAGAGGGCCAGTGGGGGATGGGTAAAATAAGCAAACGGGATTATGAGTGCTATTATCATGATAAGCACTGGGTTATGTATAGAATTGTTGAATCACTATATGTACACCTCAAACTAAAATAACATTGTATGCTAACTATACTGGAATTAAATTAAAAGGAAAGCAAAGAACGAACACTGTTTGTAAGCATATTATATTGCTGCAATAAGTTTGAAATAGAGCTTTCTTGGAAAAATGCACAGATTGCAGAGTGATTTATTGAAGTATACTAGCATAATTTGCCAACATCATTTGTTTTCTGGAGTCTGGGACAGGATCATTAAATTTTGGTGGGTGAGTGTTAGGGGACTTCCAGACCAAAGAGGAATTTAACTGAGAATCCTATAGAAAAGTACACACTTAATGGCCAATCCCCAATCAACATTCAACTCAAAGGCTTGTTGTGAGAATTGCATGAATTATTCACAGAGAATCACAGCATAGTGATTAAGAAGATGGCATCAAAGTGAATTTGACCTAAACTCTAGTCCCTTATCGGCTTCCTGTGACCTTGGGATTTTTAAACTTCCTAGGCTTCAGAACTTTTTCATCTATAAAATATGGATAATAATGATTTTTTAACAATAAGATTCTTAGAATTCATGTTGAAACATTTCACATAAAATATACAAACTTTGCAATTATATAGTCCCATTTACAATGAATCCCTGACAAACGCTTTGCTCTAATTTTCATGTATATTACATACACTAAACTCCACAGAAAATGTCATAATGTTTGCTTTAAACAGTCTTACGTATTTTGAAGAAATTAAGAGAGGAAATAATTTTACATTTACCCAGATATTTCTGATTTTTCTTTTTTTCTTTTTTTTTTTTTTAGATAAAGAAAAAGAACATGAGTCAGGGGAGGGGCAGAGGGAGAGAGATATTCTCACACAAACTCCCTGCTGAGGGTTCAGCCTGACACAGGGCTTGATCTCGTGACCCATGAGATCACGATTTGAGATGAAATCAGGAGTCTAACAGTTAATTCACTGGAGCTACCCAGGTGCCCCATATTTCCCATTCTTAATCTGTATCCTTTTTTTTTTTTTTTTTCCCTTAATGTCCATCTTTGGTATCATTTCTCTTTGGCCTGAAGAATTTCCTTTAGAAAATTTTGTGTTTCTGTTGACAATACATTATCTTAATTGTTCTTCATCTATTTTTTTTTTAAAGTAAACTCTATGCCCAATGAAGGACTTGAACTCACAGCCCTTGATCAAGAGTCACATGCTCTACCAGCTGATTCATCCAGGGACCCTGTCCTTCACATAATATATATATTAAGTTTTGACTTTTATTTTTAAGCACTTTAAAGATTTTGTTTTACCGTTTTTTATTATCTATAGTATCTGCTGAGAAATCTGTGACTTTTAGAACTGTGGTTCCCCTATATGTAATGTATCATTTCTTTCTTGCTGCTTTGATGATTTTCTCTTTATCTTTGGTTTTCATGATGTGTGTGGGTATGGTTTTCTTTGTATTTATCCTGTTTTGTGTTTGCTGAACATCTTGAATTTACAAATTAATGCTTTGGACATATTTGGTAAGTTTTTGGCTGTAGTTTTTAAATAGTTTTCTCTGCCTAATTTTTTCCTACTTCTTCTAGGATTCCAGTTATTTGCATATTAGGTTTTTTGATATTGTCCTGCATGTCCCTTGGGCTCTGACAATATTTTTTTTCCCGATAACTTTTTTTTTAATTTTATTTATTTATTTGACAGAGAGAGACAGTGAGAGAGGGAACACAAGCAGGGGGAGTGGGAGAGAGAGAAGCAGGCTTCCTGCTGAGCAGGGAGCCCAATGCAGGACTCAATCCCAGGACCCTGGGATCATGACCTGAGCCGAAGGCCGATTTCAACTGATTGAGCTACCCAGGCACCCCCGATAATGTTTTAAAAATATTTTTATATATTATTTATACACAAATATATAAAAATTATAATTTAATATAATATACAAATTTTATATATGTATATATAATTTAATATAAATTATATATAAATATATATATAATATTTTATATACTATTTATAGATATTTTTATATATAAAAGATATATATAAAAACATATATATATATCTTTTTCATATTGGACAATTTCTACTGATTTGCCTTCATGTTCTTACGTTTTTATATGTTAAATCCATTTTGACATTAGGCCCATCCAGTAAGTCTTTTTATTTAGGTATTGTACTTTTCCTAGGTTGGTTTTTTTTTTTAATCTTTTCTATGTATATGATTCCCCTCTTGAGTTTTACTATCTTTTCATTGATTACAGTATAGTTTCGTTTAACTCACTGAATATAGTTATATCAGTTGCTTTTGAGCCATTATCTGAGAATTCCAACACCTGTGTCATCAGGAATTTAGCCTCTCCTTATTATCTTTTCCTTAAGGAATACATTCCATTGGGGCACCTGGGGGGGCTCAGTCCTTAAGCAACTGCCTTCAGCTCAGGTCATGATCCCATGGTCCTGGGATCGAGTCCCACATCTGGCTCCCTGCTCAGCGGGAAATCTGCTGCTCCCTCTCCCACTCTCCCGGCTTGTGTTCCCTCCCTTGCTGTGTTTCTCTCTGTCAAATAAACAAATAAAATCTTAAAAAGAAAAAGAATACACCCCATTTTCCCACTAGTTTTTAATGCCAAGTAATTATAAATTTTGTCCTTGACATTATGAATATTGTTTTGGAGTCTCTGGATTCTGTTTTATTCCCCTCTAAGGAGGTGGTGCTTTTGTTTAGCAAGAAATTCACTTAGTTTGAAACAAACTGAAGATTTTGTCTTGCAAATAGTGGATAACAGCTTGAATCTTATTTCAGTTCTTTTATCTGGATGAGTAGAAGGAAATTCTATTTTGAATTCTTTTATCTGAGCTGTTTGTATTCTGTCTTTGTTATTTTAATTGAATTAGGGTTTAGACAGAAATTGTCTGAGTACGTTTACGGAGTTTAGAGTTCTTTGGTTCTCTTTTTTGGAATTCCTCCCTCATTCTCTAGCTGCCCTGGGCTCCCTTCTCTTGGTTCCTCAGGCTAGAAAGATAGCAGGCATTCTGTGTGGGTTTTTCCCACCTTGCACCACACCACAATTTTTGTCTGTCCATAGGTTCAAAGCCGCTCAAGATGGGACATGCATTCTGTGTTGGTAACTTCCTATACAATTCTGTGTGCTTCTGTCTACTCTCTTGACTCCTCAGGTTGTTGTTTTACTGTCTGGAGTTTCCATTTGTTACCTGTGGAAAGGTCAGTTTGTTATAAGTCTACTTCTCCATACTAGAAGAGGAACTCTCCAAACCAAAATAATAAAAAAATTATCTTTTTGCATATAAATAATGAATTATAAGAATTATCAATGCTTGAGGTGCCTGGGTAGCTCAGTCAGTTAATATCCCACTCTTGGTCTTGGTTCAGGGCTCCTTGTCAGGGTCAGTAGTTCAAGCCCTGTGTTGGGTTCCACACTGGGCATGGAGCCTACCTAAAAAAGGGTGCGGGGGGAGGCCTGGGTAGCTCGATTGGTTAAGCATCTGACTCTTGATTTTGGCAGCTCAGGTCATGATCTCAGGTTCGTGAGATCAAGCCCTGCATCTGGCTCTGTGCTGGCATGGAGCCTGCTTAAGATTCCCCCTTTCCCCCTGCCCCAGTCCACCTGCCCCACACACTCTCTCTCAAAAACAAAAACAAAACGCATGCATGCTTGATCTAAGGATTTTGTTTTTGGCATGTGTGTTTAAGGGAAATTTCCCTCTACCTGTCCCTTCCTAACCACCATGTTACTATCATAAGAGAAGTTTATTTTCTTATTCTGTTTCAGATTGTCTAATAATCACCCTTTAATAAGCTGATAGGCAACAAACCTATAGATCCAAGTTAGTGCTATTCAGATTGTGGTTTGCCAATCAGTGCCTATACATGAACTATTGATTGCCTGTCCCTGATGAGATGAGAGTATTATTTTGAATATGTGCTTAGGCACTTTCATGTAACTTTCATGAAGTCATTTTAGATCCCTCACATATAAGAAAAAAAAATTGGTCTTGCATTTTGCCTGCCTTCAGTTTTTGTTTAAGTTTCATTTATTTAGTAACTAATTTTTAAGCATTGGTTGATAATAGCTTGGAAATTGAAAATAAAACACTGGTTCTTCCCACAGATCATTTGAGAAATGCTGGCCCAGATTTCAAATAAGAAAATTACTTTTTGGAAGGTCTTTAAGTTAACCATTTACTAGGAGAGATTGAAAGAGGACTTCATCTACCTCCATTTTGACCTCTGTCTATACCTTTTAATTGATTAAAAATGATTTTTTCCAGCTTATTTCTTAACTCAGGCAAAAGACCCTGTGGGCAAAGCATCCCCTGATTGGGAACAGAAACTACCCCCTCAAGCAGTCAGGACTGCCCTGAGCCAGCAAGACTCAGCCCATGGTCCATGACGGACTCTGAGATAATGATCAATTTAACCTTTACTGCCTACCCGCACATACCCACAGACTTTGTCCCCACATTTTCCTTTTATAAACTTAGAAGTATTTTCAGCACTTTGGAGATAGTCGAGAGGATAGTGTGCTGTTTTCCCAGTGTTGATCTCACTGAGATACATTCCTTTCTTGTTTCCCCACCACTAGTTTTCTCTGCCTTTGGGTTTTGTCACCTGGGAGTGGCTGCACCTGGTCTGTTTGGGAATCCCTGGAGCCAGTTATTTTGCACACCTGTGCCCCAGGGTACACGATAAACTTATGCTGTAATTTAATTTTAGCAAAAGTTCCTGAAGACCTTGTTCTTTTAAAAGACAAGAAAACTGAGGTGAAGAAAGTCCTAATCAAGGTGATTTCTCTTGGGTAAATGACACAGCAGCCAACATGTCAGAAAAAGAATTAAGCACTAATTTAACTTTCACCTGAGAGTGATCTTTCCTTGTTCACACCCTCAGAAATTACTGATTAGAAGTAAAACAGCAAGTTCAGAGGAAGAACAAATAATAATCGCAACAGATCCATTGACTGAGATCCTTCTGTGCAACCAACTCTATATAGGGAAAAAACAATTATTTTATGTGGATATTTTTATTCCCATTTTAGGGATGAGAAAGCCGTGTTGGAGAAGCAACTTAATTGAAATCATAGAGCAAGTATGTGACAGAGTCAGGATCCCAATTCAGATTTGCCTGGTTCTAAAATTTCTACACTAACTTTATTTGATTTTTATTTTTAAGTAATTGCCTCACCCAACGGGGCTTGAATTCATAACCCCAAGACCAAGAGTCTCATGCTTTACTAACTGAACCAGCCAGGTGCCCTGCAGTATTGTTATTAATCCCCAGATAGACTCATATACAAATTATTACATCATTAGGCAGATGATTTCAAGTGCTCTATTAACACAGTCCTAGAAACAACTGGGCTGTAGAGAGTGCTTGGGTCTCCCTCATCAGTATTCACCAAACCTAGCCTAGAAAAATCTATGTCCTAGTATCAGGTGACAAGTGAGTCAGCATTTTCTACCTTCAGGCAGGTAGAAATCAGGAATCAATAAGCAAATTCTTTATGAATCATTGTAGATGTTTATGCTTGTTAAGTGTTTCTAATGCCTATTGTCTTTGCCTATTAGAGGAGTACAGTTAAAGGCCTTTTTAAAAACTATATAAATAAAAACTATCAGCTGCCATCCTATCCTTGCAAGCTGGAGAATGGAATGGAAAGGTAAAGACTTTTGTGCTTAAAAACATTTTAATAAATATGCTGAACAAAACTAGGTTAGGTTGTTCTTTTAGGGAACGTACTTGCAAGTCATTATTTCACCAACCCTATATTTTAAGATTTTCTTAAAACATCATTAAATCTAGTTTAAATGAACATAATTCTACTTATCCTAGCAAGGTTTTTTTTTTTTTAAACGATTCATTGTTATTTTTTTTCTACAGAAATAATTTTTGCATCATTTTATACTTCAGACGTGAGGTAACTGTGATTGTCTCAGAAAAATTTCTTTATGCCCTCCTTTTGTCCTTCCTGTGTCTTCCATAACAGAAAATTACCAGCAGAAGCATTTCCCCTTCACCCAATGCCTATTCTCTTATCACAGTTTTTCTCTACCCTCCCTTCCTGCTCTGCAGGGGAATTTGAGAGGGCAGGGAAGAGTGCTAGAGTTTGTTCTCTATCCAACACCACAACATACAATAGTGTATGTGTCTAATTCTTTTTGCATATTAGTTCCCATTTTCCTCTTCCATACCTCCTTGTGTTCAATGGACTAACGCCTGTGCTTTGCCCCTGCACACTGCCAGGCCACAGAGACTTCCATTCGAATCAGAGCAGGGCTGAAAATTTCTGCTTTTCTAGGGTCCTTTCTACAATGCTGGGCTGGTGATGTAATGACGATATTATGAGGAGCATTAATTTTTTCCCTTTCTGTCTTGTACTTTCTCCACTACCTTTCCCATACCAATCACTTCTTACTTCTCTGCCACCCTCCTTCTATATTCCTGCTCTATACCTATCATTTTTTGAAGTTGTATTAGAAAGCGTTTATATGCATTAACACAGCACATCCTTACAACCCTTATGAAGTAGATAGTAATATAAACAGCTAATATTTGCGTGCTTACTATGAGCCAAAATTTAAGCATTTCACATGTATTATTTCATCTAATCTGTGAAGTTATTATTTTTCCTATTTTACAGGTAAGGAAGCTGATGTTCAATACCTTGGGTTGGGGTGCCTGGGTGACTCAGTGGGTTAAGCTGCTGCCTTTGGCTCAGGTCATGATCTCAGGGTCCTGGGATCATGCCCCGCATCGCATCGGACTCTCTGCTCAGCAGGGAGCCTGCTTCCTCCTCTCTCTCTCTGCCTGCCTCTCTGCCTACTTGTGATCTCTCTCTCTCTGTAAAATAAATAAATAAAATCTTAAAAAAAAAACAACAACAACAAAAACCTTGGGTTATGCTGCAAGCGACCGGCAGAGGCAGGATTTGAATTCCTGTCTGGCTGGTTAAAGCAACTTTTAATCACTATTTGATAATTATTTAATTATTATTTTCAGCCCCAAATCTGGCGAACACTTTGCCATCTCTAGTATCCTCATCCGTTGTTTCCCTAGGTTCTCTTCCCTTCTTCGAGCCCCGCCCCATGTCCTTTCCGCCCCTTCATCCCCAGGTTCGCCCGCACTCCTCTACTACCCGGTCTTCTTCCCTATTCCTGTCTCAGTCACCCCCATTCCTAAGATCCTTGTCCCTTTCTTTCCTTTTTTTTTTTGAAGACCCTCGTCCCTAGTATTCCCTATTTCTCTCTACTTCTGAAATTCTCCCTCCTCCTGTGGGGTCCTCGTCCGCACTCCCCCAGGCCCCGACCCCCGCAGCAGGAGAACCTCTCACGCCGGGAAGGGCACCTCCCTTTCCCAGAGCCCAGAGGCAGCGCGGGGCACGCCGCGAGCGCACGTAAAGAGCGCAGCGCGTCGGGGCCGCAGTCGGAGGGGAGCCGCGGGGTCCTCCCGCGCCTCGGCAGCCCCCGGGCGCGGTGCAGTCTGGGGGAACATGGCCGCTTCCGGTCTCTCTCCCGGGCCGGCGCTAGCCTGACCGCGGCCTCGGTCCGGCGCACTCCGCCCTCCGCTGCTCCCGCCCCGCCGCCGCGGAGGTCGCTTCAGCCTTTCCCTCCTGCTGCCCCCGCCGCGCCATGGAGAAGAGCTCGAGCTGCGAGAGTCTTGGCTCCCAGCCGGCCGCAGCGCGGCCGCCCAGCGTGGATTCCCTGTCCAGGTAACCAGGATGCCCAGGGCCCCGCCCAGCGCCCGAGAGGGATGGAGAGGGGCCGGGGACCCACTGGATGGTGCCCCCGCTCTTGGACTTGCTTCCCGAAGGCTGCGCCGAAATTCCTTTCCTGCGACTTGGGAGCCACTTCTTCCTCCCTCTTCGGGGTTTAGAGGCTGGGAAAACGGGAGGTTAAAACTCACTGCTGCTTCATCGGTGACTCGACTTACAACGATCTTGGTTTATCCCTGGTTGAGGCAGCCCCAGTTCATTGGTTTCTCTTGTTTCTCATTACCTCTCGGATTATTTTTTTGGACAACCCCCCACCCCCGCCCCAGCCACCACCCCTCATTTCCTCTCTGCCTTTCTTTACTATACACTTTTCCAAACAGTTCTCCAGTCTTTGTTCCATCTGTCCGTGTGCCTTTGATTTTGGGACTCTTGCCCACCCTTTCCTCTTTTTCCATCACTTCACTTCCTTATGTCTTTAATGATTTTCCCTATACTCTGACCCCTTCCCCCCATTTCGCCTTAAAAATGTAAATAAAAATTCCCACTGTACGTCTTTTTTCCAAATCTTCCAGCTGAAAATAATTATCTAGGAATCTGAGCAGTCCTTAACCCCGAGTGAATAATGAGTGGTAGTTTTCTTCCTTCTTGGGCTACTGATTCTCCTGGTTATTTCTCTTGTACCAGATTCCCCCCCCCCCCCCCCAATGTTGAGAAGGACTTTAGTATGCAGTTTTGTAGACAGCTGTTGTGAATATTAACTAGACATGTTTTAGATGAATATTTCCCTTTTGGTTTTAAAATAATGATGGAAGAAATAATAGAGGACCTGTATTTGTTATATAGCTACAATGAAATCAGGTTCTTTTCCATAAAAAAATAGTCAATTATTATTAAAGAGTTATTGGATACTAATCTGTGTGAAAACACAAATTTCATTTTCCTCTGAATAAAGAGAAGTTTCTCTCTTTTAATTCATTTTGGACCCCACTAAATTTGGGTGACACAGCTATGTTTTCCTATTACTGCTCAGACCATATGGGAAATTATTAGCTGATTCTGTCATTATAAATTAGATTCTCTTCCTAAAGCACTCATAGCAGCCTGCCCACACCTTTTTCAGAGTTCTTAACAAACAGTGTAATTATTTTTTTTTAAAGATTTTATTTATTTATTTGACAGACAGAGATCACAAGTAGGCAGAGAGGCAGGCAGAGAGAGGAAGGGAAGCAGGCTCCCCGCTGAGCAGAGAGCCCGACAAGGGGCTGGATCCCAGGACCCCGGGATCACGACCTGGGCCAAAGGCAGAGGCCTAACCCACCGAGCCACCCAGGTGCCCCTGTAATTGTTGGTTTAATTGACTTTTCTACTTGAGGACAAGGACTATATCTTATCTTCTATGTTCAGCATTTAACAAAGACCCTGCATGTTAGAGTGCTAAATATCTTTTTGAATCTGTACATGTAATTATCCAGGGGAGGAGAATTTTTCTTTGCATTCAATCACATATACTGTACTTTTGTTTTAGGTATTTAAAAGTTTTATGTTTATTACTCTGAAATATAGAAAGCGGAGGATTTACATTCTCAGCTGTAAAATTATGCAGAAAACAGGTTGGAATTGTAATTTTATAGGGAAGTTACGAATGGCAGCTATGGTTCAGAATAGAATGTAAAGAAAACAAATGAAGGAGCCAGTAATCTAATTCAAGCAATAGAATTTGGAACCACAGGAGGCAGCACAGTCTTTTAGAATGAAGAAGGTGCTGGAAGTTAAGAGGCTCAGGCTCTTAAAAGTCCCTGGCTCTGCTAGCTTTTTGGTTTGTATCATTGAACCTTTCTAGTCTGCAGTTTTCTCATCTTTCAAAATAAAGAAGTTGGTCTTTATACAGATCTTCGAGGGATCTGTAAGGTCCCTTGGTGCTCTAAAGTTCTATCATTCTAGACTATTCAATGACAATAGTGATTATGATACCTTCTTATCAATTACTAAGATATTCCCTTTATAGATTTTTGAAATTATATTAAATAAATGTCTGTTATTACAAATTAACTTCCTAATTGTGCCACCTAAGCACATTTAATTCCCCCCCAAGAAAGCCCAGTGACTTTAAAGTTTATATGTGCTTTCTAATTCTTAATTAAAAAATTACATTACTAACATATGAATTTGAAAAAAAAAACTAACTCCTTCAAAGAGTTTTCACTAGAATATTTTAGCCTCATCCTCTCTGGACAAAAAAATAAGTATGATCTACTTTCCATAGGAGAATGCCAGCTTTCATTCCTTTCCTCTGGAAGGTAGAAAAAACTACATTTATTGAATGTCTGCTATGTAGAATTCACCCTGCTGAATTTTTTCATGTCTTTTATTTTATGAATCATTACACCTGGTTGATCAACAAGTGCATTGTAAGCACTTGTTACCTTAAATTTAAAATTAATCTAGGCAAACAACAATTATAGAGGATCCAAATGCAGAGGCAGGGTAGACAACCATGATTCCAATAGCTATGCTAAGTGGCTATCCAGTTGTTTGAGTTTTTACTTGAAGTCTATGATAAAGCAAAATATCGATGTGTGGATTGTATTGTCTCAGCCTTTTGTGGAAATGTTGTTTTTAAATTGTAGTTTATTTTTATCCCTTCTGTTTTTTACAATTAGGAAATTTTCATTTCAAATTTTCAATTTTTCAATTAGGAAATTGCCATGTGAATTTGTTTCAAAACTAACTGTACAATACTAGTATGTTCATTGTGTTCCCATATGTCTTTTACACACTAGATTGACAAAAATATCTGCTATGTTTATCTCCAAGAAGAATTATTTATGCAAAAAAGTGTGCTTCCTATTTGTTTGAAAATGCAAACTATGTAACTGCATGTTTCTCTTCAATTCAGCAAAAAGACTTCAGTCAAATATATGACTGAACTTGGTAATATATGCTTATCTAATTTCTTCAAGTACTTCTATTAGATTAATTCAGTTTAAATATTATATTTAAATGTGCTAATTTGTAAGTTGTTTTATACTTTTCTGGGAAATAAGAATATAAGTCTGAAAAATTATACACTAATCCTTCTGGTTGCCCACTGTTTTTTTGAAAAGGACACACTCCATTGAAGTTGGGTGACAGGCTTTTGTGGGGTCTCTAGTTCACACTAAACTCAAGTTGAGGCTTGTGGCACCTGGGTGGCTCAGTCAGTTGAATGTCCGACTCTTGGTTTCAGCTCAGGTCATGATCTTGGGGTCTTGGGATTGAGCCTGGAGTCAGGCTCCATGCTCATTAACTCAGTCCGCTTGAGATTCTCTCCTCCCTCTCCCTCAGTCCCTCCCCCCAGGGCACACACGTTCTCTCTCTCTCATAAGTAACATTTTTAAATATATATTGAGTCTTGATATGTCTGTCTGTGTATCTATGTGTCTATATTTGTGGTCATCTCAGAGTTGCTATTGCTTCTGGCTTTGCCTTCTAGGTCATCATAAGCTTAATGCTTTTCTCCAGGAAGGAGTGATTTTATTTTTTTAAAATATGATATCCAGATAGCAGTTTCCTAATCAGCTATAGTTATGTCATCCTGCATCCTTTTGAAAATTATTTATTTATTTATTTATTTGACAGACAGAGATCACAAGTAGACAGAGAGGCAGGCAGAGAGAGAGGAGGAAGCAGGCTCCCTGCTGAGCAGAGAGCCCAGTCCACAGGGCTCAATCCCAGGGATCATGACCTGAAGTGAAGGCAGAGGCTTTAACCCACTGAGTCACTCAGGCTCTCCTGTCATCCTGCATCCTTAAAAAAAGTAATTTTCTTTGGTGAATCTTACTTTGTGTTAGTCTACTTCAGTGAGCTATGCAGCCCCTCTGTGTATCCCCTGTTGTCTGTCCTTCAGTGCGTCCAGCCCCAGAGAGAGAGTTGTGAAAAAATTCACTTCAGCACACTGTTAATCTGGCTGTATTCCATAATTTAATTCTTGTTGCCCTGACTCTGATTCTTGACATAAGTATGATTTATATAGAATAGAGATAAAGCAGTACTGTAGGCTAGGTATGATAGCTAGGGTAGGCCTGAGCCTTAGAATTGTATAAGTTCTACAGCAGGATTTGTCAGTATATTGGTACTATTTCTGTCTTCTTAGGCTGGTTTTCCATTTTTTGTTTTTCAGTTTATACAGTGTTATAAAATGTACTGCCTGAGTGGGTTTCTTGTTAATTTTTTACTCTGCATAGTCACATGCTAATATATCTAGTGCCAAATAGGTGTCTAGTAAGTGTTGAATAAAGACATGTTCAACGTTCACTGCTCTTTTATTTGCAGTCTCCATTCAAAGGATTAAAAAGGGTTTTCCTATGTTGAATTTGGCCCATAAAGACATAGCTTCAAGTTAAAGCTCATCTTGCATGAAGCCTGTTGATACATTGAGCTGATTTTATTGGCTACATTATCTTTTCTGTGCCCAGTAATATATTTTCACAACATTGTGTTCCTTTAGCCTGCCTACTTTTCCATCTGCTACTCTTGATTATTTTGGTCTCTTGTCTAACTTACCTTGTCAGACTTTTGTTTAATACCTGTTTCTCTCTTTGCTTCTTGGCCTTTTGGCTAAGATCAAGTGTAATACCTGTTCCTTTCATCTTTTATATACCCTCATATGCTGCAGTTATTCTGGGCACCACTTGTTTGTCTCAGATTATGTTGGTTTATCAGTTGAGTTCTAGTCTATAAATTCTTTACATTTACATTTATGTGTTTATATGTACATACTTACATTTAACTTAGACAAAACAATCAAAGTGTGGTACACTGAATATACTCAAAAAAGTAGTCTTTAGCTAAATACATTTTTAAGTTGATGTCTTCCTTTAAAATTATCATCTGAAAACAGCAAATCCTGGTTGTTTCCATGAATTTTGATAGTACTTATTGTCTGAAAAGGAAGAAGAGTTTTTAAGATTTCTGAATCACATTTTTTTAAGGTTTCATCTCTAGTATCAGCCTCAAGGTCACTTAGAGCTGATATGTTGGTAGGAAATGTGCTTTTGGGTTGTTTTCCAGTAGTGGTGATGGATTTGTGTCCAATCACACATTTTTACCTACTCCCTTTGTGACTCTTGGCATATCTTCTGAGGCAGCTGGCCAGAATTAATGGTAGAAACTAGTTACAGAACTAAATGAAACTTAAAGGTTGAATTTCCAACCCCCGCAGTATAATTAGGACCTTGCGTCGGACATTGGACATACTTAGTTATTTTGTATTTCATTATTCCAGGACCCTAAAAGAACTTTCAAGTTTTGTCAGGTAAGAGCCAATATTATTGTGAACTTGAGTAATAACTGTGTAGATTTTTCTGAAAGAAAATTTAAAAAGATTAAAGAAAATTTAAAAAGATTAATTACTAGTCAAAAGTATACAAGTGTACTTTGAAACTGAGATTGGGTTCCATACGTGTTTTTTTCTTTCCTCTTTATGCTGCCATCAGTAGTCTTCTATTAATGTAGTTCAGTAGTTCCCAGATCAGTAGCATCAGCATCTTTTGGGGGTTTGTTAAAAATATAGATTCCCTGGTTCTACCTCAGATGCAACTGGATAAAACACTCTGGCAGTGGAGCCTGCAGTTTGTTTTAACAAGTCCTCCAAGTGATCCTCAACTAAAATTAGAGTTTGAGAACCACTGCCTTACGTCTTTTACTATTTTTTTTCTAGTATCTCCACCAATATTTGTTGAAACAGACTCATTTAAGGTGTGTGTTAAATCTACCATTAGCCTATTACTTGAAAGCATTTTTGTAGAAATATTGAAGTAGTGAAAGGTCAAAGTTATTTTTTAGGGATTTATGATATCTGAGCTTTAGGAAATTTCCTGAGGTTTTTTTCTTTTCAGTTAAGAGTAACACATCAGGAATACATGTTTTAGGTCCTTTCTTAAAAATTGGTCCTTGGGGCGCCTGGGTGACTAAGTCGGTTAAGTGTCCCAACTCTCCGTTTCAAGTGGGATCATGATCTTAGGGTCATGAGATTGAGCCCTGTGTGGGACTCTGTGCTCAGCAGGGAGTCTGTTTGCCATTCTTTCTTTCCCTTTGCCTCTCCCCCACTCACACGTGCACACCCTCTCTCTCAAATAAATAAATCTTTTTTTTTTTTTTTAAAGGTCCTTGGTGAAATCCATTAGTGGTAACAAATTAAAAAAATATATTATAAATAAGTAATTCCAGGAAGCCATCACCTGAACCAGTAAAGTCTGGATTACGCCCAAGGGAAGGAAATAACCCAGATACAGATGTCCAGAAATCAGTAAGCTTATTTTGTAAAGCTGCCAAGTTCATGCTATTGTATTCAAAATCACCAGGGCGAAAGGTTGCATGTGATTCAGGACTTGACCAGTGGAAATTCTGCACATTTTAATAAAGAGTATTTTTTTCTTTTTAAGAAAATTAGTTTTGAATAGGTAAAGCATTTGCTAGCTCTGTCCCATTGTTTGATTTAGTTAAATCTGTGGATAGGATTAAAAACTATTGAGAGTTCTTGGTCAAGGATAGGGAGTGATTTTATAAGCCTGCTTCCCACAGGAAGTCAGGTTAAAAATGGAACTATTGAAAAAAAAGATTGGTACAAAGTTATTAAAATCAAAAGGACTAGAGAAGATGCTCTCTTAATGAAAATAATAATCTCTTGTTCCCTTTCCTGTAATTTTATTATACAGAACTAATTGTGCTGTTCCTCTTACTGTGCTTCTGTGTGTGTGCCACTGGTGCCATCACTGTAGACCACGAATACACCACCTTCATAGCTCTTTCCCTGCTATGCGCTTCGTTGTTACTCGCGGCAGCCATCACTGATGACTTTTCAAAGACTCTTATTGGATGAAATTAACTCTTGGGCTCTTCAAATACTTTTAAGCCTAGATTAAATAAGGGCAGATGCTATGTTTTCAATATAATAATTTGCTTTTAAAATATGTTTTGAATTATATACTTCAAAACCCCTAAATACTGATACTTGGAAAACTCTTATTTTATTGTTTTTGAAGTTAGGTTTTAGCTTTAACAGATTATAAAAGAAAATCCAAGCCAGCTGTGGCGTAAAATAGATTATTTTAGTTTTTCTCCCGTACAGAAGCCCAGAGACAGTTCATACTGATCTGATATAGTGGACCTGAAGTATTGAGAACACAGAATCTTTTTTGCAAGTTTATCTCATGAGCCAGAATTGCTGTTGGAGCTCTAACCGTTACATTCATTGTAGTCAAAAGGAAGGATGAAGGGAAGAAGAAAGTCATGTTTTCTTTCTTAAGGGATATTTTTTGAGATTATAGCCTTTTAAGATTACATCTAGTTGGCAAGAACATGGTTCCATTGCTGTACTTAGCCACAGGGAAGGCTAGGATGTATAGTCTCTTTTGGGAAGCCTGTACTGAGCTAAAAATTAGAGGTTCTGTCTGTAGGAAATACTAAAGAATGGGTACTGGAGACCGCAGCTTCTCCATAGCATATTAATGAATCATTTTAGCAAGGAAGACATTTTCTGGTTAAAATGGACAATACTTCTTACAGCAGAGACATTGTTAGACTTGCAAGAGCAGTGACCAAAGTAGAAAATGCTCTGAGAGACATGACATATTGTGGCAGACCAGAAAAGAAAACTGTATCTTGGAGCACTCTAAACTCAAGTTTTTTAACTTTATACTTTTTCTTGTGTATTGTCTTGGGCCAGATTTTTATAATCCTAACCAGGGACCATAGCATAAAAGGGATACATTCCATAATTGTCAACTCATTAAGTGAAAGGCAAATGGAAATCAAATGAAGAATGATCAACTGTGCTATTTCATTTTTTATTTCATATGAAGAGCTCAAGGAATTGTGTGTAAACTGGTGGTGGTAATGAGGATGGTGGCCAACACTGCTTACTTCTCTGCTGTTTCCAGTTTGCTTCCAGTCTTGTATCCATACGTTTTTATCTCCCCCTGAAGATATGTCTCAGGTTCCACTTAGGTATTTTCTCTCATTTTAGTTCTAAAGGTTTGGTCTCCCTAGGGGAAATAAAGCGGGCCATTTGGGGCCATGTTAGTTTATGAATGCTGTTGCCAATATTTTGTGTGTGCTTTTGTATCTTTGACTTAGAAATTTGAAAATTCAGAGAAATGTGTTATGCATTTTTGGTTCTGAGCTTAAATATTAATATTTTAAGCATGTAATGTCAAACATAAGTGTTGAGTCATTTGGGAGTGGGTCGAAGAGGATAGAGAAGTCTCCTCTGGATTGGGATGGCATTATTCTTTGGGCTCAGAGGGTTTAAAAGGAATGAGTCATAAATATGTCAATCTCCGTTCATAGCAAAATTGCTTTCACAGGTCACTGCAAGTAGAACTTTATTAGAAGGTAGTGTATTAACAAAAGGAATAATAACTTTGGCTGAAGACAGACTAGTGATTTTAAGCCTTAATTTTCTTGAGCTGAGCCAGGATGCCCACCAAGGTCAAAAATAAAATTTTATATGATACAGATGTCCTCTGTTACTGGTATTGGATAATATTCTTCCATTATAAGCAAAGGCAGTGCATAAAGATAGAAACACCTAGGATAAACTTTGCTTTTCAAGTGGTAGACAGTTGTTCTAGAAGTAAATTAATATCATTGTTGTGATTGGTAATACTAATATAAATAATAGCACTTAACATTTTTGAGTGCTTGCTGGGCATGGTGCTAAATCCCTTAATATGCATTTTCTCATATTATCATCATAATTATATAAAATAAACAGTATTATTATTTCCGTTTTACAGATGAGAAAACTGAAGATTAGGGAGAGCAGTTTGACATTTGGACCCAAGTGTGTTTAACGTCAGGGTCTCTGTAAAGACCTGATCATTCCTGAAGACCTAGGTCTAGGCCCAAACCAGGTTGTAGGTCTAGGCCCAAAATTGGTAGATAGAGGGTGGTCCCAGGGCAGGATGGTTGGGTTGTAGTGGCAAGGAAATGAGTTTCTTTGATTGGCTGCACTGCTGAGCAGGGCGAGGTTAATGTAGACATAATAATACATCAGTGAGTTCAGAGTGTCCATATTTGGAGAGAATTTAATCTGGCTTTAAATGTTTTTTGCTTCTGACAGAAGATAGGATAATTTTTTTTTCTTTGCTTGATGAGTAAGAAGATAGTGTCATTAGAAGGATACTAAGTTTTGAACGGATACATTATGAAGCAAGTAAACCTGGTACGAAAGCCCTCCCACTGCTCCCTCCCCCACAGGCTTTACAGAATAATTTAGAATACTTTAGTTTAGGGTTCCTTAAGTATCTGAATTCCCCTAAGTTCCTTTGTATGTTTGTTTACAGTTAATGTGTTAAGAGCCATTGACATTTGAAGACCATCAGAAGTGAAGATAAAACATCTCAAAAATTATAATGTAAGTGAATGGGAAAATGGAATTAAAAAATGGACAAAAGTTAATATTGTCACCAATATTTCTGGAATCCATATACTTTTATCCCAAATGAAATTTATGCCTTTGAGTAACCAGTGACTTCAAACTTTAGTCCCAATTCCAACTCCCAGTCCTTCAAATTATGTGTTCTCTTCTACCCGGAGTAAACAGTTGCTATGTTTTAGTCACCAGTAATTTTCCATTAAAATTCTTTTGGCTTCTGTGTACTGTTTTTTCTCTTTTTCTCTTTAGTAGTTTGCTGTTCGACAGCGGCTCGTTTTATATTTAAAATTGTATGTATGTAGAGACTGAGGTCTTTGCTCTTTGGCTGCTGATGTTTTATTCGGGTTTTTTTTTTTTTTTAAGATTTTATTTATTTATTTGACAGACAGATCACAAGTAGGCAGAGAGGCAGGCAGAGAGAGGGGAAAGCAGGCTCCCTGCTGAGCAGAGAGCCCGATGCGGGGCTCGATCGCAGAACCCTGGGATCATAACCCGAGCTGAAGGCAGAGGCTTTAACCCACTGAGCCACCCAGGTGCCCCTTGGTTTTAATTTTACTATCATTTTGTATGTTTCTTTGTCAAAAATATGACCACTTAACTAGCTAGCCTCCTCCCTCCCTCCCTTTCTTTCTTTCCAGAAGTATTCGTTTAGCATCTACTATGGCCTACACATTATGCTAGATCCAGAATTCCTAAAACCTTTGTGCTGAGATGAGTTGTGTCATCTTTTTTATACATTTAGGGACATTAGAGATCATCTGGTGTGACTAGGACTTGTGATGACCTTAAGTGTGGCTGAGGACCACCTGCGTATTTCAGTAACCTGTGGTGCTTAGGAGACATTTAGCTTTCTAGCTTCCAGCGCCAACATTCTGAACCACTGAGAGTGGGCCCAAGAATCTGCACTTAAAGTGAGAATCTTCAATCCAGATACTTTTTGGACTCTATACGTTTGTAGATGCAGGAAGAGACCTGGAGAAATTTAATAACTTACCCAAAGGTATAGTATGTATTAGAAGGCCAGAGACGATTGGTGTTGTTTCCTCCAAAGTCACAGAGCTAATCAGTGTTAGAAGTGATTTCCTGACTCCCAGTTCTAGACTTCACTAAATCACACAGTGACTTTTGTTGGGCCAGGCAGCTTTCCTGTATGTATATAAAATCGCAATGAATCTGTTACTCTTATTGAAAAAAATTAACTGAATGCATATATGAGTTTTGTGCATGAAAAACATGGACTATTTCTTTAGTAGATATGTTACTTGTTCTGATTTTGAAATCACTAGGTAGAAAAATGCTCTAGTAGTCCAGGAATACCCCAGTAATCCAAGTAGAGGACCCCTCTCCTCTACCACGATACTATTCCAACTTGGCCTTTAAGTTTCATGCTTCTGAGAAGGGATTTGATTTAATTTTTAAATGATAATAGCTGGCCTTTGTAAATAGTAGGTTCTTGCTCAACTGTAATGAGTAACTTCATGTTTAAACTTTGTTTTCCCCCCTTGGATTCTATGAGATACTTTTAGAGGTGGTTTTATTTTCTTGGTTCAGAATCTGATACTTCATATACCAAGCCAGAGACATTAAGCATTGAAGTTATTTTATATTTTTAATACTGAATTATTATGGCTGATAGTCACAGTATCTCTGAGTGACTGAAATAGTCTAAATTATTTTCTTTTCTTTCTTTCTTTCTTTATTTGACAGAAAGAGATCACAAGTAGATGGAGAGGCAGGCAGAGAGAGAGAGAGAGGGAAGCAGGCTCCCTGCTGGGCAGAGAAGAGAGCCCAATGCGGGACTCGATCCCAGGACCCTGAGATCATGACCTGAGCCGAAGGCAGCGGCTTAACCCACTGAGCCACCCAGGCGCCCCTCTAAATTATTTTCTGAACTGTAGAGTTCAACTTAGTTTTAGTATTGTGTATAGTTTATGTTGTATTGTATATGGTATACTGATAGTTACTGAATTTTAATCTTATGTTAGTAAAAGTAGTTATCCAGTTTTTGGGAGATATTCTGTAATTCTCGAATTTATTAGTAAGTTTAACTATAGAATGCCATTATGCAATTTTCTGGATATTTTGAGACCTGTTTTAATGATAAGATTTAAGAAAAGAGATATTTTAAAATCACTTATTCATTTCTAATAAGTTTAAATATAATGAATTTTCTTTCCATTAAATGTTTTTTGCTCTTTTTTAGCCACAGACCCAAAATCATAAATATGATAGCTCTAAAAGGGAACTTTTTTAATGTAGTCTAACCCCTTCATTTTTATGTTCAGACACTGAAGAGTGTCTGAGAATGAAAGTTTTATGAATGTTAACATATGTTAGTGAACAGAACAACATGATATTTCTATGCTGATATAAGTGAAATGCTTTCAGAACTGTAAAATATCACATAAATATAATGTACTATGATTGCTGCTATGATGATCATGTGTCTGCTGAGTTTCCTTGTGACTTAATTGAAAATAGTCAGTATCACTTAGTTTAAAATAAGGAAGAGAAATATGTATGTTCGTTTCTTGGTCTCTTGTTTCCTGTGGTCAGACTTTACTAAGTCCCCTTTAAGCACATGGTTTTAGAATAGATACTTTGCAGGTTACCTAAATTTCTCTTTCACTATGTTAATCTAATCCAGATTGTCACCTTATAAAATTATACACTCAGGGTGATTTTTTTTTGGAAGAGTTCTCTCAGCCATTTCCATGGAAGAATGAATGAATGCTCAGTATTATCCCTCAGTGTAATCAAAGTAGCTAATAGTCACGTTAACACTTTGGTATAGTTTTTGTAGTTACAACGCTGTTTGACCTACATCAGCTCCATTGTTTCTCATAGCAGCTTCATGAGGTACATCTTCATTTGACAGCTGAGTAACTGAAGCTCAGAGAAGTGACATGACTGTCCACTGTCTCCTGCTTATAAGAGATGGAACTGGAACTTTGACTGTAGATGCCATTCTCTTTCCACTGCCCAGCATGAATTGTAACATGGAACTCTTAAAGTTTCATGGGGTATACATCTTGCTCTTTAAAGGAAATTCTGAATATTGGAAAATTGATGACAGGTTCATCTGGCCCAGCCAGCCTGATTATTCAGTGCATACTTCTCTTTAGAAGTCTGACTCATGTCACTAATCTTGAAGTAGTAATAAGAGATGCAGGTATCTTTTGGATCAAAGACTCATTCCCAGCATGGTTACCAGTGTGTGCTGTTTAAAATTTTTGAGTCTTTAAATGTTTAAAACAGTAGTAATTATAGCTTTTAGAAGTATGTTGAACTATATAAACTCAAAAAATATACTGTGATATGATAGAACACAGTCCTTGGTTCTTTAATTTTTTAATTCTACTTCTGGACTGTGACTCTGGATGTGTCACTTGATTTCTGTGAGCCTGATTCCCTTATCTGGGAAAAGGGTAAAATGATAAAATGAAATGAATCCTGCCTTTGCAGGATTTTTTTTTTTTTTTTTTTGCCTTTGCAGGATTGTTGTGAGGCCTAAATATGGGGATTGATGATGACAATAAGGAAAAAAAACCCCAGCTAACAGCTATGTAGTGTGTACCATGTGGTAGGCACTGTTTTAAGTGTTTTATGTATATTAGTATATTATGTATATTAGTATTTTATGTATATTAATTCTCATAATGGTCCTGTGAAGTATAGGAATTACCATTATTCCCACTTGGTAGATGGTGAAACTGAGAGGTGAAGTAACTTCCCCAAGGTCATACAGGTTGACTGAACCAGAATTTAGTATCAGGCAAGGTAGCCGTAGAGTGGGTAGTGTGTATGAAAGATAATGTATGGATGAGAGCACTTTGACATTTGTAAAGGACTATGCTGATGATCGGTATTAATATTTAAATAAGATGTTTAAAAAGAGAGATGTGTTCCTCATCCTTATTATACAGATAGAGGGGAAAAAAGGCAAAACCAAGTAAGAAAAAAGTGTCTTGTTATGATTTATGATTTTTAACAATTGACCGATCTCGTAAATTTGGAAGCGTCTTCAAAATTATGGAGAGATACGTGACTGAATGATGCTTATACATTTGATTTGTAGTTTAACCTTTTTAGGCTAGAACAAGAAAGAGATATTGAATGCTTTTCCTACTGAATGTTTTAACTTAATGACTACAAAACAAAATACCTGTGTTAATTTATGGAATTTTGAAGTTTGTGCAGAAAAGTTTTATTTCATTACACTGTAGGAGTGACCAATTAATAGTAATGATTAGTTTCTCTTTCTCTAGGATTAAAAAAAATCTCTCTAGATAACTTGAAGAATGGATATGTGACTTTCTGATTTTAATACTGAATTCAGATTAGCATGTTGGGGTAAGAGAATTACATGTGAGGTCATTTATCAATGCATGAATTCCCTGTGTGTTTTCCATTTGTCCAGGTAAAAGTGTTTTTGAGCAGACATTTATTGCCTAGGTCAACTCTCCTTTTTTAGTATTTCTGACCTTATATTCAATTTGGGATGGAAGTGTTTGTTTCTGAAAGGAAATGTAATTTCAGAGTCCTGCGCTTTGAGTTCTAATGATGTGACCAATTTTTGGTTTAGTATGACATTTTCTCAGCTAAGCTGAAATATAAATAACTCTCCCCCTCTAGGCCACTTATGAATCCACATAAGTGGATTAATTAATTTTAGCTCTTGTCTGAGTTTGAGTCAGATTTAGAAGTTCTGAGAAATTCTTTTAAGAGGGTGCTGAGGGTGTAGGGATTGGCATTGGGACTCAAGGTGCCTCTTACTCCATTTTTACCCCATCCCCTACAGACACACTCATTTTGGCTAGAATGCTTTGGCTTTTGCTTTTTTTATTTATGTTTCCAGATAAGAGCTTTGAAGAAACACTACTTTGCAGAAAAAAGAGAAATATGTAAGGCATTTCCTTTACAGCCTGTTTTTTTGCACTTGCTGCTGGATTACCAAGTTACATGCCCTGACTTTTATTTTGGGAAATATGGTTGATAGATGTGAAAACAAAAATGCAAATTAAACTGTACCCAAGGTCACATGTACTTTAGAACCTTGGGATTTTCCAGACTAAATGCCAACATGAGCCAGCTGTCCCAGAGCTCAAATCCTCTTTGTTTGTCCGAAGAATGCGAAATGTACTCTCTCATCTCTGTCAGTCAGATGCCATGATGATAAGACCATTTTGTCCTGTCTTTTATTCTCAAGACTGGTTAAGAAATTTAGGGCTCTGGTGTAGCATTTCAAAAAATCGTTGTAAGCTGTAAATTAATTTGTTTTTGGTAATTGTTTTTCTATTTTGGGGATCCTGCAAATATTCTGACAATAAGTCTTTTGTGTCTCAATGTTATATACACACTGCAGGCCTTTTATTATTTTTTAAATAAAGTTTTGAACAGAATGACTAATAGAGCATGAACAGTGGTTATGACACTGTAGTCCATTGTGTAAGTACTGAAAGCAAATTTGCATTCCTCGAAAAGCTTGTTCACAATCAGAATATAGACCACATTCTTTAATGTTCTTGCACAAACATGTTATGTATGTGCTCAGGACATTACTTACAAGAGAATACCTTTCAAAAAGAACCATTTCTTTCCATGGAATACTGAAGAAAAGTTAAATTGGCGGAAGGAGTGAAGCTGTTTAAGGCAAGTGGTTTAGATTTTATTGTAATGACTGTGATTGTTAATAACTGAAAATAAAAGACATACAGCCTCTCCCAAATCCTCTGGAGGCATTTGTTTACTAGTATATATGAAAAGATAGGTGACTTGTTTTCAGATTGTTTTGAATTAAGAGTGAATAATGCTTGGTATGTTTATCTGCACCTTTAGTTCTCAGACATATTTTTTCACTTCTGAAAGAAATTTTTTTATTGGATTTTGAAATACTAGATCAGGAGAGGTAAGAGTAATATAAATATATTTAGGGCTTCTGTCAAGGCTTAGATTTTTTTTTTTTTTAAAGATTTTATTTATTTATTTGACAGAGATCACAAGTAGGCAGAGAGGCGGGCAGAGAGAGAGAGGAGGAAGCAGGCTCCCTGCTGAGCAGAGAGCCCGATGCGGGACTCGATCCCAGGACCCTGAGATCATGACCTGAGCCGAAGGCAGCGGCTTAACCCACTGAGCCACCCAGGCGCCCCTTGGCTTAGATTTTATATTTCTATTTATTATTGTGAAATACCTCCAAGTGTACTGTGAATGACAGTAGAGTAATGATAATTCCATTAACAGTCCAGCAGACCAGTAGAGCTAGAGGGGTTCAGTGCTTTGATAATGGTTACATTGAAAAATACAGGTAATGGTTTTGTGATTGAAGCTTTTGGCAGACTTCTGTTTGGTTATATCTGGAGTTACATAAGGTGTGTCTCTGTGTATGTGTGTAATATGTGTATACATATAAATATATAAAATCTGAAAACCTAAATGTGATATATTTGTATGTATATAAAAACCAAAATATAAAAGCATAAATTAACATATTTGTACATATATAAAAAACTTCACTTTGATATTTGTTAAGTGATTTATCAAACTCTTTTTTTAAGTTTAAAATTTTGTACATTCAGTTACCTTAATCAAATGAGGACAGTTTATAGTACAGATTTAAGTGAAAAGTACTTTTAGGGCCAAGTGCTTTTGCTCCATTTTAATTTAATTAATGGATTCCTTCTTAAAAGGAGACCCTTACTTCTCATTCCATCTTGTTTTCCCTTTTGAAGAGGATACTCTTACATTTCCACAATGCTATTTGTTGAGCTCCTTCTACCACTACCAGTTATTTAGCATGAATAGCTTCATATAGATCATGTTTTTTTGCTTAGCTTTAGAAAGTATCATTATTTTATCTTATAAAGAAAGAACAGAGATTAAGTAATTTACCTGAATTACTATTTGCTAAGGGATGAAACCAAGTCTCTGTGACCCTAAAGCTTATGTTTTTGGCCATTAAGCACTTCAACATCTTGTTCTGTGTGTTATGTCCTCTTCTGTATATCCGTTGTGTCCTTTATAGTCCTCCATTTCTATACTGTACTATTGCGAGATACTTACAGATCTGACACCTTCATTATTAGACTGTAAGTCCCTTGAAGAAAATGAATCTGTTTTCAGCTCTGTCCCCAGTACATAATACATTGTTGATGTTAGTGAACGTCTGTGGAAGAGATAGATGGGGGTCTGTGATAAGGGAGTCGCAGGAGGTTCCTGCTCCCCAAATGGAGGGGAGACATGGGAAGAGCAGGAGGGCAGATGGCTACGAGACCTCCAGTTGGAGGTAGACATTTTCAGTGTCCATCCTTCCAAGGAAGCTGAAGGGTACTTTGAGGCAGGGGACTATTTGGAGGTTAGAGGTGAACCCTGCTCTCTCGAGGCAGATTTCTCTACTTCTGCAGAATTAACAGTGATACTTGTAAGTTTAGTAGTATTGAGACATGAAATACTGCTGTAGTAGGTACCAGAATTTATTTGTTTGGACATAACTGTCTTAATTTGCAAGTTTTTAGCTTGATTAATTCTCAGGAATAACTATAATTTAAAAAAAAAATCTCTCAACTGAAACAAAAAATTAAAAAAAATGCAGAGGACTTTATCTTATGTAATGTTACTCATTTGAAAAGCACCTAAAGAGTAATTCCTGTCCCCCTACCAATAATTAGTTTGTATACCTCTGTTCACCTAAATGCTGTACTTTGAAATAGAATTTTTGAGACGGAAAGGGTGGAGCGTTGTTCTTAGGATTAGCGTAGCAAAGGAGAAAGACATTCTGTTACAACAACAGCAGACCAGTAAATGTGTGGGAATGACTAAGAGTCAGATGATGGGATTTCTGTTTTGATCTTGCGGTAGAAGGAAAACTGTGTCACTCTGGCTAAGACAGTGGCAGGGCTATTAAAAAACAGAGTATGACTAGTGATGTTCTGTATTGTCCCATTCTTACTCACTGTAAACCTAAGTTCTGTTATTCTGTGTGAATGTGTGTTCATTTGGTTATTTTGTGGAACCAGAAGTTAACATTTAAATAAGATTGATTTGAATCTTTTTAATTAGGAGTAAAGAGAACAATCTGGTTTAGGATGGAGTGAGGAGTGGGTTAAAGGGGGAGGAATTCTGGTGAGAGTGACTTTCCATTCACAAGGGCCATCGCTCTGCAAATTTGGGTAAATGCATTTGTGAAGCAAATTGTTTGCGTGTTGGTGTAGTCTTTAACTGCTCTTCCTGAGACTTGGTAACCAATCAGAATTTAGTACATTAGACTACAATTATAGTTTTATTCTCAGAGGTATTTTGAGCCTCTTAGGAAACGGAGTCTATCTATGAATAAATATAAAGAGTAACTGGTATTATTAACATGCGTATTCCACAGTGCTAGTTATCTTTCGATCAGTTTGGCTTTTGAGAAAATATTCTTCTATAACAATTTGATTAATTTCTAAAGTGTGAGTTTTATTTATTTATTTCTTTAAACATGCCACACTTATCTGAATAAAGGTATTCATGTTCTTGAGGGCAGGAATGTTTTACCAACTTAGAGACACAATGATTGTTTTTGTTTCAAAGTACACTTAGCCCTCCATTATTCTGAATCATTTTTTTCTGCAACTATTTAAAAAATTTAAATTCAATTAATTAACACATAGTGTATTATTAGTTTCAGAGGTACAGTTCAGTGATTCATCAGTTGTATATAGGTCCCAGTGCTCATTATATCATGTGCCCTCCTTAATGCCCATCATCCTGTTTCCCCATCCCCAACCCCTCCCTTCCCTCCAGCAACCCTTAGTTTGTTTCCTATGGTTAAGAGCCTCTTGTGGTTTATCTCCCTCTCTGAGTATGTCTTCTTTTATTTTTCCTGCCCTTTCTCTATGCTTCTGTTTTCCTAAATTCCACATATGAGTGAAATCAATTAACAATTATCTTTCTCTGATTGAATTATTTTGCTTAGCATAGTACCCTCTAGTTCCATCCGCATCATTGCAAATGGCAAATTTTTTTTTTTTTTTGATGGCTCAGTAATACATTATTTATTCAGGGCCTGTGAATTTTCTCATATATGGTTTATAGATTTAATCTTGTCAATGTTTTTTTTTTTTGTTCCTATCAGTCCTCCATTGAAGGACTGATAGGAATAGAAGGGAGTCATGATTATAACTTAATTCAATTTTTTTTTAAAAAAAATTTAATTTATTTATTTGACAGAAAGAGAGAGAGCACAGGCAGGGGAAGCAACAGAGGGAGAGAGAGAAGCAGACTCCCACTGAGCAGAGAGGATGCTAGGATCGTGACCCGAGCCAAAGGCAGATGCTTAACCGACTGTGCTACCCAGGCACCTCTTAATTTTATTTATTAATCAGATCATGGACTAGAGATTTTGGCAGAAAAGTGCTCACACTAATTAAAAATGAGGAACAAAATTTCATGTTGCTGCAGTTGAGTGAGGGTCTTTCCATGGGGAGAGTTTATGCAGGACAGCTAAGAAATATGTGGAAGTTTAAGGCCTTTATTTCCTTGTTGATCTTTTGCTTGGATGATCTGTCCATTTCAGTGAGGGGAGTGTTAAAGTCCCCTACTATTATTGTATTATTGTTGATGTGTTTCTTTGATTTTGTTATTAATTGGTTTATATAGTTGGCTGCTCCCACGTTGGGGGCATAGATATTTAAAATTGTTAGATCTTCTTGTTGGACAGACCCTTTGACTATGATATAGTGTCCTTCCTCATCTCTTATTATAGTCTTTGGCTTAAAATCTAATTGATCTGATATAACCAGTCAGAATGGCTAAAATCAACAAATCAGGAAATGACAGATGCTGGCAAGGATACGGAGAAAGGGGAACCCTCCTACACTGTTGGTGGGAATGCAAGCTGGTGCAGCCACTCTGGAAAACAGCATGGAAGTTCCTCAAAATGTTGAAAATAGAACTGCCCTATGACCCAGCAATTGCACTACTGGGTATTTACCCTAAAGATACAAACGTAGTGATCCGAAGGGGCACGTGCACCCGATGTTTATAGCAGCAATGTCCACAATAGCCAAACTATGGAAAGAACCTAGATGTCCATCAACAGATGAGTGGATAAAGAAGATGTGGTATATATACACAATGGAATACTATGCAGCCATCAAAAGAAATGAAATCTTGCCATTTGCGACAACGTGGATGGAACTAGAGTGTATCATGCTTAGCGAAATAAGTCAAGCGGAGAAAGACAACTATCATATGATCTCCCTGATATGAGGAAGTGGTGATGCAATATGGGGGCTTAAGTGGGTAGGAAAAGAATAAATGAAAGAAGATGGGATTGGGAGGGAGACAAACCATAAGTGACTCTAATCTCACAAAACAAACTGAGGGTTGCTGGGGGGAGAGGGGTTGGGAGAAAGGTGGGGGTAATGGACATTGGGGAGGGTATGTGCTTTGGTGAGTGCTGTGAAGTGTGTAAACCTGGTGATTCACAGACCTGTACCCCGGGGGATAAAAATATATTATGTTCATAAAAAATTAAAAATTAAAAAAAAAGAAATATGTGGAAGGACATGTCTTTGAATCACATTTATAAGTGGGACAATGGTTCATTTGTATGCATGTACGCATGTGGGTGTGTGGGAGGGAAAAGTTGGGGCATTTTAGCTATCAAGAGATGAAGGGTTATAAAAAATGGTAAAACGCAGTTTAGCTCATATTTCTAGTATTTAGAACTGAAACTCTTCAACTCATTTGTGATATCAGATTTCTATGTCTTTACTCTGAATTATAAAATCTTAGATTTGAACTTTGAGACCGTCTTGTAGTGCAACTCAACCCTTTAGTCTACCTTATGACTTGAATGTCACCACTGAGTTGAATTCTTTTGAATGTCATCTAATAACATCATTCACAAAGCTCTCACGTCTTTAACACTTCCTGCTCCATTTGGAAGACCACTCTCATGATGAAAAGAGGACTTGGTTATAAGAAATGGGCTTTTTGTAGCCAGCCAATTAAATGGAGTATGGTAATGGGGAATGATGGCTTAGTTTGGATACATAATTGTATTTTTCAGTTAGGCATGCATTGGGAAAAATCTGTGTGTGTAGGGGCGGGGGATGAGGCATTTACTGACTAAAGCAGGTACTATGCAATGGATATAATTCTATTTTAATAGTAACACCACAGTGCTTCTAATCTTGACTGAAATCTTTCTGTGAAACTGTTACAGAATAAGAGCCATTTAGAAATGTATTTGGATCACTCACCTATGAATCTGTATATCATCTTTTCATTTGTGTGCCCAAATGCTAAGTTGGCTTTTGTTAAAAATGAGATGACATGATTTTTTTTCATATTTTATGGCATTTCCCCACATTCTTTTATTCTTTGTAATGATAGACTTGATCATCTCAAATATTTATTTAATGTTATTTTTCCTGTAAGTTATTTTAGTGTAAATGGATTAAGCCTATTATTTTTATTCATGCCATTTTTAATGCAGCTGATATGTTATAAATCCTAATCTCTAAAGGGTTCTGATTTTCATTTGAGAAGTTTTCTTGGTGATTAAACATTTATTGAGTTTGTACATTTCATCAAACTAGAAAACATCCATTTGCTTAACAACATTAGTGAAGAACCAATAAGAAATAGCTATGAAATGCTGAATGAATCTGGGAAGTGTTCCTGAAAGGATGTCTTGTTTCTTAGCCCCATACATACTTGTTTTTTGCTTTAAACTTAATTCCTAAACATTTTAACAATAACTTCATTTTCCACGTTTTGGCACATTATCAGTTGCAGGATTCCCACCCCAATCCCTCTTTTTTAGCAGTGGGATTTACCTAGAAAAGAATTTTACAATACAGATAGCATTTTCAGTTGTTTTTTTATAGCTACCCAGTGAGGTAAGAGGAGCAAGTATTTTTATTTCTACTCCTACTCGTAATATGAAGTCAAGTCTCTGAAAGGCTAATCGACTTTCCGTGATTTATGACCCAGTTTTTTTTTCTTTCTCTTATAGTTTTAAACTCACATGTCCTGGTTGACTGGGAGAGTAGCTTATCTGTGTGCTAGCATTTGCCAAAGTGTCCCTTGCTTCATATTGTGAGGATACTTTTTTAGTTTGATAATACAATCCACTACTAAATGCTTAACTGTAGACATCCTTTTTTGGTTATGAAATGAAATAGTACATGACATTTGTGACAGAAGTAGAATCTGTTTCCAACAATGATTTAGTAAGTTGAATGGAGTGCTAGAAGGGAAACATAAAATTTCCTTCTCTAGAGGTTATTTTTGTTTGCTTGTCTTTTTCTTTTAAATATTTTATTTATTTATTTATTTATTTGAGAAAGAATGTGAATGGGGAGAAGAACAGAGGGAGAGGGACAAACAGACTCCATGCTGAGTGTGGAGTCTGACACAGGGTTTTATCTCCCAGCCCTGAGATAATGACCTGAGCCAAAATCAAGAGTGAGAAACTTAGATTGAGTAACCCAGGTGTCCGTGCTTTTGTTTTAAATGAGTTGTATTAAGTTTTCTGTGACAGAGACTGATTTTTGGGCAATTTAGTTCCTTGATTCCTTAAGGATCAAATTATTAGGGGCACCTGGGTGGCTCAGTGGGATAAGCCTCTGGCTTCTGCTCAGATCATGATTTCAGGGTCCTGGGATCAAGCCCTGAATTAGGCTCTCTGCTCAGCAGGGAGCCCCCCCCCCCGCCCCCCAGCCTACTTCTGATCTCTTCCTCTCTCTCTGTCAAATAAATAAAGAAAACGTTTTAAAAAAAAAGGATCAAATTATTAGAGGCTCATTCATTTTACTCCAATCCTCTGTTTGACCTTGTTCTGATAAACTGGCATTCTCGATGGCAGTAGGGGGAGTCCTGTTCTAGTCTCCATTAGGTAAAAATAGTTTACATAGTTTTGTTGTTTCTTTTTGTTAGGTAATGTCCTAAACTCTTTGCATGCATTATTGTATTTAATCTTTATGAGGAGGTGAACTCTTCCTGGCATATGGTAAGCAGTCAGTAATTATTAACTAAATGGAGGAGATATAAAATAAATAAGTAAAACACAAGTGTGTCAGAAGGTAATAAGCACTGCAGGAGAAACAAAGCAGGAAGGGAATAGAGAATGAGTTAAGAGTGGTTTGCACTTTTGAGTAAATTGACCAGGGAAGGTCATACTAAAGAAGGCAACATTTGAGCAAAGAAGCTGAAGGAAGTGAAGGAAAAAACGGGAAATATGGGAGAAGAGAGTTAGAGATACCTGAAGGAATAAAGGTCTTCAAGTAGGAAATTGCCTAGTGTGTTTGAGGACCAGCAAGGGGTCTGTTATAGTGCAAGGGGGCAGAAGGAAGAACAGTAGAAGTTAAGATCAGGGTGTGGGAGCAGATCGTGAAAGGCCTTATAGGCCGTTTTAAGAACTTTGGCTTTTATTCCGAGTGGGATGGCAAGGTAGTAGGAGGTTTTTTTTTTTTTTTTTTTGCAAAGGAGTGACACTATCAGATGTTTCAAAAAGGGTCATTCTGGTTGCTGGCTGAAGAACAAATGGGGATGGGATACGAGGGCGATCAGGCTGCCCAGGCAGGTGTGGCCTTCCTCCCTCATCACTCCGTGTGCATCCCGCCCAAAGCTGTTTTCTGGGTTAAAGAGGATGACCTTCCCTGCGAGAGGAGGAGCATTCTTCTTAGGTCAAGGGTATATGAGTAGCTTGGCTGCCCTGCTAGACAGGAAGAGTAATCTGCAAATTGGAACAAGGCCAGTTTGCAGACACAGTGGTGGGAGAGGGGTACAGGACCAAAAGTGAGGCTGTATTTTTCCATTTGAAAAATCTATGGGGAGAGCAGTGACCTTGGGAAGACCAGGCTTTAGTTAGAGTGAAAGAGGTTGTTGGAGAGAGAGTAGAAGAAATTTTGCTGATATTTGACCTTGAAAATCTAAAGTATAGGGCCAACTTTAGTTAGAGTGAAAGAGGCTGTTGGAGAGAGAGTAGAAGAAATTTTGCTGATATTTGACCTTGAAAATCTAAAGTATAGGAATTGGGGGTGAATAGAAGATGGGATCAGTGTTTTATCTCCCCAGTTAGAGAATTAAGCACCCTGAGGGATTTCTTCTTTTGGTTCTATACTCCGTACAAGAAGTAATGTGATTGGGGTGCCTGGGTGGCTCAGTGGGTTGAGTCTCTGCCTTCGGCTCAGGGTCCTGGGATCTCAGGGTCCTGGGATCGAGCCCTGTGTTGGGCTCTCTGCTCAGTGGGGAGCCTGCTTCCGCCCCACTCTCTGCCTGCCTCTCTGCGTACTTGTGATCTCTCTCTGTCAAATAAATAAATAAAATCTTAAAAAAAAATCAGATCCCCTTTTGACCAAATTTTGATTTGGTCAAAAGGGGATCTGGTCAAAAGAGGATCTGATTTTATAGCTTGAGGGCTCAGCCACTGATTTGATAAGATATTGCAGACCATTCCCTTCACTTTTCTGGGCTTTATTTTTATATCTTTATCTTATCTAGGCTTCACTTTATCTGTGTAAGTGAGAGGAGTCTTACTAGAATGATCTCAGAGGTCTTTGGAAGTGATAATATCCTATAATTCATTGGCTGGCTATCAGAATACTTGGTTAGCTGATGCCTCTGCTTGTATTTGAAAGATTTGAAAAATATTACCTCATGTAATTCTAGTTACTTACTACACAGCTTAATGTCATTGTAAGGTGCAGGCAGTCACCAAGCAGGATCAGAATGAGAAGTAAGCCTGGAGAGAAGGTGGGGCCAGATGGTTCCAGTAGCAAGTATTTGTGGATGCAGGACTGAGAAGACAGAGGATATGTTTGAAAATCTTCTGCACAGAGGTGACAAGTGAAGCTGTGGGAGTCTGTATTTCTGAGAGACGAAGTATGGAGAAGAGAGCCAAGGTTAGAAATTTCAAGAGAATCTATATTTAGAGGGTGACTGGAAGAAAAGAACCTAGAGAAGAATATTTGAGGATAGAGAACACCAGTAAATTTTAATGACCAAGGAAGTTTAGAGAGAGAAGCATTGCAAGAGGGATGCAGTGATACAGTATCAGATCCTGTGGACAGGTTACAGAGGGTGAGAACTGAGAGGAGCAAGGTGCCCCGCCTTAGTTCCCGAGGTCAGTAATGACATTGGGAGAGTGGCATCAATAGAGTAGTTCAAGTAGAACTCAGTATCTTGTTAATGATGCCAACATAGATTCAGCCACTCACCATTGAGTTCCTGCTAACTGTCCAGTGTTGTGTAAAGCCTGTGCGTGTACACACACATGCATGTACACACATGCACACTCACTTTCCAAAGGAGACCAGATGGGATAGAGTGAAGAACAGGGGAGAAGAGACTGGCCTGAACCTGAGAAGAGACATGAGACATGCCATCTATCACCCAAGGAAGGAAGAGTTGGTTTGGATATAGATAAATTTACTGAGAGATGGTCAAGAAGTTGAGACAATTTGTGCCTCATTCATACTAGGTTATTGTTGCTGAAACATAATATAGACCATGTTGACATAGTAATTGATTTAACATATGTTAATAAATCCATTGGATTTTTCTCTTACTTTCCTTTACTGCTCTGTAGTGTTGCATGCTATTAACTATTGGTTTTAAAACACTCTTCTTGGCTCTCACTAAACTTTTCTTTCAATTTTTCCATATTTTTTTTAATACTTCAACTTCTCTAGTCTTTATTCTGTGAAAATGACTGTAATTCCATTCACTGAATCTCATGTCTCTTTTTGCTGTATATGCTGTTCCTAGGTTACATGATTTAGTTTTGTGGATTTAGCAGAATAAATGTAGCTGTAACCTATCCAGCGAATGTGAAAACTGGAAAAGTTCTGTGTTGCTACTTACTCGATAAACACATTCACGTGGGTTATTTTGTGAGAACTTCAGATTCAACAGCATCATCAACATCAAATTCTAATGGATGTTTCCACATACCTCATTATTCAAACTTTTTCTTCTGTCCTATTTTTATTATTTTGTGGCCCATTTCAGTTGCTCATTAAGACCTAATTCGATAACCTTAACTAAGTTTCTTTAGAATTTTTACCCTCCAGTCAGTGCTCCCTAACTCCAGCAGAATATATAACAGTTCTTACAGATGTTAGATGGCCTCCCATCTAACGTCTAGAATAGAGTCTGCAGTTTCTTCGTGAAACTTCCACCCCTGCCGTGACCCACAGAGCCAGTCACATTGGCCTCCCCAATCATCTGTTTATGCTGTCTCTGACTTGGATGTTTTCCCTCTTCCGCTTTACTGTCAAAACCTACTAACAGACCCTCAGAAACAACACATCTCTCAGGTCGGCCTCAACCTTCCCACTCACATTGAATCTATTCTTCCTTTTTTCTCCTATAGTATTTTTTAACTGCCCTTACAGCATTCATCATGATCAATTCCTAGGTGAATAAGAGTTTGTCTTTCCCATGAGGCTGCAGTTTGGGAGCACATGGAAGACTGTTGAATCACATGTTGTCAGGGTGCACTCATTCACCCCCAAGTAAGCAGTAGCTCAGCCCTGAGTGAATGAATGAATGAATGAATGAATGAACAAAGGAACAAATTCATGACCAGGTAAAATCTGACTGGAATCTTTGGGCCTATCAGTGTATGAGGGGCTGCATATTTTCCCTGTGGATGTCTTGAGGCCACGTCAGTCTTAACGATTTCAAGCTGGAACTCTCAGCTGCCCATAGTACCTCCTTTTCTTTGTTACTATTTTGGCACACTGGTTTCTGAGTCAGCAAGACTTGGAATCATATTCTGACCCTTTTCTCTCCTTTTGTCATCATGTTGAGTTCTTTGCCAAGTTCTATTGATTCTGTCTCCATGGTGTCCCCTGCATCCACTTGTGTTTCATTTTTACTGCTAGGTTAGGCCCTTAGTTCCTCTGCTTGGGGAGGTTTCCTAATAGATTTTCCTGCCCTTATCATGGGTTCTTTGACCTGTTCTTAAAATAATCTTTCTAAAGCACAGAAACTTTCAGTGGCTTCTCAGTGCTTTCAGTACTAAATACCTAACTACTCACTTATTTGTTATGACCTTCTACAGTCTAGTCAAAACCTACTGTTTCAGGCTCATCTCTGATTGTGTGTTATAAATATCCTGTACTCCAACCAAAGTTGCAAAAGCTTTAATATCCCCTAATTTCTCACTTATTTGTTTGTTTGTTTTTTCATGCTGTTTTTTTGCTTAGTGAAATTGTTGAGAAGGTGTTGAACCTCTTCTGTATTTTGGCTAACCTCAGATACCAACCATTTCTTTCATAAAATCTTTCTCAAGCCCATAAATTAAAGCTGTATATGAGCTTTTCAATTCTAAACTTCTAAGTGCTTTATTTCTCTTTCACTCAGTTTTCTTTTTCTTTTTAAAAATATTTTGTTTATTTGACACACAGAGAGAAAGAGAGTGAGTGAGTGCACAAGCAGGGGGAGCAGCAGGCAGAGGGAGAAGCAATTCCCCAGCTGAGCAAGGAGCCTGATGCAGGACTTGATCCAGGATACTGGGATCATGACCTGAGCTGAAGGCAGTCGCTTAACCCACTGAGCCACTGAGCCATCCCTCTCATTCATTTTTCATATTCTGCATTGTGACACGTGTGTGTGTGTGTGCATGTGTGTACTTGAATTAAATATCTAGGAGTGAAAAGTCAGCAGAGGCAGAAAGCCCGTTTTTTATCTCTGTAACTTTAGGAGTTCCTAAAACAGTAGGACCTGGAGTATAGTGGGTGCTCAAGAGTACTGTTTACTCTTCACCTGAGATATGAGATAACCAAAACCATATGCGACTGAAAGATGAGAATTTATAGTATCAGAACTGAGAAAAGAACATTAAAAATATTTTATTGTTATTTTTTCTTACAGTTGGGTCATTAGTAATCCAGAAAGAGCCATTTTACAGAATTCATTAGATGCAGAAGCCAGATGGCTAGGGATTAAGGAGTGAGTGGATATTGAGAAAATGAGCCAGTGAGAATAGACACGCTGTTGTGATGTGGAAGGTGGCAAATCTTGTAAGAAATGGAATGCGGTCTGTAGATTTGGAAAGAGACTTGTGAAGGAAAACCACAGGTGGTGTTTGAAAGAAGAACGAGTGTGCTGTCGAAACCCCCAAGTGCCAGAATTCTTCCAAATCCTACGTTTTCATTTTTCCCCTCTGCAGAGGACTGCTTCGAATGAGTCAGGTCTCTGAAGCTAATACCACATTGCAGTGGCCTGAGGTCGCAAGGTTAGAGTAAATGTTCGCACTGTAGAGTTAGAAGGCGTTTAAACATGACCGTGTTGGGCACTGGCAAGGGTGATGTTCCCGAATCAATTGAGTTTATGTTCCTCTGTTCCAGTTCAATGTTATGAAATTATTTAGAAGAGAAGAGTTACTGAGCTGGTCATATATATATATATTTAGAGGGTCTCTTTCCTAATTATTAAGCACATGTATTTTAAATGTAATAAATTTGGAAAAGAATCATTACATAGCTAAATTAGAATATCTTTCCAACTCATTTTAAAAAGATCTAGTTTCTGGTAAAATCACTTAATATGAAAACAATAAAAATATTTAAAGAAATTATAGCTTATATTTCTTGATAGGATATCATTAATGTTTACCTATAAGCAGGGGTGTTGAATTTACACAGTGGTAGCCCAGATCTCCTAAAATAAGTGTAGCTATTGGGTTTAGTTTTCCTTTGATTTTATTATACACAAATATTCTCTTAAAGACTTTATTGTAAGAAATAAAATATTAGTATAATTCTATTTAGTCTGAGTCTTCATATTTAAGACTAAAACTGTGATTATAGAATTAGAAAATAGAGATAGATGCAAACACATACACTTTGTGGACAGTTTAATTTTTCAGTATTTGTTTAGGTAGGGTATGGATGTATTGAAAGGTAGTACTCATTTCGGAAGCCCTAGAGTACATTGAACTAAAAGGGGTGCCTTGATGGCTTAGTCGGTTAAACATCTGCCTTAGGCTCAGATCATCTGAGGGTCCTGGGACTGAGTCCTGCGTTGGGCTCCCTGCTCAGCGGGGAGTCTGCTTCTCTCTCTCTTTCTCTCCCTCTGCCCCTCCCCTTGCTCATGTGCATGTGTATAAATTCTTTAAAATAAAAGGTAGAGGGGATCATCTAGGCCAGGATTCTTAACCTTAAAGTCCCTGACATTGTAAACAAATCAGAGAATAGCTTTGAGATTGTCAAAGAGGTATTGGACCACCAAAAAGCACCCCTAAAATAGTCTAATTGTATTGGGGAATCGGGAATAACTCATTTGGCCAAGGATAGTGCTGTTAGCTCGATACTTCTAAAATCCTGGTTTTTCAGTTCCGAGCCATTTTTTTTAACCATCTCAATGGAAATAACACATAGCGCCAAACCAGTTCCCAGCAGTTTAGGATTATTTGTCATTCACTAAAGAGATAATCTCTTTAAAGAAATGTTTGCCCAAGTATGTTAAGAAATGTTTAAATGGAAATGCGACACTATGATGTATAAAATAATATATACACAGTAACTCCAGAAGCCAAATGAGACCATTTATCTTCCTCTGTCCTAGTTCTGCCTCCTCCCTCCCTTTACCAGGTCTCTTTTTAATTTTGTTTTGGATATTCTAGTCATGGCCTCTGATGATTTTGATTAGAATAATCCAATGTTTTGATCATTCTCATTTATTCTTTCACTCATCAGTTAATTCAAGAATTATTTCCTGAGTGCCTGCTCTGTGGTCCTGGGAACAGAATGGTAAAATTGACATGGTTCCTTCTTTCTTGAAGTGTGTGGTCTTAGGGGACATGGATGTTAGTCAAGCATTTGGGAGGAAATATAAGAATAGGACTTCCTAGGTTAGAAAGAACTAAAAACACAAAGAGCTATGAGTCCACAACTACTGAGGGATCGGATCCGAGGCATCTGATCAGATTTCCCTGAAGAAGTGATGTTTCAGTTGAAAACTTAAGTCAGGAAGGCGTTTGGCATGACTATGGTCCGAGCAGCAGAGCCGCATATTCAAGGAGCTCAGAGACCCAGTGGGACTGAGCTGAGGAAAAGCAAGGGAAAGATTGATGCACAAGAGGAAGCTGAAGAAGGACATGGGTAGCAGATCCTGTAATGATTTGAAGGCGATTTGAGGTAAGAGGAAGTGGAACGTCGTTGGAAGATTTCAAGCAGGGAAATGACATTGACTAAGCTGGACTTTCTGGCCATTGTGAATAATGCTGCTGTGAACATTCACATACATCGTGTGTATTCATGTGTTGTTTTGTATAGACATACATTTTTCTTACTCTCGGGAATATATTTGAGAGTGGAATTGCTGTGTCATTTGGAAATTCTCTTTCACATTTTAAAGAAGTGCCAGTCTGTTCTCGAAAGTGGCTCTTATCATTTTACAGCCCCACCGGCAGTGTAGGAGGGTCCCATTTCTCCATATCTTTTCTGATGTTTGTTATTGCCTATCTTTTTGACTGCAGCCACCTTAGATGGCATGGAGTGGTATCTTACTGTGAATTGCTTGCCTTTTCCTAGCAAGGCTTTTTAAGCCTTGTCCTTTTATCCACTTAGTTTGAATAAACTACTCATTGTCCACAAAATGTGCCCTATACTTTCCCAAGCTGTTTTTTAAAATTTCTTTTCATGTATGCATATGCTTATATATGCAGTGCCCTGATCTGTGCCTCACAATCTTTCAAGACCCAGCTAGATTTTTTCCTGTCTTCTTCATTTTATCTCATTGAGCCCTATGGAATAGTTGATACTTGACCATTTTACCTGTAGACGTAGCAGTTTCAAATGCTTCATTTTAATGTATTTCTTGATTTCCTCTAATCCTGAAATTATTTCCATTGCCTTTGAGCTTTTTCTCCTAGTACTTGTTTGTACCTTCATGGTATTATTGATGTGCTGATGTGGTACAATGTCTCTTACAGGGCTGAAATCTCAAGGGTGGAGGCTATTCTATAGCCCAGTGTTTTTTATAGGGTTTGATCATAGTTAACTCTCTTTAAAAGGAGTATGTTTACTATATAATGAATCCGTATGAAGAGAATGAATCAATATAAATGTAGTATATCCAATATACGTAACTATAACTGAATTCACATGCAAAGATATTGGAATGCCTAGATCCTGTAAGAATAACTTAGGAAGTTTCTTGCCGAAAATGAACTTTCAACAGAAGATTTAGGTAGTTAAAAACCACAGTTGGGGGTGCGCCTGGGTGGCTCATTGGGTTAAGTCATGATCTCAGGGTCCTGGGATCAAGCTCCTCAGTGGACTCTCTGCTCAGCAGGAAGCCTGCTTCCTCCTCTCTCTCTCTGCCTGCCTCTGCCTACTTGTGATCTCTGTCTGTCAAATAAATAAATGAAATCTTAAAAAAAAAAAAACCAAAAGAGAACAAAAAACAACCCCACAGTTGGTCAGAGAAGACATTTGGAGAGTAAATTAAACGATGTTCAAAGTAGAAAGTGGGAAGAGTCTGATTCTCCTGACCAGTGGTAACAAACAGGTTTGTATAGCTTTAGTGAATGTAAGCATGGGCTAGAACTAGGTATGGTGGAGAGCTCTGACACTTCGAAAGCTGTGATGATGAGATTTAATTTGATTTGGAGGCAGTTGGCACCCGCATAAGCACCTTTGTCATAATAAATGCAAGTGCTAAGGATTTGTTGGAGTAATACTTGAGGAAAATTATGCTTATAGATTTGAAAATATAGTAGGGACAGATGAGACTAACATCTCTGAGATAAATGTAGGTATGAGCTTGTTGTGGCTTTTGCAGCCAAGTTTTATTGCTAGAATGAGACATGAAAATAGGAAATTAAAATTATATTCAGTGTGAAAGAAAAGAAGGGAGGAAGAAAGGTACAAACTGTTTCTTCTTGGAAATTGGAAATTAGTTTTCTCATTGGAGTATCTATTAAGTTGAGGTAAACAGTTCTGGGAAAACAAAAACAGTCCGAATGAATGAATATTCATTTACTCACAGTTTTCTCAGAGAACTGTTTTTCTTCTTCTTCTTCTTATTTACCTACTCTGGATCTGGACAGTGCTGGCTTTCACTTACTAGCAGTGTGACTTTGGGCAAATTACTCAACATTCTCTTTCTAGAGCACTTAAAGCTATTTTTAAGACATTGGGAAAAGCAGTTTTTAAGAAATTGGGAGAAAGGCCCAGGGTCGCACATTTCTTACTCGATGATGTCAGAACTATAATATAGGCCAACTGTATTTTTCGTCTAGTGATATTTCCATCATCCACCACTGCCCTGCAACCCCCTCGCCCCCACTGTTTTAAAAACTGCTGCTTGTCAAAGTTTGGTAGTTGAGTTCAGATAAATACTGAGATCTTAAAATTACTAGTATTTTTTTCTTTTCTTTTTTTTTAGGATTCTAAAGCTATTATATTTTTAAAGAAATTTTCAAGTATACAGAAAAGAGAGTTGTACAATAATTCTCTGATGACCCATCACCCACACTAAATCGTTAGCAAGAATTTGTCATATTTGCTTCATCTCCTTTTCTCGTTCTTTTTTTTTTTCCTGAACTGTTTTGAAGCAAATCATGTCTTTTCATTCCTTCATACTTCAGTGCACATCTTTAAAACTAAAAACATTTTTTTTCACATAATCTCATAATCACACCTGATAGAATTAGGAACAGTTCTTTTTATTATGTAATGCTCCTCCATACCCCTGGGTGGCTTAAGGAACAGTAATTTATTTCTTGTAGTTCTGGCGGCTGGGAAGTCCAAGATCAAGTTGCCAGACAATTCCATTTCTAATGAGGGCTTTCTTTGACTGTTTTTGTCTTCTTGCTATGTCCTCGCATGGCCTTTCCTCTTTCCTAGGTACATTCATTGTTGGGGGTGGGGGAGGATTGGGGAAGGAAGGAACTGGGGGAAAGGGAGAGGCGGGCTTTCTCTCTTTCTCTTCTTCCTATAGGGCCACTAATCTTAATGGGTTAGGACTCCACCATTATGACGTCATTTAATCTTAATTACCTTCTAAAAGCCTTGTCTCCAGTTACAGTCACATTGGGGGTTAGAACTTCAATATAGGAATTTGGGTTAGGGGCCACCTGGATGGCTTAGTCAGTTAAGCAACTGCCTTCCGCTCAGGTCATGAGATCAGGGTCTTGGGACCCAACCCATGTCAGGCTCCTGCTCAGCAGGGAGCTTGCTTCTCCCTCTCTCCCCTCTTGTGCTCTCTCTCCCTATCTCTGTCTCTCTCAAATAAATAAATAAAATCTTAAAAAAAGAATTTGGGGTGGGGACACAGTTTAGCCCATAGCAATGACAGACTTCATTTTTAAATGGTAGTCATAGTGGGACAGACACCTGGAGGCTCAGTTGGTTAAGTGTCCTTGATTCTTTATCTCAGCTCAGTTCTTGATCTCAGCATCATGAGTTCAAGCCCCACATTGGACTTCACACTGGCTGTGGAACCTACTTTAAAAAAAATGACATTTATAGCACCAGCATGCATGCTTCTATAGTGATGATGATAGTCATTTTTCCTAATACTTTAATCTAATTCTGTCCAAGAGAGATAATTACTTCTTATTTTGTAAATACCAGGTCTTTAATTGTAGTTCTTGCTGTTTTTTTCCCCCTTAGTAACTCTTTGGTTACAGTCACTGGGGAATTTATATTCTTACTTGTAATATGTCAGAGCAGAAATAGTATTAATAAGAGGTGACACAGTAGCTTTGCCATTATACTTGTATTTATGCAGCTAATCTGACTTGGAGGAGAATACTTGTGCAATAATATTCATTTGTCGTAAATAATAACTAACAAATGTGCCAGGTATTCTTTTCTTGACACTTTCTGTGTTTTATTGAGAGCAAGGAGGGGAAATGATCTGTGGTAAAGAAAGAATCTGTATACTGGAATAGTATACAATAACAAAAATATCTGAGAGGAAGAGCTTGCAGATGATTAAAGGCAATAAAGTATACAGGTATTTTGATAAGAATACATCCAGTGTACAGTAAAGGAAGAGAGTCATGCCTACAAGATGAATAGGGGCAAAGAGGGCATGGGAGTCTATGAAGGACGTTGCAGGCAATTATCAGCAGGGGTAGCAAAGGAAAGAGGCGTGAAACGGCTAGAAGATAGAGGCACTCTGTAAGCCATTCCCAATGGCTTCAGATGAGTTAAAGCTACAGTGAGTTACGTAGAACAGGTCCAGATCATGGAAGACTTCCGGTGTTATGCTAAGGAGTTTGGGCTCAATTTGGGAGGGATTGAGGAATCAATAAAAATTTAAGTTAGGGGAATGATATGATAGGATCTCTGTTTTTGAAGGACCACTTTGGCATTAGTTTGCGGTGATATATTGGGTGAGTAGAAGAAAGGAGATGGGTGATTTGCTGTAGTTCAGGTAAGAGGTGTTGAATTAAAGCAGTAAAAATTAGGATGGAAAAATGGATGCATTTGAGGTGATGGGGAGGTGGACACTATAGGACTTCGGATTGATTGGATGTGATGCATTGCTGAGCACTGCCTTGGGCCTAACTCACATTTCTAACTGAGTCTTACGGGACCCCACTTTGCAGATTTCTTCCATAATAGCTAAACTGTAGCACAGAGAAGACAGATAGTTATATTGATCCAAATTTAGGGGTTGGCAAAGCCGTGTTGGCCAATGAATAGGATATAAGGATGCTGAAGGTTTGCTGAAGAGATTATAAAATATTCCTATACATTTCAGGCCAGATAGGGAGAGAAGTGTGTGGGAGAAGGAGAGCAAAGAAGCATGAAGGATAATGACCAGTGGAGGGGCTGAGAGATGATTTGTCTCCAGTGTGTTGAAGATTAGATGAAGGAAAGGTTAAGGAAGTGAGATATTTGGAAAGGATACCATCTGTCGGTAGACAGAGATTGGTTTCCTTGAGTTTAAGATTGTAGACACTGAGTAGTTCCCAGAATGATGAAGTCCAGGGTATGACCACAGAAGCACATTGCTGAAGTGGGAATGTGGGTGAGGGGGTGTAGGAGCTGAGGAATTTTGCAGTAGGTTGTTGCTGGTTTATCCTTGTCGCCGTTAAAATTGCCATGACGGCTTTGGAGCAGAGAGCAGCTTTGGAGAAGAAAAGTCCTGAAAAAGTCCTTAGTGAGTGAGCAGTAATTAAAAGGTAGGTGGATGACAGTAATAGGGAAGCTATACACACAAATGCCAGAAGAGGAAAAAGTCTTTTACATGTGAAGATGGAAAAGTAATACTAGTGTGGAAACGTGAGAGTGGAGCTGGGGAAGTGCTGGTTTTGCCTTTGGGTTTTGTTAGGTGCTGGGGAAGAGTCTCCTTTAGAAAATGCTACAGGGAAGTGGGGTCTCCCAGGAAAAAGGGTTAGCTGAGGCAGAGAGGTGGAGGGAAAATTCCATTGAAGATGTGAGGCATTTGAGTCACTCTGAAATAACGACTCTGATGTAAAGGTTAGGACCGGCTAGTAGCTGAAAGAAGACCTGAGCAGGGAAAATACATGGAGGAAACACATAGAGAGGAAGGTCTGGCATTTTTGCAGAGAGGCTCAGGATGACAAGGATGGCAGGAATGTTTGGACCGACGGCAGTGAAGTTTGTGGGCCTAGGAAAAGTGAGGACCAAAGTGGTATTGGTTACTTAATGAGGTTAGCAGACTGCAGTCTTTGCTCCAAGTTCAAATGCCTTGCCAGTTACAAAATTCTTATCCTCTAGCAGTTTATGATTTAAAAAAGAGGAGGCCATGTAACCAAAGAACTCTGGTCTAATGTGGAAAGTGTTAGGTGTAATTACAGAGTATAGGCAGAAGTCTGTGAAAGTGCAGAGGAATGAGAGTTTAGCTCCAGCTGGAACACCACGGGAGGACTTCTTGGAAAGCTTGCTTTTTAACTGGGTCTTAAAGAGTTGGTAGGATGTCAATAAATAGACGGGGATAAAGAGGCATTCTGTTTTGGAATGGCATGAGCAAAGATGTGAATTCAGGGAAATACAGAGCTTGCTTGTGGAATAGTTCATAAAAGATCAACATAGAGAGTTTGACCTCAACAGAAGCAAGGGAGCAATGGAAAAGAGCAGCGGACATTAGATTGTATTATACCAGTGGCCTGTGATGATCAGAAGCATGCACAAAGCCCATCTGACAGAAGAAAAAAAAAACCACTGAAAATAGAGCTCTGCATTCTAGGGTGTCTGTGGCCACCTCCAGTCTGAGTGGCCATAAAGGGCAGCACATCCTGTTTATACCAGAAGAACATTGAATAGTTCTGTTGTGTGTATGGGCATGTGTGTGTCTGCCGTCATCACAAGAACAGCATTAGGATATACTCTACTCCTGTCTCTTTCAGCCTCTACTCATTTGCTTGGGGTTTAAAACCTCTTGTAAACTGGTCACCTAGAACTATACACATCAGCACTGCTTCACATATAACACGGTGGGTCATAATATCTACTACCCATGTTTATGCATGTCTGGAAAGAGAAGTTAATAATTAAAAGCTATTTGCCATACTTCTGCTTGAAGGACTAATTCTTTGAGACTGCAAGTTATTAGTTATAGAACCTAGCTTTCTTATTTTATGTCCCTTAGATATATTTACTTTATACTTTGACTTTAAATAACCCTTTGGTTTCTCAGTGGCACATGCTATTATATCTTCTCTGTCAAATCATTTTTTCTAAGTAATACCCATAATTCCAAATTGTGTTTTATTGCCTTTAATTTTATCTTCTCTTAGAAGGTCATATGTTTAAAAAGTAGTTTTGCACATTTGAACTTGTCCAAAATCGACTTTATGAGGTGCTGATTGCCATATCATTTAGAATTGTGTTTGGCTGTACAGAATAAAAAACTCCATTGCAGTGTTTTTAAAAATTGAACTTCAGGGGCACCTGGGGGGCTCAGTCGGTTAGGCATCTGACCCTTGTTTTGGCTCAGGTCATGATCTCCTAGGTTGTGATATCAAGCCCTACATTGGACTCCATGCTCAGCGGGGAGTCTGCTTGAAGATTCTCTCCCTCTGCACTCTCTCTCTGCTGCACATACCCTCTCTCTCAAATAGATAAATAAATCTTAAAAAAAATGAACTTCATTTTTTTATATAACAAAAATTTGATACGTAGGGAGCTGGTGTGGATTCGGCTGCTCAGTGATGCCACGAGGACTTTATGTTCTTCCTGTTATTTGGGTCCCAGTTCTTAGCCAGGTCAGCTTGTTGGTCATGTTTACAAGATGGCTACAGTATTCCTAAGCTTTACATTCTTGTTCCAGCCAAGAGAAAATGGGAAAGGTTAAGGATTGTCCTGCTGTTCCTGCTCACCTTTATTATGAAACCTTTGATTTTTGTAACTATTAACATAGTTTCTCTTAAATCTCATTAACCGAAGTTGTGTCACATGGTTCTCCTGGCCACAAGGGAGCCAAAAGCAAGCCTGTCATGTTAGGCTGGGCACATTTTGCCCTAATCAAAGTCAGGGAAAAAAGAGTTATGTATGTATATGGAGTAGGCAACAAATAATGTCTCTCAAAGTACTATGCCTAAAGTTTGATTATTTTATCTGTTATTTTAACACAGATGGCATTTAATTAGTGAGAAGTTGGCTACAACAACAAAAAAGAAAAAAGAAGAAAGGAAGAAAACATTTCTCTGTCAGTTTCTCTATCTTTATATTGTAAAATTAGATAATAGAATTTCTTGTGACTACTCCTTTGTGTAATATTACAAGTTGTTGGGTCTAAACAAATAACAACTTATACTCACACCTTGAAATAGTTAATAAAATAAATACATGTTTGCATTTGAAAAAAATGTTATGAAGTCTTCCTACTAGAATACTGTTTTTAATCCATTTAAGTGAATTTATTTTGGGAGAGATAATTTTCCCATTGTATGAATATATAAAAACATTTTTCAGGGCACCTGGTTGGCTCAGTCAGTTCGGTGTCTGCCTTCAGCTCAGGTCTTTGTCTCCGGGTCCTGGGATGGAGCCCCATATAGGGCTCCCTGCTCTGTGGGGTGCCTGCTTTTTCCTCTGCCTTTGCCTGCTGCTCTCTCTGCTTGTCCTCTCTCTCTCTCTCTGTCAAATAAATAAATAAAAAATCTTGTAAAAAAATCAAACATTTTGCAGATGGCATGATCTTACATTGGAGAACTGTAAAGGCTCTACCAAGAAACTGTTAAAACTAATAAACAAATTGAGGAAAGTTGCAGGATGCAAAATCAACATGCAGAAATCAGTTGTGTTTCTATACACTAACAACTCTCCAAAAAAGAAATTAAAATAATTCCATTGTGGTAGCATCAAAAAGAGTAAAATACTTAGGAGCAAATCTAACCAAAGAGGGTAAAGACTTGTACAAACTGTAAAACTGTGATGGAGAAAACTGAAGGCATAAATCAATGGAAAGTTATATTGTGTTAATGGATTAGAAGAATTAATCCTAAGATGTCCATGCTGACCAAAGTGGTCTACAGATTCAACACATTCTTTAAAAATTCCAGTAGCAATTTTCATTGAAAAAAGAATCCCGAAATCATTGTGGTACCTCAGAAGACCCCAAATAGCTAAAGCAATCTTGAACATGAAGAACAAAGCTGGAGGCATCTTACTTCCTATCTTCAAACTGTATTGCAAAGTTGTAATTTTCAAAACAGTATGGTCCTGGCATAAAAAAGGGACACACAGATTAACAGAACAGGGTAGAGAGCCCAGAAATAAAACCACACAAATACAGTCAACTTGTCTTTGAAAAGGGTGCCAAGAATGTACAGTGGTTTTGGTAAAAATGGATATCCACATGCAAAAGGATGAAATTGAACCCTGATGTTACACTATTCACAGAAATCAAACCAAAATGGATTAAACATTTAGATGTGAGGCCTGAGTGTTTAAAAATCCTAGAAGGAAACAAGGGAAAATCTCCTTAGCATTAGCTTTAGAACAGTTTCTTGGACTTGACACCACTAGCATAGGCACAACAAAAGCAAAAATAAACTACATCAAACTAAACAATTTCTCTATAGCAAACGAAATAACAAAATGCAAAAGGGACCTGCAGAATATGAGCATATTTTCAGACCATAGATCTGAAAAGAGGAGGATGGGGAGATACTGAGCAAAAGGGACAAAGTGTTAGATACAATGTGAATAGTTCCAGGGACCTTATGTATAGCATGGTGACTGTTGTAATACTGTACCGTATACTCTTGAAATTGCCAAAAGGGTAGATCTCAAATTTTCTCCCCACAAAAAAAAAAAAAAAAGTAATGATGTGAGGTGATGGGTGTTTGTGTTGGCTTGATTGTGGTACTCATTTCACATTTCAAGGTGTATACATATATCAGAAAATCATGTTATACACCATAATGTGTCCTGTATAGTTCTCCTTTATCAGTCACTCCTCAGTAAGGCCGAAAAATGTAACAAGAGAAATTGAAGTGACAGTTTCTTTTGGAGAAGATGGTTTTCACATTGTAGAAATAATTTAGTTATTGTTACAGCAGGTTTATGGTGAACAAATTTTAAAATAAAAATCTGGTTTTTAAGTTTCACATCTCAAGATGGTTTATTTTATCAAAATCTGATGAAACAAATTTGACTTTTGGTGTGAGGAAGCCTTTCAATATGTTGGGAGTGGAGCTTTAGAAAAATGTATTTTTTAATCAGAACCTTAAGCTTCGATTCCAAGTGCCCGAGATTTTTTCACCTTTTTTTTTTTTTTAATTTTAAATGATTTTAACTTTGTTTTACTGATATAAGGAAATGATGTAAATCATTCAGTTTGTGGTATAGGCATATTGTCACTGTTTTAGAATTTAACAAAAATAATACATGTTAATAGTATATGTAGACACTCAAGTGGATTTTGTGGAAAATGAAGACAGTTCTTCCTTTTGGGGTAGTTAAATTAATTAAATTGTGATTACGTAATGTAATGGAAGAAGTAAATATTTAAGACAGGCTTATATAGAATTTGATTAGTGGAAAGATACAGGTGGAAAGACAGGTGACAGGCACCTGTATCTGTTCCACTTCTCTAGCCCTGTGAACTTTTTGTAGTTTCTCAAGTGTTCTGGACTCTTCGATCATTCAGGATCTTTGCAGTGCTTTTGGTCTGTATGCTTTTGGAGTTCCCTTACTTGTTTGTCAGCTTGGCAATTTTCTGTCTTTCAAGACTTGCTTCAAAGAATATCTTTTCTGTGAAATCTTCCCTGAAGTTCCTGGGGAAAGTTGGGTTCTTCCTTTGCCTTTCCCCCACGGTCCGTTTTCTCTGTTTCTGTCTCTGTCTCTGTCTTCATGTTTCTCTCTGTGTTTGTAGTTTGTTAACCTTGAAAATAAAGCTGTCAGTTATATTTCCAGCAAAATGGATTTATCAGGAATAACAAAATTGCAGTTTGAGACATGAGCATTATGGCACAACCATAGGCAAGTCCAGAGAACAAAGGAGAGGGATGCTCTTTTATGTGGAAAAGGGGGATACAGAGGAGCAGTTATAAACTTTGTGTTAGAAACACAAAGCTCATTGGACTAAACTGGTGTTTGAAGTGTAGTGGCTTTAGTTGGCTGAGTTGTGACAGCTTCTCTTTGGCGGGGCTTTTGCCAGACAAGGAGAAAATCTTCCTTCTCCTGGGGTGGTAAAATAGAGGCTTCTTCCTGTTGGGAATGCAGAGGACTGCAGAGAATGGTAGTGCGTGAGAGATCCCCCCCTTCTTGCCTCCTGACTATTTTAAAGGGGGCTTCCTTTCTTCAGTTTCACAGGGCTTAGTATCGTCATCACAACACACCATTTATTTACTTATCTGTCTCTGCCACAGTTTGTGAACTTTGTGAACGTGAGGGTTTTATCCTATCTATCTCCAAATCTTAGAGCCTAGTGTAATGGTTTTGTATATTGGATCATTCAGTGAGTGTTGATTGGATGGATGAAGGAGTGGATGGTTGAACAAAAAGAATTAGCCCCATGTTTATTCAGGAGTACTGGGGGTCTGTCCAGAGGGACTGTGGTAAAAATACTTAAGCCTGCAGGTACAGGGAGTTTGTAATTTATCAGTATTTGAAGACAGGCTTGAATAGACAAAGTAGGACTGGTTGGCAATGGAAGTTTTAATAAATAATGGAGTTGCAATTAGTAGAATTTGAAGTTCGAATTAGTAGAATTTCTGAAATTGTGTTTTAAAGCCCTCATTTTTGAAACGTACTGTGCTTTTGTGTTTTGTAGTGCTTCCACTTCTCATTCAGAGAATTCAGTGCATACAAAATCAGCTTCTGTAGTGTCATCGGATTCCATTTCAACTTCTGCAGACAACTTTTCTCCTGATTTGAGGGTATGTATGCCATTTTTTTGAGGTATTTTGATATATTTTTTGTTAGCTGTTTGTGGCCAACACTGAGTGTAACCTTGCCCTAAGTGCAACCTTGCACTAAATTACAACCTTGCTCTAAGTAGTCTACCAAGACCTGTCTTTATAGTATATCCCAGAACAGGCCCCAGGTCTGGAAATCTTATTTGTAAAAGAAAAATATGTAATTCATTTCTGAGTTTGATAACTTTGAAGTTCTTCGCAAAAAGATAATTAGTGTGTTTGGTTGTCATGTCAAAGATGTTCACAATTACTCCCATAATGGTGGCCCATAATAGCTAACCTTTTTTGAGTACTTACCATATCCCGAGTGTTGTTCTACATCCTGTAATGAAATAGCTCTTGTAATACTTCTTCAAATTCTGTGAGGTAGAGACTATTTTCATCACTATTCTAGGGATAATAATAATTCATAGAGCTTAATACCATGTCCAAAGTCTCGTCACTAATAAATTCTCTAGCTAGTCTAGCTCACCTCCAGTTCTGGAGCTAAGTCACTTAAATATAGTGTTGTAGTTGCTATGCATCTCATTATAGTTTAAATATTCTTGTATTTGTTCAAGGTCTTATTGCTATGAAATTAACCACACCAGTGATATCCTGTAGCATTTTGAATGTTTTTGGATTCATCGGCCTTTCTACAACTGCTTATCTTTGAATGATGGAGAAAATGAATTTCATGTGCAGTGCTAACCCTTAAACCTTGGAGTCTTTTTATCCTGACCAAGTGGCTGCTTTCCCAGTGGTTATACTTCCACAATTTTAATGAGAACATTTTTATTTTTTATATTAATGAAGTCATTTGCTCTTAAGCATATACTGAGACTGTATCTTTTTTTGTGTTAAATTTTCAAGACAGAATCCAACAGATGTAAGAATACAGATTACAAAACATCTGTAAAGTCTTCCTCTTTTTTGTTCTTGTGTTGTGAAATGTCATAAAATAATAGTTTGGGTATAACCTGACTTTAAACATTATTAAAAATAATAAACATTTATCTTTATAGTCTGGATATATTGTGCTAATTATGAAGGCTTCATAATATCTTTAGCTATTATTTTGTTGCATAATATACATTAAGGGCAGGGTTCATCATTAATAATGATGGATATAAACCCATCATTCCCTCTCCTTAATTCATTGCTATTTAAAAATTTACCTTTTGGGGCACCTGGGGCTCAGTTGGTTAAGACACAGCCTTTGGCTTAGGTCATGATCCTGGAATCCCAGGATAGAGTCCCACATTGGGCTCCCCGTTCAGCAGGGAGTCTGCTTCTCCCTCTGACCTCCCCAGTCCCTTTATGCTTTCTCACTCTCTCTCTCTCTCAAATAAATAAAATCTTCAAAAAAACCCCCTATCTTTTATATATGTATCTAACTTTTGTTTATTCATTCTGTTAATACAAATCCACTGAAGGCCTGTGAATCTTTTTGGGCTACTTCTAGGCAGATTACATTAGTTAAAAACATCATTTTTTAAAAAAGATTTTATTTATTTACTTATTTGAGAAAAGAGAGCAAATGAGCAAGGGGGGGGCAGCAAAGGGAGAGGGACAAGCAGACTCCGTGTTGAGCATGGAGCCTGATGTGGGGCACAGCCCCTCAGCCAAAGCCAAGGGTTGGATGCCCAACCGACTGAGCCAGCCAGGTGCCCCACAGTGTTTGCTTTTAACTCGTGTTGTGATGATAAAGAACTCCTACTAGGAGTGGGAGAAATGTCACTTTTGCTTCTGGCTATGCCTGCATTATTAATATTCAATCTGCCTTTTCTTGTCTGAAATAAAATATAAGTAAATGGTTCAAAATAAACCATTTTTGTGTTCTTGTGAGGGTTAAGTTAGTTAAACTACTTAACTAGGCACACCTGTGAATCACAGCTGAAAGGTGGCCTCTGCTCTCAGCTTTTTTGAAGGCAGGTCTCCTTCATTTCCTTGGGACACCAAATTTATAAATAAGAGTGACTGACTTACATTGGGACAAAATGAGGGTCATAATTTTTTTTCAAATATTTTATTTATTTATTTGACAGAGAGAGAGAGATCACAAGTAGGCAGAGAGGCAGGCAGAGAGAGAGGGGGAAGCAGACTCCCTGCTGAGCAGAGAGCCCAATCCTAGGACTCGGGGATCATGACCTGAGCTGAAGGCAGCAGCTTAACCCACTGAGCCACCCAGGTGCTCCCATAATTTTAATTTGTATATTAAACATTATAATTTATTTCTTACTAGATATTTTTAAAAATTTAAAACACTTTGATTTACAGAAAAATTGCATAGATAATATGGGGTTCCTATGTACTTGACCTCCACTTTCCCCTATTATTAATGTCTTACATTTGTGTGATACATCTCTCAAAAATAATGAACCCATGGTATAATTAACTAAAGCCTACACTTTTTTCAAGTGTCCTTAGTCTTTACATGATTTCCTTGTTTTTGTTCTAGGATCCCATCTAGGACATCATATCACATTTATCAGTCATGTCTCCTTAGGTGTTTCTTGGCTGTGACACGCTTTCAGACTCTTTGTTTTTGGTGATCCTGACAGTTTTAAAGAGCACTCATCAGGTGTTTTGTAGGCTGTCCGATATTTTACCCATAGACTGGGGTTATGTCTTTTGGGGAATAAGATCACAGAGGTAAAGAGCCATCTTCATCACATCATGTCAAGGGTACATACTGTCGACATGATTTATCACTGTGGATGTTAACCTTAATCACTTGGTGGAGGGAGGTAGAGTTAGGGGTTTTCAATACAAAATACTTTTTTTTTTTTCCCTCCCCTGCCTTTTTATACTGTAGTCTCTGAAGGAAGTGGCTATGTACAGCCCGAATTTAAGCTCATCTTGTTGAGAGTGGAACTTCTACATACATTTTTTGTAATTCCTCTGCCTGGATATTTGTCTCTCCTCTCTCATTTATCACTTTATGCAGCCATTTATTTATATCAGTATTTACTTATGGATATCTATTTTCTATTTTGGATCTTAATTCAGTGCTACCTTGTTGTGCAGATTGTTCCAACTCCAAATTGAGAGTTACCTCAGTTAGATTATCTGTCCCTTTGATGTATTCCTATCATTGTTTTGTTTTGTTCTCAACCCTGTGTTACTTTACTAAGTAAGCACTACAGGATAGTCCAGCCTTATCTTGATATTTCCTGCCTCAGTTTTAAAATCATCATCCATTTCTTTCTCACATTGAGGTCCTTCATCCATTTTGATTCTATTTTTGTGTGTGGTGTAAGGAAATGGTCCAATTTCATTTTTCTGCATGTGGCTGTCCAATTTTCCCAACACCATTTATTGAAGAGGCTGTCCATTTTCCATTGGACATTCTTTCCTGCTTTGTCGAAGATTAGTTGACCTTAGAGTTGAGGGTCTATTTCTGGGCTCTCTATTCTGTTCCATTGATCTCTGTGTCTGTTTTTGTGCCAGTACCATGCTGTCTTGATGATGACAGCTTTGCAATAGAGCTTGAAGTCCGGAATTGTGATGCCACCAACTTTGGCTTTCTTTTTCAATATTCCTTTGGCTATTCAAGGTCTTTTCTGGTTCCATATAAATTTTAGGATTATTTGTTCCATTTCTTTGAAGAAAATGGATGGTACTTTGATAGGAATTGCATTAAATGTGTAGATTGCTTTAGGTAGCATAGACATTTTCACAATATTTATTCTTCCAGTCCAGGAGCATGGAACATTTTCCCATTTCTTTGTGTCTTCCTCAATTTCTTTCATGAGTACTTTATAGTTTTCTGAGTATAGATTCTTAGCCTCTTTGGTTAGGTTTATTCCTAGGTATCTTATGGTTTGGGGTGCAATTGTAAATGGGATTAACTCCTTAATTTCTCTTTCTTCTGTCTTGTTGTTGGTGTAGAGAAATGCAACTGATTTCTGTGCATTGATTTTATATCCTGACACTTTACTGAATTCCTGTGTAAGTTCTAGCAGTTTTGGAGTGGAGTCTTTTGGGTTTTCCACATATAGTATCATATCATCTGCGAAGAGTGATAGTTTGACTTCTTCTTTGCTGATTTGGATGCCTTTGATTTCCTTTTGTTGTCTGATTGCTGAGGCTAGGACCTCTAGTACTATGTTGAATAGCAGTGGTGGTGATGGACATCCCATTTCTCAAGGAGCCCAGATTTCTTTTATTGGAGAATGGTATTAGAAACCAAGATCTGGGCACTAGGCTTTCTTCCTTTCTCCCTTCCTCTCCCTCCCTCCCTCCCTTTCTCTCTCTCCTTCCTCCCTCCCTCCTTCCCTTCCTTCCTTCTCTTTCTTTCTTCTCCCTTCCCTCCCTTTCTTCCCTCTCCTCTCCTCCCTCCCTCCTCCCCTACCCCACCTCTTCCCTCCCCTCCCTCCCTTCCTTCCTTTCACCAAAAAGGAACAAAGTTATTTTACTTCTGAAGCAAAACGTCATTTGCATGCATTTTATTTGGAGGTGATATCATGGGTGGGGTGATCATATATGCACATTAGTCTGGAGTAGTCTTATTTTATGCCTGTTGTCCCTTCCGGTTTAACATCAGATACAAAAATGTACCAGAGTATTGACTTTCTTAGCGCTCTGGAGTACCAAGGGAATCTTCTGAAATTACATATCAACTCCATGACTGTTGGGATTCTTTCCATTAGTGCCTTATGAATTAAGCATCTTTCAAAGTTTAGAGGGTCCCTCGGAAAATCTTTATGAGATGAATGAAGAGACAGTTGTTAAATGTTAAACTGAAGAGAAGATGGTTTTGGGCAACAAAGGTTAATTGTACTTTCCATAGTAGTGTGTAGTCTGCCTGTTACCCTGTTCCCTCATTTTTAAAGTTACCTTTGATTCCTAGTCTTTTTTCTCAGTTGTGGAAGGGAGATGAATGATTAACATTACATTAAATGTTAGTATTCTTTAAAACAATGACACCTGATTTCAAATATGTGCTCTTTTCAGAGGTGAGATAGGAAGAATGTGCTTCTAATACTTGAAAAAAATCTTCTTGCTACTGGTAAACATTTATATATGCCAGTATCGTAGCCAGTGAGGTTTATCCGAGGTGCGATTATTGCTATATAAGCCTCATCTCCTTTAACTTCCACAACAGTCCTGTGAGACAGATACTGTGACTCCATGTCACTAGTGAGAAACCTGGTATTCAGAAGAGATTAATTAAGTACCATGCTTAAAGGCACGCAGCTCTGTGTTCGCCTTACTTGGTCTCAGGTGGGTTGTGTCCCTGTACAGCACATTACCCAGAGTGACTGGCCTTCTGTGACTTGGCTGTTGTTTTTAGACATGTAGTGAGCTTTTCTGAAGGGACAAAGAATATCCCAATACATTTTTTGAGGTAGCAATAGCAGTTTTGAACATTACTTCCTTAATAAATTAAAATTCCTTTCCTAAATAATCAGAAAAGGAGGCTTTTTGTAGTAAAGGTTTGATCTCCCCTCAGTTCTGTTAGTTGTTTATATTTAGTGTGTATAGTGTGTATACCTTCAGTGGCCCTAAAATTTAAGTGTGCTAGTTAATTATAGGTGAGCCCAACTGCAGACAGCTGTGTGTTGTTTTCTGCCTGATTGTGGTTTGGCTGTATGCTTGAGATGAGGGGCTTGGTATGGTTGGTGGTTGTGAAAATCATCATTCACAAATGATTTGAAGTTAGTTAACCTCCAGGCTTTGAGTTCTCCACATAGCCTCAGCTGTTTATCCCTGCCCTGAGCCTTAACCTTTTAAAGCTCCTTTAGTAACAGCTTTTAAATGGAAGTATGAAAAGCACCATGCATTGGAAAGCTAATCCAATTTCATTAGAAATCTTAAATCAAATTGTAAAAAATTTCTGCTACAGGTGTTGTGCAGTGACCCTTTTCCTGAGAAGATAGTGTGTTAGTTGATTAACAGCTGAATGTAAAAGCTTGTGTTGAGGATTTCTTATTAAAACAAGATGAAACTATGCTAGATATTTGAAACTTGTATTTATTCAAGAGGAGTTCTCTTTATATTTTTCATCTTTTCAGCATTGCTTGTTGCGGAATGGTAAAATCCATTCATGTGTTTCTGAAAAACTGAGCACAAATTTAGCCTTGGTAAATTCAATCATGGTTCCTCAGTGAATAAATGCAGAGTGTTTGTTTGCTTCTTTTCCTCTTCATGTGGTAGAGAAACTTATGTAATTTCATTAAAATTTTTCAAAAAAATCCTTTCAAAATTCCCCCTCCCCCTTCTTTCTCCCTGCCCCCTTTCATTTAAAACTTTTAATACAAATGCATTTATTTTTTTTTATAAATCTGCAGTTGTTAAAATCAAGCTTTCTTTAATAAGAACATATTTTTAAAGTTTAGCACTTAGTGAAATTAAGAACCTAAAGAACTAGTGTCTGGTTGGTTTATTTGCTGACTGAAATAATTTCCATGAAATGCAGGATTTGAAAATTCAGATGCATACAGCTCTATTTATTTATAAAGTGTAATTTGCATAGTGTTGGGTTTTAATTAAAATAAATTCCTTAAATGGTGGTGACTAAAAGATAAATTAGAAGTTGTACTATGCAACATTTCCTTTGTGGTATCTGTGATAAGGCATTTATACCAATGTTTGTCTATAATTCAGAATCAATATTAGAATGGAATTGTATTTTATATCTTTTATCTCTATTTTATAAGGCCTGTTTGATCTTGGAATATATGTGTTATATGACATGTATAATTTATGTATATATAAATACTATATATGAGATAAAATTTGTAATATTTTCAGTTTTTAGCTATCTGCCCTTATCTTGTAATAGTTGAAAGGCTTAAATCAAGTAAATTTGCTTATCTTTTTATATTATTTGTATTTTCTTTATGAAACAAATGTCGGAGATAATTGGATTATTTCTTATCTAGAGTGTGTGCATGAATATTGACATGTTCTGAAAATATGTAAATATAGCCAGAATGAATTAAGACTCATTGAGCAGATATTAGATAGTGAACATTTACATGTGAACTATTACACATAATCATTTCAATAGTCAGAGGAAAAATGGTTGAAGGTAGCACTCATTAGCAGAAGTTAATACTACTACTGCTCACACCAGCGTCAATTCTTGAGAGCTTATGAAATGAAAAGAATAACTTGAGCCAGGTAAAGGATATCCATCAAAACTCTTCAATAAGTCTTACACTTAATTGGGGAAATGTTAGAAGCATAGCCTTTAAACTTAGGAACACGATGCTAGAATTCCTACCCAGTAAAATAAGAAAAGAATAAATAGTATAAGAAATGAAAGGAAGAAAGAAAGCTTTTTAAATTTACAGATGATTGTCTATATGGAAAATATAAGGAAAATCTATATGCAAACTATCAGCACTATTGCTGGATACAAGATAACTTTAAAAAGATAAATCATGCTTTTGTACCTTAACAATAATGTTTAGACAGTGTGATTTTAAAAAGATTTCCAGTCACAAGAGCAACGAAATGACATTACTCAGGGATGCATGTAATAAAAGATATATAAGAACTGTATGGGGAAGGTTATCAACTTTATTTAAGAACTTAAATCTAAATAAATAGATGAGTAGACACAACCATCTGGAGATGTCAAATATTTTCAGTATATATCTATTAATGCAATATAATTTTAAACCAAATTCAAAAGTTTGTCTTGTGGAACTTGGCAAGTTGATCCTAAAATTTATATGGAAAAGTAAAAAGTCAAGATTACTTAAGAGGAAAAATGAAGGGGGAGTTCACTTAATAATTTGTAGAGCTAAAGTAATTGGAATGGAAACAGATCAGGGAGGCACATGGCAGAGTTCAAGAATGACTGATATTTGTAGGGACTCTGTGTATGACAGAGTTGGTATAACAAATCAGTGGGGAAAGAATGAACTATTTGGTAATCAGTGCTGGGTTAGCCATATTGAAATTAAAAAAAAAAAAGCTGAGTTCCTAATTCACATATACACAAACAATGAATTCATTAGATTAAAAACCTAAAATTGAAAATCAGAATATTAAGATTTTAGAAGAAATTATGTGATACTATCTTTATTACTTGCATCAGGCAGGAATTAGTAAATGAGTCCTGAAAGATATTAACCATAAACATTATTATTAAATAAAGAAACTTAAAAAGTTTTATTTATAAAAAAAATAAAAAAGTTTTATTGTGCTAAAATGGTAGGTAAGGACCTTTCTTGCTTATCGATTACTGTTCATCTGACCTCTCTCATCTTAAGCTCTACCCTTAGTTATATCCCTAGTTCACAGAACAGTACCTGAATGAATGTGACTTAAAAGCCCTTTCATACTTGTGGCCGGTTGCAGCACTGGAAACATTTGTCCTCTCATTTGCTTTGTTTAGTTGGTGGAAAAGTTTGAGGAGCACTCCTAATCAAGTGACTCCTGAAACTACTTTTTAGCCATATCTGGAAAATGGAGGAAGAAATTCTGTGTTTTATTCATAGTTTCAAATAAAATCTATATATTTAGTCACTAAGTCACTGCAGTCTTGAAATTTTCTGGGTGTTCTGAGGAAACAGTGTCCTGTAAGACATGGTTTCTGCCAACATGGAGCTTGGAGTCATGTAGTGGAAAAGGAGGTAAGCAAATCAGTGATTATTGCATGATAGATACTATGAAAAAGGTATACTATGGAAGCAAAGAGGACAGAACATTCTAAAACATTCTAAAGCAGAACATTCTAAAGTTCATAAAAATAAAAAAGGGCTATGGCTGTAAGCCCCTTGAGGACAGATATACTTGTCTTATTCTCTGTTGAATCCTTAGAGATCAGTATCTAGAATGTGAAAGGTACTCAGGAAAATTTTGTTGACTGAATCAGTAGAAGAGAATGAGGAATACGAAGTTGTTTGCTCATTTTCCTTTCATTCTTTTTTTTTTTTAAGATTTTATTTATTTATTTTGACAGAGAGCACGAGCTGGGGGAGAAGCAGACTCCTCGCTGAGCAGGACCCTGGGATCGTACCCCAAACTGATGACAGATGCCTAACTGACTGAGCTACTCAGGCACCCCATAGGTCCTTTGTTTCTTAATAGTCCCTAAGTCTTTTGTGTGGTAGGTTTGCTTTTCTCTGATTTAGTTAATGCATCATCATAAAGCTAATCTTCCTCTGAAATCACTTTCATAATGTGATACCCCTATTTAAAAGTTCTTCAGGGAGGAGGGCTGCCTGCATGGCTCAGTTGGTTAAGTGTCTGACTCCTGGTTTCAGCTCAGAGCATGACTCAGGCTCTTGGGATTGAGCCCTGTGTTAGGCTCCCGCTCAGTGGGGAGTCTGGTTATCTCCCTCTGACCCCTCACCCCACTTTCTCACTCTCTTTCTCTCTCTGTGGAATAAATTTTAGAAAAAAAAAAATCCTAAAAAAAATCCTTCCAGGGGATCCCTGTTCTTACAGAAAGTGTAGACTTTTAAGCCTTGTGTTCAGGATTCTCAATGTATGGTCACATCAAAGCTATCACAGAGTATGTCCATCTTTTCCAGAACATAACCCCACATCTATAGATAGGTTTTTTTTGTTTTTGTTTTTTTTCAATAGTCCCTTAAATGTCATGTGCTCATTTCAACTTCCATTCATGCTGGCTCATGCATCTGGAATGTACTTCCTTCTGCTCTTTAGTGAAACAAATCATGGTATGTTAATAATAGACTCAGCCCCATCAGGTGATTCCAGTCCATTGTGATCTTTTTTTCCTGATAGAAGGTATATGGATAATAATCTGAGAGATAATGTTAAAAAAAAAACGAAAAAACAAAAAACTGGGGCACTTGGGGGGCTCAGTGGGTTAGGCCTCTGCCTTCGGCTCAGGTCGTGATCTCAGGGTCCTGGGATCGAGCCCCGCATCGGGCTCTCTGCTCAGCGAGGTACCTGCTTCCCCCTCTCCCTGCCTGCCTCTCTGCCTACTTCTGATCTCTCTCTCTCTGTCAAAAAAAATCTTTAAAACAACAACAACAACAACAAAAACAAACTTTGAAGAAATTATATGAGGAAAATTTGGAAAAGAGGTGGAAGTGGTCACTAATTCATTTCTGTCATTGAAGAGCCGCCAAAATCCATTTGAAAATGGTCACAGTTGTCTCATATCCAACCTTATTAAGGAAATGATTTCAGTCCAAACTCTCATGATTTCTGTTTTACTGAATTTTTCTCCAAAGTTACCATTAACTCTGTTTTATAAGATTTTATTGTTTATAACAATGCTAGTTTTTTTTTTTTTAAATGAAAGTAATATAATGAAATAAAAATTTGTGGCAAATAGAAATAGAATTAAGGAAAAAAAATTACCAGCACTTTTACTACTCTTACTCTTAGTATTTGGTATATAGAAACTCCTCCTTAAAAATTTCTTCTTTGGGGGTGCCTGGGTGGCTCAGTGGGTTAAGCTTCTGCCTTTGGCTCAGGTCATGATCTCAGGGTCCTGGGATCGAGTCTCACATCGGGCTCTCTGTTCAGTGGGGAGCCTGCTTCCCTCTCTCTCTCTGCCTGCCTCTCTGTCTACTTGTGATCTCTCTCTGTAAAATAAATAAATAAAATCTTTAAAAAAAAAAATTTCTCCTTTGGGTGGGGGACTGGGTTAGCCTGGTTGATGGGTATTAAGGAGGGCATATATTGCATGGAACACTGGGTGTTGTACACAAACAATAAATTATGGAACATTGCATCAAAAACTCATGATGTATGAGTGACTAATATAACTGTATGGTAACTGTATGGTGACTAATATAACATAATTTAAATAAACATAAAAATAAAACTTAAAAAAAATTAAAAAATAAAAAGTTAGACCCCCCCCCAGCCCGCCAAATTTCTCCTTTGACAGTTATAAGGTTGGGTACCAGAGTAAAAGCTCCTCAGCTCTGCTCACCACAAGCTCATGATGTCAGCAGTTGACTAGGCTCTAGTAAGTAATGTCTTGCCCACCATTCTGTTGGGTCTGTAATTAATTTGATGTGATTTGAAGATATTATTAATCCCCTTAACTCTTAAAAGAAAAAAGTCTGAATGTGTTAAGATTAGTAAAAAGAGCCAAATCATTATAATAGAGAATCATAAATAAAGATTATTTAAAAATTAGAAAGTATGAAAAAATGATATAGTGAAAGCATAAATCATGATGCAACAGGAATAATATTGACTGTATTCAATTCATTGTAAGGAGATAAGGAATAGTATATGTGCCTAAAGGTTGTTTAATTAGGTGGAATACTAATTAACATGATAATTCTAGAGAAGACAAAAAGTGTTTCAGACTTCAAAACTGAGCATAAAGTGCTGTTGATATAATTGCTGTTACAACCCACACATGATTCCATATAATCACCTTCATATATACAGAAAAGGCACATAATGAAAGCTATTTGACAAAATTCAACATCTTTCAGATTTTTAGAACTTTTAAATTAGAAAGCAATGGGTAAAGGCTTATGTAAGCATTTTACTTAATAGTACAGTATTAAAACAGTAGAAATAGTCCCACTAAAGAACAAGATAGGGTTACCTACTATCATGCCTGTGTTAGTTATCATTGTTTATAGGTACTGTCTGATGCAATTAGATAAGAAGAAATACATGGTAGGCATATTATTGAAAAGGAACAGGCAAAATAAGCATATTTTTACCTGGAAATCAAGAAAATCAAATGAATATTATTAGAAACAAAGTAATTAGATGACTGGTTATAAGAAGGAGCTTGGAAGTCCTCACTCTATTCTAACAAATAAAAAGCAGAACAAGGGGGCACCTTGATGGCTTCAGTGGGTTAAAGCCTCTGCCTTTGGCTTGGGTCATGATCCTAGGGTCCGGGATCGAGACCTGCATTGGGATCTCTGCTTAGCGGGAAGCCTGCTTCCTCCTCTCTCTCTGCCTGCCTCTCTGCCTACTTGTGATCTCTGTCTGTCAAATAAATAAACAAAAATCTTAAAAAAAAAAAGAGGCAGAACAAGTTGAAAGTCAACACCTCTTCTTAGATCCGTCAGAGAACTGAGGTTGCGGGCCAAATGGCTGCCCTCCACATTGGACAGACAGGTAGAGCAGAAACCTTCTCAGGAACCAGGATGGGGTATCAGCATAGGAACTGTAATTGATGAATTTCTGGAGGCTCACAATGGACAAGTCTGAGAGATACAACTACAGGAGACCCCACATTTAGGAGGTCTTTGTACTTTTCTGAGTTTTACGAACAAAAACCCTACCAGGTTCATACAGAGAAGAGTGAGAAAAATCTCTTCTCTGGCAGAGGGAGGGGAACAATAGCCAGTTTTTGAAATATGTTGAAAACATTCTGTTCTCTTTGGTAAAAGCCTACCCTTGAGAGAAACTATTTTACTTGCCTACCCTGCCTGGTTTTGTCAGAGCCTGCCTGACCTGGGAGAAGGGAAATACCCAATTCTAGCCTCCTAGTCTCCTGTCTAGGGGAAGAGAAGTAGAAGTATAAACTTCAGTACCATCCAGCCATCCTGTCCCACCTTGAGTGGGGAGACTAAGAAGCACTTGTGAGTGTCAGGGCCCAGGGGCACAAGCTCCTTAAAAGACTGAAGACTGGGCGCCTGGGTGGCTCAGTGGGTTAAAGCTTCTGCCTTCGGCTCAGGTCATGATCCCAGGGTCCTGGAATCGAGGCCTGCATCGGGCTCTCTGCTCAGCGGGGAGCCTGCTTCCTCCTCTCTCTGACTGCCTCTCTGCCTACTTGTGATCTCTGTCTGTCAAATAAATAAATAAAAAATCTTAAAAAAAAAAAAAAAGACTGAGGACTGTAGGACTTAGTCATAGGACTATAGAAAACTTCCGCTCCCACCGCCACACCTTAACCATGGTATCACTAAAGGCCTGATTATTTCAGTTCTTTTTACCTAGTACGTCATGTCCAACTTTCAACAAAAAAAATTACAAGGCATACTAAAAGCCAAGTTTGATATATAAGAATCAATAGCTTCCTATTATGAAAATACTTTTAAGTATATACTTAGGTATTTAAATATATATATTTAAGGGAGGGAAAGATCCTATTTATAATAACACTTGAAAATATAAAATATCCAAAAATAAACTTAAGATATATGCAGAGATTTTATGAAGAAATTTTAAACTCTGATGAATAATATAAAAGAACACTTAAATAATTGGAAAGACATACCTTGTTTGATATGAAATTGAAGTGCTCAATATTGTTCAGATTTTAGTTCTTATTCTGTAAAAATATGGTTCAAACTTGACAAGTTGATGCTAGAATTTGTAATGACAGAAGTCTGGAAATAAGAGAAATGCTTTTTCGGGGTTGATTTTATGCTTATAATTGAATACTGTGCAGTCTTTGGAAAGAAGAGGTGGATCTCCACATGTGAATATGAAAATATGTTCAAGACAGTTAAAAACAATCAAGAATTAAACAGTGTGTATAAGTTCCCATTTGTTGGGAATTGTGGGGGGAGGAGTAAAAGAAACTTGGATACACAAACAGGTAGTATTACTTAGAGGCGGGTAGAATGGAGACAAGGAGACATGTTTGGAGGCTCTGAACAATTCCAAGTAAAAATTGATAAAAAGACATGAGCTAGGGTAGTGACATAATGCAAAGTGAAGGACAGATTTGAAAACATATGTATGTGGACAGAATGCATGAAAGCTGCCTCAATGTTGTAGATTAGGGGGAGAGCGGAGTCAAAGATGATGGCCCCCAATTTCAGATCTGGTGACAACTTTTGGTTCAGTTTTCTTTTTTTTTTTTAAAGATTTTATTTATTTATTTTTGACAGAGAAATCACAAGTAGACGGAGAGGCAGGCAGAGAGAAAGAGAGGGAAGCAGGCTCCTCGCTGAGCAGAGAGCCTGATGCGGGACTTGATCCCAGGACCCTGAGATCATGACCTGAGCTGATGGCAGCAGCTTAACCCACTGAGCCACCCAGGCGCCCCTTGGTTCAGTTTTCTGATTGCCTCTCCTTTGTACACTTCATACACAGCCAAAAGAAATGACCTTAATGTGTCCTTCAGTCCTTGCTCACTCCCTAACTCCCTTCTTTCTTCCTTCTGCTCTTTTTTGCCCCCTCATAGCTTTAGCTGTTGTTTCTTTATGAATGACTTCCACCTCTTACCTCTGGTCCTGGTCTCTTTCTCAGCCTCGCATCCCTCGTTTTGTTGCCTGCTGTACAGTTGCACCAGAATGCTATCACATCATGAGCATAATCTCAGTACAGTTACACAGTGCAAGTTCAGCTGCCCTTGCAAGGTATATGTCACCTTGGAAAAGTTGCTCAACTTCTGTAAGGTCACTTACCCCATTTGTAAATAGGAATAGTACTACTACTACTTCTCTTTCAGACATATTATAAGCACTAAATGAATAATGATCTAAAAGTGGTACATTAACAAGGCTAGTTCATGATGGTATTTTCCTTGGTGTGGGGTGAAATGTAAGTAATTGAGATAATATTTCATCTGTCTACCTATCCACTTCTATTTCATTTTTGGCAGATACTCTTTTTTGAGCCATCTTTTATCAAGGTAGGACTGTTCTGTATCACAAGAGTACATCCTCCTAACTTTTTGGCTTTAAAGATCTTATTTCTGGGACGCCTGGGTGGCTCAGTCGGTTAAGCGTCTGCCTTCAGTTCAGGTCCTGATCTCAGTGTCCTGGGATCAAGTCCCTCATTCGACTCCCTGCTGAGCAGGGAGCCTGCTTCTCCCCATACTTCTGCCCTTCCCCCTGCTTGTGTGTTTGCTCTCTGTTTCTCTCTCTCTAATAAATAAATAAAATCTTCAAAAAAAAGAGATCTTCTTTCTATTATAAAATAATATCTCTCATAGATAGTAGCTATTATTATTTTAATGTTCTCAGTTATTAGAAAATAAAAAGTCTGCAGCCCTACGCTCCCCTTTTGCGACTCCCACAGTTTCTCCTATTTATATTTTGTATTAGTGTGGTGCACTTGTTAGGATTGATGAACCAATACCGACACATTATTATTAGTTAAAACCTTTAGTTTACATTAAGGGTTTACTCTTTGTGTTGTACATTTTGTGAGTTTTGACAAAAGTATAATGCAATGTTTCCACCATTGCTGTATTGTGCATAATAGTTTCATTGCCCTGAAAAATCCTCTGTGCTCTGCCTGTTTGTCTCTCCTTCCCTTTCACTGAACCCTGGCAACCACTCATCTCTTTACTGTCTATATAGATTTGCCTTTTCCAGAATGTCGTATAGGTAGAATCGTCTAGTACATAGCCAGACTGGCTTTCTTTCACTTAATGGTATGCCTTTAGAGTCTCTCCATTTCTTTTTTTGTCTTGAAAACATTTCTTTCTATTGCTGAAAATACTCCTTTGTAGGGATGTACCACAGTTTGTTTATCCATTCATTGAAAGACTTTTTGGTTGCTTCCAAGTTTTCACAGTTAAGAACAGCTTGCATTTAAAATTATTCAAGATTCAGATTTGAAAATTTTTCTTTATATTAGCTGTATTCATTTCCCAGGCTGCTGTAACAGAGTGCTGTGAACTGAGTGGCATAGAACACAGGAATTTATGCTTTCATAGTTCTGGAGTGTGATATTGTGATATAATAAGACATACATGTTTTGGTCTTCATGCTCAGCTCCTGGCCAGAGCTCCTAAAACCTTTGTAATTTTACCAAGTGATAAGGCCCATAGGAGGATCTTTTGATATAATATTTGGTTTTGGTTTCTGACTCCTGACAGTTCCAGAGTGCTAAAAGCGAAAGAAACATCTTTGTTATAGCACACACCTTTCAGTCTTACCTGAGTTTATGTTAGTGAGGTGACCTTTGGAAAGCCTCTAAGAATGGGGGCCTGGTTGTCAGGGGAACCACCCTTGTGACTAGAGGTTTGGAACTTTCAGCCCAGACTTTGACTTAATCATTAATGGTCAGTGATTGAATCAATCATATCTGAGTAATGAAGTTTCTATAAAAACATCCTGACTGAAAGGGTTTAGAGAGCTACTGGGCTGGTGAATTCTTGGTGGTACTGGGAGGTGATGCGCCCACCCAGCCAGGGCATGGAAATTCCATACACCCTCTTACCTTGTACCTTGCCCTCCAGGCTCTTCCAGCTGGCTGCTTTTGAGTTATATCCTTTACAATAAATAGGTAATGTGAATAAAATGTGGCTCTGAGTTTTGTGAGCCATTCTAGCAAATTATTGAACTTGGGAGGGGAGTCATGGGAATGTGACTTATGGGTGGTTGGTCAGATGTACAGGTGACAGTCTAGGACTTGAGATAGGTACTTGAAGTGGGGATCAGTTGTGTGGACTGAGAGACCCTACTCTCAGCTGGTATCCACTGAGAAAGAATTGTTTCCTATGGAAAAACACACCACGTTCAGTTATTAGAAGTGTTGAGAGTAGAGAGTGGAAAACTGTTTTTCTTTTAGGAGGTTAGAATCTGAAATCAAGGTGGGAAGATTGGTCTATACTTCTCCCTTAGCTGCTGGGAAGTCCAGTGATCCTTGGTCTTCTTAGGCTTATAGATCCATCACTTGAATCTGCGCCGCTGTCTTTGCATGGCATTCTCCCTGTATCTCTGTGTCTTCATAGGGTCCTCTTCTTAAACGGACAGCAGTTATATCAAGTTAGGGCCCATCTGACTCCACTATATCCTCATCTTAAGTAATTACATCTACAGTGACCCTATTTCCAAATTAGACCACATTCCCAGATACTGTCAGGACTTCAACCTATCTTTATTCAAGGGAGGAAGGCACAGTTAACTCGTAGCATGCAGTGATGCTTTCCAGACTGTTCTTCTTTCTATACTTAAGCTTTTTTGTTCTTGAATCATTGATAGTGATGTAATGTTACCCAGCCTTTGGTAGGTGTGGTTTCAACTGAAAACCAATTTGTCCTTGGCAGTGCTATAAAAAACAGTGTTCCTATGCTCAAATTTGTACTTTCAAATATACAACCAATAAGATTTACCCAGATGCCAGTTTGTGGCTCTGCCCTGTTCAGTTTGTTTGTATGGTTCATTTGCCTACTTCATGGTTTGTCAGTGAAGTTGTATAAAAAAGTTAAATTGATGTTAACAATTTTTTATTGAAATTATTCAATGAAGAATGAGTACTTAATTTTTTTCCTTCACAGTTTTTAGTATATAAAGAAACTGTGGAGATAATTTGTAACTTCTACAGCTCATTTTTCCCTTTCAGGTGATTATAATGTCGGGTTTTGCAGATTTCCAAAACACTCTTTCCTGTTTTTCTGTCATCTGACATTCCATGTGAAAACTGACCCATAAACTTGCTCACATTCAGATCATCATTTCTAGACAAGATTTCTGAATTTCCTTTATAGTAATTTCCTGATTAGAGTGAAAGGGACAGGGAGGGAGAGAAAGGGAGGTAGCTTAAAGTCACATGGAAAGTTACTGAGCAGTTTTAAAATAGTTTGATCAAGAGGGCGTGGAAGAAAATGGGGAACATTTTCATTGGGGAGAGAGCAAAAGTGAATTATGTTTTAGGTATAAAAGAATTATAAATTTCAGTCTGTATGGCAGGGTTTTTTTCACCAGTAAGAATTTAATATGATGAATAAACTTTTCTTGACAATAAGGAAAGCATTAAATATTGTATAAAATGCTATCAAAGGACAGACCTTATATCATCTTATCTACTGATACAGCCAGAGTTCCGGAGGCAGGCAAGGATCTCTCGTATCTGTGTCATGTTTTATGTATTCCAGGGGACTTCTTTCCTCCTCTCATATCTGAGAGTCCTAAGACTTTTTCTACATTAAAGATATTTCCATGTTAATGCAGAAAGATCTAATGAATCATTCTGGGTTTGCTGTCTTCATTCTTCAGACCCCCTTTTAGGAAGGTAGACCCTGGCCCTGGTGTTTTTGAGTTGTCCTCTTGTTCTGTTGAATCTCTATTTCTTATTACTGAAATATCTGAAATGTACTTCTTCTGAAGTAAAAATCATCAAGTGTTACTCAAATAATTGCTTGCATTTGTATCATAAGCTTAGGGCCAAATCTGATCACTTCTTCAAGTATCAAATATTCCTCTTTATTTCTACTACCACAGAGTAATCCAGGATTTTGATATGTCTGATTATTATAATTTCATCTTTATCATATTTAGTTTTTTATACCTCCCTAACAATGTTATTTACCTCTCTCAGAGGCCTCCAGTGATTTTCCTTTACTTGACCAGTGAATTTTAAAATCCTTACTCCTCCCCTGCCCAGCCAATATTTTATTATAAAAATTTTCAAATACGCTATTGAGTTGTAGGAATTTTTTTTAATATATTTTAGAAATTAGCCCCCTACCAGATTTACAGATATGTTTTTCCATTCAAGTAGCTGGCCTTTTCATTTTGTCGCTGGTTTCCTTTGCTGTCCAGAACTTTTTAGTTTGGTATAGTTCCATGTGTTTATTTTTGCTTTTGTTGCCTTCGGTTTTGGTGTCAAATCCAAAAACCATTGCCTAGACCAATGTCAAGGAACTTACACTCTGTGTTTTCATCTAGGAGTTTTAACTTGTTTCAGGTATTATTTCTCAAATCCTTAATGTATTTTGAGTTGATTTTTGTGTATGGTATAAGATAGGGGTCCAGTTTCAGTCTTGCACATAGCTGTCCAGTTTTCCCAGGACCATTTATTGAAGAGACTGTCCTTTCCCCATTGTATATTCTTGGCAGCTTCGTTGTAATTAATTGGCCATATATATGTGGATTTATTTCTGAGCTCTGTATTCCACTGATCTTCATGTCTGTTTTTATGACAGTACCATACTCTTTTGATTACTATGGCTTTGTAATATAGTTTGCAATCAAGAAGTGTGATCCCTCTAGCTTTGTTCTTTTTCAAGATCACTTTGGCTATTTGGGATCTTTCGTGTTTCCATGTAAATTTTAGGATTTTTTTGTTCTATTGCTGTGAAAAATGTCATTGGGATTTTGATAGTGCATTGAACCTTTCATGTTTTTAATGCCGCAGTTTACCTCTTTTTATATTGTGTATTCGTGAAGAAATTATACTGGCTACAGTTATTTTTAATCTTCTTTTCCTTTAACCTTTGTAATACGTTAAGGGTTTAATATACCATCCTATTTCAGAATCTGTTTTCTGAATCTGATGATACTGTTACCTTTACCAGTGCAATGTATATTTTCATATGTTTTTATGTTTCTATTAGTGGTTTTTTTTTTTCTCATTTCAGTTTGAACAAGTCCTTTCAGCATTTTTTGCAAGGGAGACTTTGTGGTAACGAACTCCCTCTGCATTTGTTTTTCTTTTCTTTTCTTTCTTTCTTTCTTTTTTTTTTTAAAGATTTTATTTATTTATTTGACAGAGAGAGATCACAGGCAGGCAGAGAGGCAGGCAGAGAGAGAGAGAAGGAAGCAGGCTCCCCGCTGAGCAGAGAGCCCGATACGGGGCTCGATCCCAGGACCCTGAGATCATGACCTGAGCCGAAGGCAGCGGCTTAACCCACTGAGCCACCAAGGCGCCCCCGCATTTGTTTTTCTGGGAAAGTCTTTATTGCTTCTTTAGTCCTGTCCTTCAGTCCTGTCCTTCTGAAGGATACCTTTGCTGGATAAAATATTCATGGCTAACAGTTTTTTTTTTTTCCTTTCTGTGCTTTGAATATCTCATTTCCTTCTCTCCTGGCCAGGTTACTGCTGAAAAATCTGCTGATAGCCCAATGATGGAGGTTCCTTTGTAGACTGCAGAGTGAGAAGGGTGTGGATTTGGTGCTTGGGATGTTGAGGGTTTCTGTGGCTCAGAGGAGGGCATCCTTTAGATGAGGTTTTCCCAGTGACTCATGGGTGGGCTTCCTATTGGAGTACAGAGTGGAGAACTGCATCCCTTTCATCTCTGAAATTCTTACCTGTCTCTTTCCTGAACTCCTCCTTTTCCCTGTCACGGAGCTCTTGTTTTAATACTTGGGTTTCTTTAGCTGAGCACTGACTCACTCTTCTCCCTTTTCCCCATGGGAAGGATCCCTAACCTGCTTTTTCTCTGAGCTGTGGAACCTTGTGGGTTCCTTGTGGGGAGAGGTGGTGATGGCCAAGCTCCTCTTACCCACTCTCCTGTGTCCAGATTTTTTTTCTTCCTGCCAGTGGCATGCTGGAACTTCTCCTCTAGAAACCTGGACTTCTGTGAAGGCTTTCTCATCCATGGGGATCGGCCCAAGTTAGCGTTTTCCAGGTGCTGTAGCCAAGAAGGTTTGGAGACTGTTCATAGCTTCCTACTGTTTCCATAGCCCGTACCAGGTTCTTCCTGCCTGTTACCTGCCGCGAAAGTGGGTGAGGCTCCTCCTGGGTCCCTTGATTCCAGAGCTCCTGTGGAGGCACTTGGGTTCGTGGAGAGGTGCCAAATTTTACATGTGAAGGGACAACAAAAATGAGGGCCATCTTAGGGTATGATGCCACGATACTGATATCACTCTTCTTGCTGTTTTCCTTGTAATATTAGAAATAGTAAGATGCTTGCTGTTTTGTAGCTAAATTTTCAGGGGTAAGAGAGATTTATGACATGCAGTCTCAAATATTAATACCTATCTCTTTTGGATCAGAGGGACAAAGCATCATGTGATTAGGGCCGTGATGGAAAGAGACAGTAAAAACTTAACTTGATGCTGCTAAGAATAATAAGTATTTTTTCCATTTTACTAGCATCTTACAAAGCCCTTTGTGATGCAACTATCTCATTTCATATTTGCAAACCTGTAGGATAAAATCTTTCTTGATAATATAAATGATGAAACTAAGATTCAGAGAGTTTAATAGGGTGGCAGTAAGTGGATTTTTGGCGGGGAAGGGCAGGAGGGTAGTTAAGATGTAAAACTTAAGTCTTTGCTATACATCACAAATTTCTTTTTTTTTTTTAAACTAAATTAAATTAAAAATTTTTTTAGTGTGTGTGTGTTCCAAAATTCATTGTTTATGCACTTCAACCAGTGCTCTGTGTAATACCTGCTTTCCTTAATACCCACCACCAGGTTCACCCAACGCCCCTGCCGCCGCCCCCTCCTCCCCCCCGCCCCCGCAAAACCCTCAGTTTATTTCTCAGAGTCCACAGTCTCTCATGGTTTTTCTCCCCCTCTGATTTCCCCCAGCTCACTTCTCTTCTCCATCTCCCCATGTCCTCCGTGTTATTCCTTATGCTCCACAAGTAAGTGAAACCATATGATAATTGACTCTCTGTGCTTGACTTATTTCACTCAGCATAATCTCCTCCAGTCCCGTCCATGTTGATACAAAAGTTGGGTATTCATCCTTTCTCATGGAGGCATAATACTCCATTGTATATATGGACCATATCTTCTTTATCCATTCGTCCGTTGAAGGACATGGAAGGACATTGAAGGATATTCTTTCCATGGTTTGGCGACTGTGGCCATTGCTGCTATGAACATTGGGGTACAGATGGCCCTTCTTTTCAGTACATCTGTATCTTTGGGGTAAATACCCAGTAGTGCAATGGCAGAGTCATAGGGTAGCTCTATTTTTAATTTCTAAAGGAATCTCCACACTGTTTTCCATAGTGGCTGCACCAACTTGCATTCCCACCAGCAGTGTAAGAGGGTTCCCTTTCTCCACATCCTCTCCAATACTTGTTTCCTGTCTTGTTAATTTTGGCCATTCTAACTGTGTAAGGTGGTATCTCAATGTGTTTTAAAAAATATTTTATTTATTTATTTGACAGAGAAAGATCACAAGTAGGCAGAGAGGCAGGCAGAGAGAGATACAGGCGGAGAGAGAGACAGGCTCCCCACTAAGCAGAGAGCCCGACGTGGGGCCCCATCCCAGGATCCTGAGACCATGACCCGAGCCAAAGGCAGAGGCTTAACCCACAGAGCCACCCAGGTGCCCCCTCAATGTGGTTTTGATTTGAATCTCCCTGATGGCTAATGATGATGAACATTTTTTCATGTGTCTGTTAGCCAGTTGCATGTCTTCTTTGGAGAAGTGTCTATTCATGTTTTCTGTCCCATTATTTGATGTGATTATCTGTTTTTTGTGTGTTGAGTTTGAGGAGTTCTTTATAGATCTTGGATATGAGCCCTTTGTCTGTACTGTTATTTGTGAATATCTTCTCACATTCCGTGGGTTGCCTCTTTGTTTTGTTGACTGTTTCCTTGGCTGTGCAGAAGCTTTTGATCTTGATGAAGTCCTAAAAGTTCATTTTCACTTTTGTTTCCTTTGCCTTTGGAGACATAACTTGAAAGAATTTGCTGTGGCTGATGTCGAAGAGGTTACTGCCTACGTTCTCCTTTATGATTTTGATAGATCCTGCCTCACGTTGAGGTCTTTTATCCATTTCAGGTTTTTCTTTGTGTATGGTGTAAGAGAATGGTCAAGTTTCATTCTTCTATACATAGCTGTCCAATTTTCCCAGCACTATTTATTGAAGATACGGTCTTTTTCCCACAGTATATTTTTCCTGCTTTGTTGAAGATTATTTGACCATAGAGTTGAGGGTCCATATCTGGGCTCTCTACTCTTTTCCACTGGTCTATGTGTCTGTTTGTGTGCCAGTACCATGCTGTCTTGGTGATCACAGCTTTGTAGTAAAGCTTGAAATCAGGAAACGTGATGCCCCCAGTTTTGTTTTTCTTTTTCAACATTTCCTTAGCAATTCAGGGTCTCTTCTGGTTCCATACAAATTTTAGAATTGTTTGTTCTTTGAAAAACTCTTTGAAAAGCTCTTTGAAAAAACTCTCAAAAGATCTTTGAAAAATACTGGTGGAATTTTGATCAGGATGGCATTGAAAGTATAGATTGCTCTAGGCAGTATAGACATTTTAACAACGTTTATTCTTCTGATCCATGAACATGGAATGGTCTTCCATTTTTTTGTGTCTGATACTTTATACGGAAAACCCAAAAGACTCCACCCCCAACTACTAGAACTCATACAGCAATTCAGTAATGTGGCAGGATACAAAATCAATGTACAGAAATCAGTTGCTTTTGGGGTGCCTGGGTGGCTCAGAGGGTTAAGCCTCTGCCTTCGGCTCAGGTCATGATCTCAGGGTCCTGGGATTGAGCCCCGCATCAGGCTCTCTGCTCAGCAGTGAGCCTGCTTCCCCCCTCTCTTTCTGCCTGCCTCTCTGCCTACTTGTGATCTCCGTCTGTCAAATAAATAAAATCTTTAAAAAAACAAAAACCAAAACAAAAAAACACACTAACAATGAAAATACAGGAAGGGAAATTAGAGAATCGATTCCATTTACTATAGAACCAAGAATCACAAGACACTTGGGAATAAGCCTAACCAAAGAGGTAAAGGATCTGTACTCAAGGAACTACAGAAAACTCATGAAAGAAATTGAAGAAGACACAATTTTCTTATATATAAATTTTAATTCCCCTTTTCAGCTTAATTATTGCCTCAGGTAATTTTTTTTCTTCTTTCTAATTTATTTAAGATTTTATTCATTTATTTGACAGACAGAGATCACAAGTAGGCAAAGAGGCAGGTAGAGAGAGAGGAGAAAGCAGGCTGCCTGCAGAGCAGAGAGCCCAATATGGGGCTTGCTGCCAGGACCCTGAGATCATGACCTGAGCCGAAGGCATAGGCTTTAACCCACTGAGCCACCCAGGCGCCCCACCCCTTTTTTTTCTTTTTTAAAAGCAGGACATGTGGGTTATATTTTTGGTGACTTAGTATATCTGAGAATAACTTCCTGTTGCCATCAAACGTGTCAGTGCATTTTCTTTCAAAGATCTGGTTACATTTTGTTACTGTTTTTGGAGTATAGTTGTAGGGATCAGTTGAAGCTGGCCTGATCTTGCTTTGTACACAGCTTCCCCCCAGACCCTTCTCTCTTTTGGCCTGTAGCCTCATGGGTTGTCTTTTAATTCTTACAGTTCAAAAACATTTGCTACAATTCACTTACATATACCTCTGTTCATTGATTTTTTTTTTTTTTTTTTTTTTTAGGGGGCTGGGGGCAGAGGAAGAGGTAAAGAATCTTAAGCAGGTTCCATGGTTAGCCCTGATGTGGGACTCTCGATCTCAAAATCCTGAGACCAGAACCTGAGCTGAAATCAAGAGTCAGATGCTTAACAGACTGAGCCACCCAGGCATCTCTGTTCATTGATTTTTATGTGGATCATAGCAAACTATTTTCATCAGCGAACTTAGAAAATCTTTATTCATTTCAAAAGCGTGTTCTTCACTTGTATCTTGGATTTTTGCTTGTATTCTGTTTTGATTTTTTTCTTTTGGGAAATAGAATTTTTTCATTGGCTCTTTATCATCTTCCTTCATGTTTTGATTTGCCTTTTTCCTACAAATTCTTAGAACAGTTTTCATGTTTGCCCTCAAAATAAATGCTGTTTTCTGATTAATCAGTTCAGTTCTTTATTATTTCCAACACAAATTTTGTTACTACATTTAAAATGTTTGTAATCATTCTTTATCTTACCCATTTTTCTTAGTATCAGTGTCTCTCCTTATGACTTTCTGTTTTATTTCTTAGGGATTATGGTTGATTTCCAAATAGCTTATGTTTCTGCTAATGCCGATAGATAATTCTTTTCAGAAGATTGCTTTTTTTGTTGAGCCTCAGGCAGATGCCTCCTTTTCCCTGTCAAATAATCTTTTTTTGTAGACCCTGTGGTTTTTTTTCCCCTCTTCTGTCTAAGGATAGATTTGTTCATAATCAGTGTTTGCCAACAAAGGATCTGTATTGCCCTTGGCCCTGCTCTGTTCACTCTTTTGAGTTCCTTTTATATCTTCAGCTCTGAAGTGAGTTGTATATCCTCTGGTGTGTGCCTATTGTTAAAACTCCGCCACCGGGGGCAGCTTTTCTGGGCAGATACTGGATCTTGACTGGCTTCTCTTCCTTGCCTTGCTCTGTGACATTCTGGTCAGAGCAAATATAAGAGAGCCTATGGCTCTCAACATGCACGACTTGCATGTCTCTTTTCTCACTTTATAAAGCTTTACTTATGGGGATGCATGGGTGGCTCAGTAGGTTAAGCGGCTGCCTTCGGCTCAGGTTATGATCCCAGCATCCTGGGATCAAGTCCCACATCGGGCTCCTTGCTCTGCAGGGAACCTGCTTCTCCCTCTGCCTCTGCCTGCCACTCTGCCAGCCTGTGCTCTCTCTCTCTCTCTGACAATTAAATAAATAAAATCTTAAAAAAAAAAAAAAGAAAAAGCTTTACTTATGAAGATAATGCCTCCTGTTCTATCCTGTGTTTGTGCTGGCACTGCCTTCCTCTCTGTTCCTGCATACAACACACATTTTCTGGGCTTTGCAGTTTTCTTCAGAGTGTAGAAATACAGAGAGACAGAAAAAAGTCCTGGGAAACAACACTGTAGCAGTCACAAGAATGTATACCTGTGCAGTGCGGGAACTCCTGTGGCTTTGTAAGGGACATAATCTCTGTATTTCCAAGTCTGGTGATAGGCAAAGGGTAAAGCATTTTATTTTATTTATTTTTTAAAGATTTTATTTATTTATTTGAGAGAGACAGAGAGAGAGAGCGCGCACATGAGCACGGGGAGGGGCAGAGGGAGGAGCAGACTCCCCCTGAGCAGGGATTCCGACTTGGGACTCAGTTCCTGGACCCCAGGATCATGACCTGAGCTGAAGGCAGACCCCTGACTGACTGAGCCTCCCAGGTGCCCCCAGGATAAAACATTTAAAATGATTTTTCACATGGGCAGCATGTTTGATTTTTGTTCTTTGTGTACTGTTTTAGTTGTTTTTGTATCTTTCAATCTAATTCTGTTATTTTCATAATTAGTAGAAGTTCTTACCAGATTCTGGTCATCAGTTTTAGTCTAAATTTTTATTGTGCTCAAGAGAAAAGACTTACTAACTATGTATTATGTGACAACACTGGTGTAAATATATTAACTCATTTAACACTTTTGTGGAGTAGTATGATTATTACCATTTTATAGAGGCATACAGAAGTTGAGCACTCTACCCAAGAGGACTTAGCATGTGGCATGGTCAGGATTTGAACCCAGGAAAAGTGTATATATTTGCATATTGCAAGTTTATATCCTGTTTTTCTGCATTGTCACAAGCTCATTCTTCCTCCCTCTCTCCTTCCTTCCTTCCTCCTGCTCTCTTTCTCTGACTTCCTAAATTTAGAATGCAGAAGATAAAAAATTATATGTTTGTGTATGTTTTAGTTCTTTAGGTATTGCATTAAGGTTACTTTATGAAACAAATAATTAAGCTTTCAAAAGAATGATATTATTTGTTTAGATTGCAAGTTTATTAAACAGAATTAATTTGTTCTTTATAGTTCTTAGTTTATTGGCCTTAGGTGAACACTGGGCTCTGGCAATAGTATCTAACTATTTTGTCTAACCTCCCTAAACACCTAACTTAAAGTGAGGAATGACTTAATTATCAAGAAGAATTAGATTCCTTAGATTAGTACTGCCCAATATGGGCACCGCTAGAAATATGGCTGTTGATCATTTGAAATGTGGCTGCTCTAGATTGAGATATGCTATAAGTAGAAAATACAGTCTGGGTTTCAAAGGCTTAGTATGAATAAAAGAATATAAAATACCTCATAAATACTTAAAAATACTTACTACATATTGAGAAGACAATATTTTTATTTATTTATTAGATTAAAATATATTAGAATCAATTTTTCCTGTTCCTTTTTACTTTTTTAAAGTGACTACTAGAAAATTAAAAGTTACATATATGGGTTGTGTTATATTTCTGTTCAGTATTCAGAAGTGTCTAAGATATGATACCTCTTCTTTCAGAGTTTGGTAGCAAGAAAGCAGTTAAGCAGAGTGGTGTGGTAAGTGCTAGATAGGAGCGCATGCAGAAGAGACCTCTAACCGAGTTTGAGGGGCCTGTAGAAGGTGACCTTTAAAACAGCAGTGCTGTTTTCCTTCCTTTTTACCTTCTTTTGAAGTCTCTAAATCTGCTTTTTGGATTGAAGGAAATAAGAGTCAAAAGCTACTTTAAAAAGTGAGCATCTTTTTTCTAGTGGTATTGGTTCTCAGTCTAATGAAATGAGTCAGGGTTGAAGCAGAAGGCCTGAGGGTGCACAGAGACCACTGCTCCTTCCTCCGCCAGAACTGGCTTAGACAACCAAATTGATGCTGGTGTCCTTTGCTAAGTATGGAACACAGGTCGATTTGAGATCTGTTGAGTTCACAGAGTCTGGGGGACATCTGTTTGGGGAGGAATATTAGCAGTGGGATGAATGGAACTTAGAGTCCAAGAAAAATCTTGGCTGACAGTATAGATTGAAGTTAGGTGAAGTCACAGATAGGGTATGAGATATCAGCAAGTGAGTAAAGTGAGGTACAGACAAAGGTCTGGGGAATGAGGAAGGTTGAGGAAAGGGAATAAAAGTCATTGAAAAAGAATGGTCAGAGAAGGAAGAGTTTGACAGGACAGTATGCTTTCAAGAAGCAGGCAAGTGTAGATAGTGTCAAATGTAGTTAAGAGATAAAAATAAAGACTGAGAAATGTTCATTATCTTTAGTAATGAGTAGGTGATTGGGAAGAAAGTAGGTTCCCTGGAAGGATTGGGTTAGGAAGCAAAGCCAGATTGCAGAACGTTGAAGAATTAATGGGAACTAAAAAATCTGGAGACAATGAAGATTATTGTTTGGTAGTAAAAGAGGAAGAGGTGGGGAGGCTCGTGGTAGCTAGGATGACATATTTATATTTAGTTTATGATAACGCCTTTGTGTGCATGTGTGTGCGTGTGTGTGTGTGTGTGTGTGTGTGTGTGTGGTTGTTTGGGTTGTGAATCTATTATACAGATACATGTTTCTGTATCTATCCATTCTTGGAGTCCAGTATAGTGTTGATCGTGATTTTAATCTATTTAAGATCTCTCTTCAACAAGATACTTTATTACCATCATTTCCAAATTCTCTAAACATTAAATCTACGTAAGAGCCTGATTTTATCTGGGTTTCAATGCACTAAGGCCCCTGGGCATGGCTTAATGGAAGAAACATGAGCTTTGCAGTCCACTAAACTATAATTCATATCTAGATTCTGACTTGTTACTGTGTGATCTTGAACAAGTTAATTGTCACATCTGACTTGTTTTTCTTCATTTAGGAAATGAGGATAATAACAGATATCTACCCTTTATGGGGCTGTTGGGGAATTCACTGAGAAAAATGTCAAGTGTTTTGTACAGCACCTTACACGAAGTAGGCACTCAGTCAATGCTGGGTAGAAAAACTGCAGCTTCACATGTTATACATGCCAACATCACAATCTCTATAACTTAATTTAAAGTAGTATGTGTGATATAATGTTGTAACTTTAAATAAGAGCAAGTATGCTCAATTGAAATTGGAGTGAAAAAGTAGCCTTTGAATAAAACATGTTTCTTTTCTTGTTCCCTCCTCCCCTTTCCAATCCAGGTCCTGAGGGAATCTAACAAATTAGCAGAAATGGAAGAACCACCCTTGCTTCCAGGAGAAAATATTAAAGACATGGGTCTGTAATGGTATTTTTTGTTGAATTTACTTCTCTTTTCTGAGTGCACAGACTATTCAGTACTCTCAGTGTAGAGAGAACAGGTTCATTGTCCAAGACACCTCCTGTCTGGCAGCACTCATTACTGCCACCCTTCCCAATATCTGGTGTGGCCCCTAGGCCTAGACCCATTACACCTGCTGGTTTTGTAGTTGGACTGTAGGGTAACATGCAGATTGAGTTATATTCTGCTGCTTTTCTGTTTGTTCTACATTCATTGAAAGTAGGGGCCTTTTTTTTTTTTTTAACTCTTGCTGAATTTTCAAGAGTATTTCATTATTTTGAATGACTGCAGTAAGAAATTGGTTTGCCTAGATAAAACATTGGATTGTCTGTCGCTTTGTACAAGTGATTTTTCTTAAAACACATTCTTTCTTTCTGTTTCCTTTATTTTATCTGTTCTGAATAAACTCGTGTCAGTTTTTGGATGAAGGTATTTCATCTCCATTGCAGCGCAAGCTGTTTGCATGTAGGTGCTTTTCTTCTGCAGCCTAAAGAACTAAGCAGTAACTGATTGTATGGACTTTTTTTTGATGTTGTTCTTATGCTTTTACTTCATTAAATCTGTATGGTGATCTAAAAAATACCATAGCTTTTGAGGAATGAAGTAATGTGTTAGGAGAACAAATGGCTTCTTAGCCAGAGAAACAGCACCTTTCATTTTATTGTCAATTTACAACATGGGGTGGAAGAGGAACCAGGGAGGGAAATTGAGGAGTGAAGAGAGTGTGATTAACGGTGTGAGCTAGAGAGAGCCAGACTGTGTACTTACCTTTGTCCAGGTAGGTCCTTTACTTCTCCCCTTCTGTATTTTGGATTCAGTGCTTCCTGTGCACTGGGCGCCATCTCACCATCTCTGCCCATCTAGTGGACACCTGCCATGAGGGCACAACTCACACGCCTCTCCGTTCCTTGAACTTTCCTCATCCCACAGCAGAACGGACTTCCCCTTCATTGTATTACTTAGTATATATTTTTATGTCTCTTTCTGTACAGATTGCATGCTCTCATCTATTACATTTGTTTGTATATATTTTATATCCTTACAGACAGGTATTTTCAAGGTCATTTTAGTCTACCTCACCGAAAATATGGCTTCTTCCCCTTTGAACTCAGTGAAAATTTGAGAGGGTTAGTAAATCTAAGCTCTTTTGGTACCACCAGGCAGTATCAGTATTCTAAAATTTAGAGGACTACCTAATATATTAAATATTCTGGTTGAAAATTATCTGTCTAGACTTGATTATATGCAAAAATGACATTGAATGTAAAGTGTAAGGCTAGAATAACCTTGAATATGTTAATTCCTCTAGAAGAGTCATTTGATTTTTAGTTGGCCTAATGTAAATCTTCAGTATAGTTTTTTAAGTTAGAGTAGTGTTAGGAACATCAATGGCATGCTTTAAGCAAGTAACAGTCTCAGGGTATTGTGGTCTGGGTATATCAGAAATAGAGATAGCCCCAGACTACAGTATTTTAACCTTTAACACAGGAGTCAGATGGTGCTATGTTAGTGGCTTAGCTTTGCATGACATGATGGAAAGAGATTTGGAATTTGTAGTCAGAGGATCTGCTTTCAAGTCTTAATCTTAGCAGTTCCTGGTTCTGAAATATTAGGCTTTCGTTATACTTCTCTCAGCCCTGGTATTCTCATTTAAAATTTATAGGTGTAAGTATAAGTCTTATATAGGTTTGTTATGAAGGTTAAAGGAAGTACTCAGGTGAAAAATACTTTATAAACTCTGCAGTGCAGGGGCATCAGTGCTGGGTGTTCCTACTGTCATTTGCTCTGGTGTGGTTCCGGTCATAATCTCTCATCTATTTGGTGCAAATCCTGCTAAGCACAAATTCTTTCCTCAGTGTGATTTAGCTACTACCAAACTGAGAAGGAGGATAAAGTGGATAGAACAAATGATCAGTGACAATAGTAACATAGATATAAACTCTTTTGTATGTGTAGTACTTTCATGAATATTATCTCATAATTTTAGAATAAAAGGTAAGATGTAACAAAAACATGGGGCTAAGAGGGACATACATACCTTGAGGCAGCTTATAGAACAATGAGGTTGATTTTCTTGTGTAAGTAAGAAAACTGGCTCTGGAAAGAATCCAGAAATGTTTTAGTAACATTGAATAAAGCCTTTCTACTTGAGGTAAAAATTTATAAGAGCAAGAAAGTATATGCAAGGCAAGTTTGTATATCTTTCCATATGATGAGTTTATTTAATTTTAAAAGTGCCCCTCTAAATGAAACATGCATTGGAGACAACAATTTAAAAAATGTAGCTCATACTTGAACATTCCTGAGGGAACTACTTTGAAGGTTAGAAATGTTTTTGTAAGATCAGTCTCATTTCAGATTCCATACAAAATGTTCAGTCCTTCAGAGTAGTGAGTAAAAAGCAAAGTCAGGAAGTTGTAATACCTTATTAAATGTATCTTATGTCCCTGCATTTTCCCAGAAGTCCTTTGGAAAGTTCTTTGCAATTTGTTGCTTCTAGTTGTGCCTTACTTTCTGGAGTGATGAAGATATTCCTTTACTTGCTCATTTGCTGCTATAATGACATACCAGGGATTTATGAATATTTTAAGATGTAAAAAAGTTTGTAGTGGGCATTATGAACTCTACCATATTAAATACTATTTTGAGCTAGTGGTAGCTGAGTTATCCTGCTTAATTAATGAATGTTTTAAAAAGCATTATACTGTGTAGATCCATTATTTATCATTTAATAAAACAATTCTTGTAATTGTTTCTTTCCAAAATTCGACATCAGTTGCTTGGTCAGGAATATAATATCCTCTTATTTTACTATTATCTTTCAAAGAGATAATGTTTCATATACATTGCATTTCTCCTACAATACTTTCCCCATAAGTATAATCAGGTCAGGAGTTTCTCTTCTATATTTCTGATATATTTTTAGAGAAATGTTGATACATTAAACTGACCAGAAGACAACCAGCAGATTGATGAGGTGACCTGGAAACTGTGCTGACTGGTGACTGTGGCTTGAGACATCTGCAGTTATTAACTGAATCACTACTACCCTTCCATCCACTACTCTAGCTTCCGCACGTATTTTATCCAGCAGGGATAGAGGCTAGCCTTGTCTCCTGTCAGAGGGTAGGGGTCATCTCTACCTCTTCAGTCCCTCCCAGATTTCTGCATGGTTAGAAGCCTGGATTTGGCTTCTGGGTTCTGTTGGAACACTGATTCTGTCATTTTGGAATATAGGTTAGAACAGCAGTCAGAATTTTAGTAAATTTCACTTCTGAAAAGATGAGAGTGCAGTTTTTAATAGTGCATGTTGTATAGTAAATTGTGGACTCTTTGCTTTTGCAGCCAAAGATGTAACTTATATATGTCCATTCACTGGTGCTGTCCGAGGAACTCTGACTGTCACGAATTACAGGTTATATTTTAAAAGCATGGAACGGGTAAGACTTGTTGGATTAGATTTTTATATGTACATCTGTATGTTCTTTGCAGTTTTGTTCATTTTTTATCATTTTTAATTAAGGCATTTCTAATTAAAATAATTGTACAGTATCGATTGCTTAGTTTTAATTGTTTTCTTTTTTTTTCTTTCCTTCCCTTAGGATCCCCCATTTGTTTTAGATGCCTCTCTTGGTGTGATAAGTAGAGTAGAAAAAATTGGTGGTGCTTCTAGTCGAGGTGAAAATTCTTATGGACTAGAAACTGTGTGTAAGGTAAATGTTATACTTACACAATTTTATTTGGTTTGAAAAGCTTTCTTTTTAAATTTTATTTATTTATTTGACAGACAGAGATCACAAGTAGGCAGAGAGGCAGGCAGAGAGAGAGGAGGAAGCAGGCTCCCTGCCTAGCAGAGAGCCCAATGCGGGGCTCAATCCCAGGACACTGGGATCATGACCTGAGCTGAAGGCAGAGGCTTTAACCCACTGAGCCACCCAGGCACCCCTTTGAAAAGCTTTCTATTAAATAGAGCCTATGTGCAGAAACTGGTTTCCAAACTGTAAAGTACATTTCATGCTGTAACATCATTCTAGAAGACAACAGCAACATTTAAGAGTAATAAAAGGTGATCTATCATGAATTAGGCTTGAATTCTTTTGGACCCAGTACAAGATACTTTGACATTGATTATTTCATGTGTATATATTTATATATGTGTGTATATATACACACCTCATCTTCTTTTCCATTCATCTGCTGATGGACACTGCTTCCATAGTTTGGCTATTGCAAATAATGCTGCAGTAAACACAGGAATGCATGTATCTACTCAAATTAGTGTTTTTTGTATTTTTTGGGTAAATATCCAGTAATATGATTACTGGATTGTAGGGTAGTTCTATTATTAATTATTAATTTTTTGAGGAACCTCCATACTGTTTTCCACAGTGGTTGTACCATTTTGTATTCCCACGAAGAGTGCAGGAGGGTTTCTTTTTCTCCACATCCTCACCAACACTTGTTTCTTGAGTTTTTGATTTTAGCCATTCTGACAGGTATGAGGAGTTACCCCATTGTGGTTTTGATTTGGAGATGTCTAACTTGTATTAAATGCATTGACACTTGAATGAAACTTAAGATTTTTACACTTTCATCATTCTGTTCAGTCATAGACATTTCATCTCTGGTGCCATTTCAGTTGGTAGCTGCTCTCCTTATGGCCTGATTAATACCTGTGCACATTTCAGTTCTAGAAATCCTTTTGTTTTTTTTTTTCCCTGCTTTTCTGCCAGTGCCAAACGTAAAAGCAACAGCACATGCATAAATTTCAAGTTACTTTTTTTCTTTCTTTTTTTTTTTTTTTTTAAGATTTTATTTATTTATTTGGTAGGGAGATTACAAGTAGGCAGAGAGGCAGACAGAGAGGGGGGAGCAGGCTCCCTGCTGAGCAGAGAGCCTGATGTGGGGCTCGATCCCAGGACCCTGAGATCATGACCTGAGCTGAAGGCAGAGGCCTAAGCCACTTAGCCCCTCAAGTTACTTTCTTATGCTAATCTTTAGTTCTGTAAATCTAGTAATAAAGGTAATGACTACTAATTATTTTTATACATTTTCCTTCATAGTCAGAAGGGCTCTAAGAGTATAATAGCTGTGAAAAATGTGTCAAGCACATTGTCTCCTAATCACTTTATTGTAATCTAATAGTAAATGGAGCGTAGAATATGAGAGGACATGAAATCTTGATCATTTTAAATACAGTTTTTCCATGGAGCAAGATCATTATCAACAAACGCAAACATTTGTAGGGCCCCATCTGTGGCACTTTTAGATAACCCTCCAATTAACAAGAGTGATTATGAACATCTCTACTAGTTGTAAATATATTTACTGAGGAAGAAACAAGGTATCAGCTTAGGTTTCCGCACATGTTTGTTTTAAAGTAAGGTAAAGCTAGCGTCCTCGTTTTGGATCAGATTTGTGATAAAATGTCCTACTTGTTTGTGTACTGCAGATGCATTAGAGTGCAGTGTTCCTGTATTCAGTTTTATAGAATAAATATAATAAAGCTATTTTGAATTCTGCTTAGATTAAAACACTTAGATAAAATGGGTAGTCTTGAAATTATTTTTTTAGAAGATTTTTATTTATTTATTTGACAGACAGAGATCATAAGTAGGCAGAGAGGCAGGCAGAGAGAGAGGGGGAGGCAGATTCCCTGCTGAGCGGAGACCCCGATGTAGGGCTCAATCCCAGGACTCTGGGATCATGACCTGAGCCGACGGCAGAGGCTTTAACTCACTGAGCCACCCAGGCTCCCCTCTTGAAATTATTTTTAATCCCCAAGTTTTTCTTAGTGCAGTTAAGATGTCAGTAAACCAGAACATGAATATCTATATTGAGACTGAGCATAGAAAATTGCTTGAGGACGAATAACAAAAGGGAGCCTGGGACTTTAGATCTGACTGTAGAGGCAGGATGACATCAACCAAACATTTGGGAGTTTATCTGCCAGGAGGTGTTTGAAGAGCTTGGACCTGGAGAAGAGGAAGAGATTTATGTACAGTTTGATTCTATCAGTCCAGTAGCAGAAAACGTAGAAGATCCAGTGAAAATGAGCCCTGAGAAGGGATCGTAAATAGGAAAGTTATCACCAGGCATGATGGGAACAAGGGCACTTATGAAATATAACAAGAGCTAATTAGGTTTTTAATAGGGAAATCCATGACAAAAAATGGGCTTTCACAGGGAAAGGATACACACCGAGCTGTGTATCTACCAGTCATGATAGTGAGCTTCAGATACAGTATCTCTTATCAGGTGTTATCTCCTTTACTGGCCTGTTGTGAGTAAATAAGCAGAAATAAAATTTCTGTCCTCTGAATTTTGCCTTGTATTAGAGTGCCTTTTTTTCTTTCCAATTAGACATTGTGATTTCCCTTCCTCTAGGAGTTGTCTTATTTTCGTATCCCACATTCACAGATCTTAATATTCTACAAGGTAGTTCTGAGTTATCCTTATGTGTTCATTAAATAAAAGGTGAACGGGGATCGATGACTTGGATCATAAATCTTTTCTAGGATATTCGGAATTTACGGTTTGCTCATAAACCTGAGGGGCGAACAAGAAGATCCATCTTTGAGAATCTAATGAAATATGCTTTTCCTGTCTCTAATAACCTGGTAAGATGTTTTTTGTCTTTGAAAAATGTGTATTGTAATTCTTGGTGTAGTGTAAAGAAACTTGTCTAGGCTACCTAGAATCTACATTTGTGATCCTACTTTGTCATTAAACCAGATGCATAATTTAAGTTTAATCTAACCTCTTGGAGCAGTTTCTTTTAGGTATGAAATGAGGAGGCTGAGCTAGCAGATTTCTGAGGTCCATTCCTGCTTGCTGACGTTCTATAATTATATGATCTTTCTATAGAGGGTGTTCCCACGATGAAAAGCTGTCTGTAGTCTTCATTAGGATTTGAAATCTCCTTTTTATTATTTTTTAAAAAGATTTTATTTATTTATTTGAAATCTTTTTAATTAGGAGCTGAGAGTTAAGTCTAGCAATTTTAGAGGAAAGAGTGAGCAAATCTTCGCGGAGTTCCTGCTACCTGCTAGCAGTGGTGCCCCCTCATTAATGTTATATAATCTAATTAATATTTTATAATATCCCGTGGTGGTAAATATTATTTATCCCTATTTTAGAGTTGAAACCAGGGGCAGGTAAGTAACTCAAGGGTACAGCTAGTAGGGAGTAACATTTGTAATCAGAATTTGCTTTTTGATTCTTGTTTGAATGTTTTTCACCATATTTGTTTCTGTCCTTCTGTCTACAAAGATGATAAATTAGATTTTCTTTTTTGGTACACTGATCACATACCAAAAAACAATATGTTTATTCAGTATCTTTTAGAAATGTAGCATTAACTTCAGCTGCTTAACTGCTGACATCTGTGATGTCAAACTACTTAATTTTATCAGAAGATGTCTTCTGTAACTTAAATAGCTTATATCTGAAGGAAATATGGTGATATGTTAGCATTTGATACATCTTGGTGGTGGGCCTCTGTGCTTTCCTATGTGTTTGAAAAATATGAAAACAAAACAAAATAATACATTTTCAAAATTATAAAGCAAGAGCCAAAACAACAATATGGAAAAAAAAAGGACACCATACAAAATATCCTTGCAGACGAGTGAATGAAAACTTTGGGTATGATAAGGATTCATTTCTGATTCATGACCCTCTGAAATGTCTTTTTGTAGCTATTAATTCTGTTTGCTGTTTTGTAGCCTCTTTTTGCTTTTGAGTATAAAGAAGTATTCCCTGAAAATGGGTGGAAGCTCTATGACTCTCTTTTAGAGTATAGAAGACAGGTATGTACTTTTATTCTTTCAGTTTTAATATTTTGCATTATTTTCATTACAACAAAAAACTTAAGGGTAGAGGTATATATCTTTATATAGTTGTGTGGGTCGTGTTGTTTTAATGAAGGCTAATCTTGATTCTTTGTCTACCTTTCAGTTTCTCTAAACTGTTTGAGACTGTTTTAGTGATCTTTTATTAATTTACTTATCTAAGAAATAATAAGTAAATCAGCTTCTAAAAATGTTTAATATTGATAAAAATTAAATGGTAAATATATTTACATTTTAATATTCTTATGTACCATTCAACATTATTCACGCACCTTTTTCTCTTTTGGAGATCCTATAATATAATTCTGAAAAAATTTCATAGTAGTTCTGCTTATAACATAGCCCCCCATGAAATTTTGAAAGTTTTAGATCTTCAGAGAGGACACACTTATACATAAAATGTTATCAAATCAAATCTGATAGTATACCAAAGAGATAATACATCATGACTAAAGTCGGTTGGTTTACTATGAGAAACCTATCAGCATGATATACCACAGTAAGAGATTAAAGCAGAGTTCAGTCTGGAAATCTGTGTGACAGTCTGTCATCCTCAGGACACCACTTCCCAGAGCCCTTTAATGAATATTTAAACTCTGCCTAAAATAGTCTTGAACGATCTGCATGTTCAGTCTGCTTTCTTGAGAATTTAAGTTAGGACACATTGGTTGTTTCTTTGGTAATCATTAGATTTGAGATCCAGGTTACTCTAGAATTCAGATATGAAAATAAGCTTTGATTTTTGTATTTAGATTTCAGACATTGTGTTTGAATTATAGAGCTTCTAATTTATTTAAGTTTGTTTCACAAAGCAAGGAAGAGTAAAAATCCACTACCAGAGAACTAAAGATACCCAAATGGTTTGAAGTATCATTTGTTGCTCAATAGCATGTAGTCAGTAAAATAAAATTTCTTAGTCAGTTATAAAGCCATCAGATTGGCAAAATATGAGGCAGAATATTCAATAAGTGAATCAACTAGAAATCATGAGTCTACAAGTTAACATTGCAAGATTTTTGCTAATTCAAAAAGCAAGTGTCAGAATTAGGTGGAAAAGCAATCAGAAGATCTGACCATGTCCTGAGAATTGTTAAGATGAGAAATATTCTCTAGGAATCTAGGCAAAAATTACCATCAACATAGAACTTAAAAGAAATAAGTTATTATGGAAAAGAGAGTAAGTTAAAGAGTAAATAAACAGCTATACCCCTGGGGTGCCTGGGTGGCTCAGATGGTTAAGTGTCTGCCTTCGGCTCAGGTCATGGATCTTAGGGTCCTGGGTTTGAGCCCCGCTTCTGCCTCTTTCTCTGCCTATTTGTGATCTCTCTCTGTCAAATAAATAAATAAAATCTTAAACAACAACAACAACAACAACAAAGAGCAACCCCTCCCCCCCAACTATACCCCTATAGAAGGAGAATTAAGAGATTAGGAAATGTGGCTGTCAGAATAGAGCATTGACTCTATATGAAGTAATGCAGATGCTTTATGGTCTTTGATTTACTAGATGAAATTTTGACTTTTTTTCCAGCAAAGCTAGACACTTTGTCTCTGATGCAACTAAATTGAAGTATAGTGTAGAGAACTGTGTATTTCTTGTGGTTGGAAGACTCAGGTTCAGGGGTGGATTTTGATGTATATTAAGTTTATTACAGAAGAAAATGAAGGTAATCTTTTAATATAAACCTTAAGTCTAAAGATAATGCATCAGATTATTCCTTTTTTTCTTTTCAATTAAAATTAAAAGTGGTGACACTTGCACTCTGCATAAAATTTAGAAGTTGAATTTGAGTTGAAAAGTAGGTTTCCCTTCCAGGACAACCTTGTCCCCCAGCCACACCAGTTCCTCTTTCTTAAGGAAATAATGTTGTTGGTTACCTATGTATGCTTTCAGAGATTTTATGCCTTCTTTTTCATTTAATGTGTTTTGGAGGATACATACCATCTCAGAACATACAGACCTGCCTATTCTTTTTTTTCTTTTAGGTCGAGGTGTAATTCATGTACCATAAAATGTATCACTTTAATGTACAGTCCACTGGCTTTTAACATATGCACAAAGTTGTGCAACTCTTACCAAAAATTCCAGAGCATTTAGAAGACTGAGTTTGAGTCATATCTTTAGCTCTTACTTAGTTCTCAATCTTAGGTATGTGTTCTTGAATGAGTCATTATGTCACAGTGCTTTTATTTTTTTACACGGTCATAGGAACTGCTTTATAGGAATGTTTGAAGGATTAGTAATATACGGGAAGGTATTTTATTAACCAAAGAAATCTATCCAAGTGATTATTACTGTTTATATTATTTTGTAGAGCTCTAAAAACGGAAATCATGACTGGTGGTGAGATTCATTGTGTGTAGCCACTAAAACACGAAAGGAAAGTCACATTAATTCTGTAGACCTGTACATTATATTGCTAATCATGTGTTATTTTTAATGCACAAAATTATTAATAACTATTTAAATTTTTTATGTAAGAGGATGTTTCTTGAATTTATTCTTGATGCATACATATAGTGATTATACAGAGGACTCTTGAAATTTGTGGATAAGATCAAGAAAAATCATCAAGTTGCTGAAACAGTGAAAATCAGTCTTAAGGAAATGAACATGGTCTTCTGCAAAAATATTTAGTCACAGGGTAGATAGATGTATTGCTTAGCAAATTTGGAAAACACTCAAGTCCAGTCAAGGAAAACAGAATTTATTCTCAGCATTGGAATGTGAATAACTAAGGAAAGCTATCATCCAGTTAATTGGGTTGTAACTTGACTCTGACAAACAGATACATTAACTGAAGGACAGTGATTTGCAGGGAGATTATAAAAATGGATGCCAAGGATCAGTAGCTGTCAGATGTCTTTAGTACTGTCTACAAAGAGTGTGTGCTGACTGGTCAACTCCACTTGTCGGTTTGGAAGGCAGTTCCTTCAGTGGAGGTCAGTATACCACCTTATCTAAGAATAGGAACACAACAGCATTAGTGTAACTTAAGTCAGTGGTTCTACCCCCACCCTGCCAGTTTCCTGGAGAATGTGACACAGTCCCATGGGTAATAGTGGTTCTCCGTGAGAGTGATTTTTCAAGGATATGAGAAGGGATTGAGAGATTAGAGTACTCCCTGGATTGGGGATGGTTCATCAGGATCTCAGGTGAGGTATGCCTCTTGGGTGATCTGGCAGTCTTAGCTCTGACTCCATGTTGCCTAAGAAAACTTGAGAAACTACTGTCGCTTTTTGTGAAGGCTTCCTTGCGGGTCATTGATTTAGTCATTAATCATTCCTTCCTTCACTCATCCATCCATCCATCCAATTTATCTGGCACTATATATACTAGTGGCTAAGTCTATGAAACTAGAAGACACAATCCTGACTTCCAAAGAGCCTATACTTAGTGGAGGATTCAAAGAGGTAAGCTGATAATTAAAATACACAGCAATAAATACAGTGACAGGTAAAGCAAGGTACTCCAGTGAGAGAATATGAAGCCCTTTGGGAACTGAAAGTATTGGTATAGGCTTGACTAAAGACTGGAGTGGCAAGAGATCAGACTGGGGAAAGCTGAAGTGTGAAGGGCTGGGTTTTGCTAAGTCCATAAAGGAGTTTCTTTCACAGTTTTATTGAGAAATAATTGGCATACGTCACCGTGTAAGTTTAAGGTACATGACATGATGGTTTGATTTGCATGTGTTGTGAAATGATTGCCAGAATAGGTTCAGCTAACATCCATCTTTTCATATAGACAGAATAAAAACAAAGAAGAAAAGGAAACCATTTTCTCCTTTTGAGGGGAATGCATAGGATTTGCTCTCAGCAGCTTTCCTGTGTATCATACAGCAGTGTGAGCTGTAGTCATCATGTTGTCCATGATGTCCCAAGCAGTTACTTCTCTTATAATGGAAGTTTGTACCTTTCTGCCACCTGACCACTTTCTTCCAGTTTTCTCTCCCCTAACCACAAGTCTGTTCTTTTTCTGTCAATTTCTGTGAGTTGTTTTTTATTTTTTTTTAACATTCTGCATATCATATAGTATTTGTCTTTTTCTCTCTGACTTATTTCACTAAGCATACTACCCTCCAGATCCTCCTGTGTTGTTGCAAATGGTTAAGATTTGCTTGGTTTTCATGGCTGAATAATATCACATTATCCATTCCTCCACCAGTGGACACTTATGTCCATGTCTTGGCTGTTGTAAACAATGCTGTCCTGGTTATGGGCAGTGCAGGTATCTTTTCCAGTTACTGTTTTCATTTCCTTATATATCTGCAGAAGTGGAGTTGTTATAATACTGTAGTTCTGGGTTTGATTTTCTGAGCATCCTCACACCGTTTTCCATAGCAGCTGAACCAGTTTACAGCTGCACCCACAGGGTTTTCTTTCTCCATCTACACCCGCTTCTGTCATCTCTCTATTTTTTAAATTTATTTTTATTTCTTATTTTATGATGGCCATTCTGACAGGTCTGAGATGAGATCTCATTGTGGTTTTAATTTGCATTTACTTAATGACTATATTGAGAATCTTTTCATGTGTCTATTGGCCTTTCATATTTCTTTTTTGAAGAAATGTTCATTCAGGTCCTTTGACCATTAATTTTTCTTTTTCTTTTTTTTTTTTTTTTGAGTATAGCTGCCATACTGTGTTATATCAGTTTCAGGTATACAACATCATGATTTGGTTTTTGCTGCTGTGTTGCATGAGTTCTTTATATATTTTGGATATTAACCCCTTATTAGATATACAGTTTAAAAGTATTTGAATTTCTGTATTAACAGTTGTAATGTTTCCTTTTTCATTTATAATTTTGTTGATTTAGACCCTTTCTCTTTTTAACTCGGTTAGTCTAAGAGTTTGCCAACTTTATTTATCTTTTCAGGGAATGAACTCTTAGTTTGTTTAATTCCCCTCCACCCCTTCTTTTCTGTTTTATTTATTTCCACTCTAGTCTTTATTGTTTCCTTTCTTCTGGTAACTTTGGACTCAGTTTGTTCTTCTTTTAGTTAAGATATGCACTTACGTTGTTAATTTGGGATTTTTCTTGCCTAAAAAAAAAGATTTTATTTATTAGAGAGAGGGGTTGGGGAAGGGCAGAGGGAGAGGGAGAGAGAGAGAATCCCAAGCAGACTCCATGTTGAGCGTGGAGCCCGACACAGGGTTCAAACTCAACAACCCTGAGATCACAACCTGAGCAAAAACCCAAGAGTTGGATGCCTAACCAACTGTGCTATCCAGGTGCCCCAGATTTTTCTTGCATCTTAATGTAGGCATTTATTGCTCTAACTTCCCTTTTAGAAGTGCTTCTGAAACACCCTACAAGTTCTGGTATGTTGTATTTCCATGTCTGTTTGTACAAATTTTATTTCTCCTTTAATTTGTTTTCTGACCAAATGGTTGTTGTTGGTTATTCAGGAGAATGTTGTTTAATTTCTTTGTGATTTTTTTTTCAGTTTTTTCCTGTTAGTGATTTCTGGTTTTAGGCCATTATAGACAGAGAAGATACCTAGTATGGTTTTAGTCTTCTTGAATTTGCTGAGCCCTGACATGTGGCCTATAGTAGAAAGTGTTCCATGTATACTTCAGAAGAATGTGTATTCTGCTGCTGTTGGATAGAGTGTTCTCTAGGAACCTGTTAGGTCTATTTTGACCATAGTGCTCAAATCCATGTATTGATTTCTTAATGATTTTCTGTTTGGATTATCTGTCTGTTATTGACAATGGGGTATTGACATCCAGAACTATTACTATATTACTCTTTATTTTTACTTTTGCTGTTAGTTTTTGCTTTATATGTTTAGGACCTCCAAAGTTGAGCACACAAATATTTATAGTTGCTTTATCTTATTAATGTATTGTCCTTTTCCTCATTATATCATGGCTTTCTTATTCTCTCTATACTATTATTGTTTAAAATCTATTTTGCTCAGTGTAGATAACCCTCCTTTTTTTGTTTATCATTTGCCTGGATTGTCTTTTTCCATCTTTTCATTCCCAGTCTATGTGAGTCTTCGAGGCCAAAGTGAGTCTCTTATTGGCAGCATATGGTTGGATCTTATTTTTTTTTAACCATTTTGCCATATTGCATCTTTTAATTGGAGAATTTAGTTGGTTTATGTTTAGAGTAATTATTAGTAGGACTTACTGTTGCCACTTTGTTAATTAATTAACAAATAAATTCTGGTTGTTTTATAGAATCATTGTTCCTTATTTCTTATCCTGCTCTCTTTGTGCGTGTATATTTTGATGTCTTTTTGTATCAGTACACTTTGACTTCTTTATCATGTTTTTTGTAATTACTACAGAATTTTCCATGTGGTTACCATAAGGTTACATAAATATCTTGCACTTAGAACACCCCACTTTTAAACTGATAACACGTTAATGTCAATAGAGCTTATAAACTTTATATTTTTACTGCTGTTCCCCTTTACTTTTAGGTTATTGCTGTTATAAATTACATGTTTTTTATATTGTATAACTAATAACCAGATTATTTTAGTTATGGTTATTTTTACTATTTTTTTTAAGATTTTATTTATTTATTTGATAGAGAGAGAGATCACAAGTAGGCAGAGAGGCAGGCAGAGAGAGAGGGGGAAGCAGGCTCCCCAACCAAGCAGAGAGCCCGATGTGGGGCTCAATCCCAGGACCCTGAGATCATGACCTGAGCCGAAGGCAGAGGCTTTAACCCACTGAGCCAATCAGGTGCCCCTACTATGTTGTTTTTTTAACTTGCCAACTAGAGTTGTAGGTGAATTACATGCCACTGCTACTGTATTGCAGAATTAAACTGATTGTTACCAATGAGGTTTATACTACCTTTCTGTGTTTTTATGATGCTAAGTAGCATTCTTTCACTTGTACTCAAGTATTTAGCATTTCTTATAAGGTAGATCTGGTAATAATGAACTCCCTCTACTTTTGTTTGGGAAAGTCTACCCTTCCTTCAGTTCAGAGAGACAGTTTCGCTGGCTATAGAATTCTTGGCTTAGTTATTTTCTTTGACTATTTTGAGTATGCCTTCCCATTCTCTCTGGCCTAAAATATTTCTGTTGAGAAATCTGCCAGTATTCTTACAGAGTTACCCTTGAAAGAAAGCCCATTCTTGTTGCTCTTAAAATTCTTTGACTTTTGATGGTTATTTTTTGTTTGTTTGTTTTGCTTTTTAGGTTTCTTTATTTAGTTATTTGACAGAGAGAGAGGGAGTGAGAGAGAGTGTGTGTGCACAAGCAGGGGGAGCAGCAAGCAGAGGGAGAAGGAAGCAGAGGGAGACAGAGGGAGAGGGAGAAGCAGGCTCCCCGCTGAGCAAGGAGCTGGATGCAGGGCTTGATCCCAGCACTGTGGGATCCTGACCTGAACTGAAGGCAGCTGCTTGACTGACTGAGCCATCCAGGTGCCCTGACTTATGATGTTAATTGTAATGTGTCTCAGTGTATCCCTCTTTAAATTCAACATATTTGGGGTGCTGTGGACCTTATGGATCTGGATGTCCCTTTCTTTTACTAGACTCAGGGCATTTTGAGTCATCGTTTTAAACATACTTTCTATCTCATTCTCTTTCTTTTCTTCTGGAATTCGCATAATGTGAATATTGTTTCTTTACGTTATGTCCCATAATTCATGTAGGCTTTCTTCATCATTGTTTTCATTCTTTTTTTTTTCTTTTTGTTATTCTGATTGCTTTTTTTTTTTTTTCAAGATTTTATTTATATGGCAGAGAGAGAGAGTGAGAGAGCACAAGCAAGGAGAGCTGTAGGCAGAGGGAGAAGCAGGCTTCCCACTGAGCAAGATCCCGATGCAGGGGGCGCCTGGGTGGCTCCGTGGGTGAAAGCCTCTGCCTTCGGCTCAGGTCATGATCCCAGGGTCCTGGGATCGAGCCCCACATCGGGCTCCCTGCTCAGTGGGGAGCTGCTTCTCCCTCTCTCTCCCTCTGCCTGCTGCTCTGCCTACTTGTACTCACTCTCTATCAAATAAATAAATAAAATCTTAAAAAAAAAAAATCCTGATGCAGGACTCAATCCTAGGACCCTGGGATCATGACCTCAGCTGAGGGAGATGCTTAACTGACTGAGCCAACCAGGCATCTCTGACTGGTTAATTTCTAATACTTATCCTCCAAGTCCCTGATTATTTTGTATGGTCGAATCTGTTTTTTTAAAAAGATTTTATTTATTTATTTATTTTAATATTTTATTTATTTTTTGACAGACAGAGATCACAAGTAGGTAGAGAGGCAGGCAGAGAGTTGGGGGGAAGCAGCCTCCCTGCCGAGCAGAGAACCCAATGTGGGACTCGATTCCAGGACCCTGGGATCATGACCTGAGCCGAAGGCAGAGGCTTTACCTCCCTGAGCCACCCAAGTGCCCCTTGAGTCTGCTTTTGAAACTGTTGAATTCTTCAACTCAGTTACTGTATTTTTCCACTCTAGGATTTCTCGGGTTTTGTTTGTTTTGTTTTTTTTTATGCTTGGTATTTTCTTGTGGAACTTCTTGTTTTGCTCGTCATTATTTTCCTAATTTTAATTGTGTGTTCTTACAGCTCATTAAAATTCATTAAGAGGATTATTCTGAATTCTTTGCCTGATACTTCATATATTTCTATTTCTTTAGGGTCCATTATTGGAGCTTTGTTAGTTTCCTTTGGTGGTATCATATTTACCTGATTTTTCATGATTCTTGATTCCTTATGTTGGTATCTGCACATTTGAATGATTGGGCATTTCTTCCAGAATTTATAGGTTTTCTTTGGCAGAGACCATTCTTCACTAATCAGTTCTGTTTGGGTGTCTGGGAATGTCTGTGGGTACTGTCCTTTGGCAGGCGGGGCCTTTTATTATAGTCTGTTTTGGGGCAAGGCAACTGTTTGAACTCAGAGGACAGAGATTGGGAAGGGTGTGCTACTGGTGGAGAGCAGTTGAATGGGATTGCTGGCTTGGTTCCCTATCCAAGTGAGGGTGTAGGATGGGCCCTACAGTAACCTGGATTCTCCGGTCAGGTCAGATGTACTAGATTGCTGGGACTGGGTACTGTGTTCAGTTGTAGACGGGGCTCTTAATGGCAGGACAGCATGATGGGACCCAGGCCTCATTGTTTGGGGACCCAAATTAGGCCTGTCACTGAATTCCCTGGTCGAGCAAGGCCACTGGTTTTACTCTGCACCCTGGAGAGGCCACAGGCTGTGTGCTCTGTTCACACATCACTGTACATAGGGCTGTTTCATGGGCTATGGAGCTTCTTGTGTTCCCTAGTTAGGGTCCCCGGCCAGACAAGCTGAGAGCTATATTCAGCAATGAGCACGACAGTGAGTTAGGTTCCCTTCTCTAAAGCCAGTAAAACTCTTTGCTGTATTGACTCAAGATGATTTAGATCTCAAGTTCCCGACCAAACAGAGCCACTAGCTTTGTTCTGTAAAGTCTTGGCTATCTGTCCACTTCTTGGCCTGAGTACCATTGGAGTACAGTGCTACCATGAGTTGTTGCCAGCCATTTCTGGTCAGATGGGGCTAGAAGACACACTCCATCTACAACTGGTTGGTCTGTGTTTTAGCTTCCTTGCCTTGGTGAGAGGGGCAGGGCCTCCCTAGTTATTCTCCATTTCGCAAGCCGGCTCAGCGGTTGGGAAGGGCCTGGAACTACCCTCAGCCCCAGCTAAGAATTAATTCCCCTGTTTGGGAACACTGCATTCCTAGGATTGCTTTGCTCCAGGGACAGTCAGCTCTTCTCTCCTGTCTCCCTGCTTGAGTGCTGCCAGTCCACACTGCTTCCAGTTTTTGCCAGTCCTTATGGTCAGATGGGGTGGTAAGACACTTTGCAGTGTGAGGGGCAATGATTTAGCTTCTGGCTTGGGGGTGCACACACTGAACTCTAGGGCTGGCAAAACTCCTCATTTGAGGGTCCAAATTAGGGAGTTCTGGACCCTCCTGAGTTCCCTGGTCAGAGTGTGTGCGTCCCTGACTCTGGTCTGCGGTGAGCAAAACCACCCATACAGGTTCCTCCTTCACCCCAGGATGTATCAATCAGTTTGTCAAGATCCATGTGCTGGTTCTATAAGCCCTTCCCCACTTCTCCATCACAGTCAGATTCCTAGTGTTTGAGCCCCACAGATTCCCCTGCTGTTCCTGGGCGGCAAGATCAGTGTAGTGGCTCCAACAAGGTGACCCAGAGTGCTGGTGAGGAGCTGGTTGTCTCCCTTGGCTTAGGGAACACCTCTCTGTGTGGTGCTGGGCTGGCCTGGAGGGGAGGGATATTACCCTTCTAATGCAGTCTTTCTGGGTCTCTGAAGTGCAGGAGCTGCTTCAGTCCCATGTTCGAGGATTCACTCAGTGCTGTCTTGTTCTGGAATAGTTGTCAGTTGTGCTTGTGAGGGGAAACAAAGTCAGAAACACCTATGTTGTCATTTTGGTGACATCACTCCTCATGAAGGAGTTATGCTTCATGTGAAAAGGACTAGGTAACCACTGATAGTTCTTAGAGGAACGGCATGATAATTTGCTTCTTAAGCGAGTATTATAGAGACAGCATGGAGAATGGATTGCAGAGGGACAGGAGAGATTTGGTAATGGCTTGAATTAGGCAAGTTGCATTGAGGGTGGATGATAGTGAGCAGAGTTTTCTTTTGGCACTTTTAGATGGACAAAAATCATAGAAGTTGGTCACTGATAGGATGTAAGGGGGTTAGGCAAAGGGATGAATTAAAGATGGTATCTGAGGTTTTTGCTTGAGTATCAGCTTTATAAATTTGCCAGTTCACTCTACTTTTTTGCTATTGCATGGAAATATATTTTTAAGCCTTTAATCCAGTCTTTCTTTTATTTCTAAAAATAAATAAGGATCTTACCTAAACAGTTGTTTGCTGTATAAAAAAGTTGAGGAAAGCAAGAGGGAGGGGGTTATGTATATCATATGAAGCAGGTTGGGACAAGGCTAATTAAATAGGGTATAGAGTATAAGGCACCAATAAAGAACCAGACCATGGCTCGGAATTCATGGAAACTCTATTTACCCTATGATTACCAGGAGGGAATTTTCTCTCTTTCCTTAATGTTAATACCCTCTTGGGTGACTGGCGGGCACTTGAGAAATACCTTTTAAAGAAGAGTACATTCTTCCCTTTCATTTCAGATTTTTATAACAACCTTTTCTTTCTTTTTTTTTTTCCAGGAACAATGTACTTTTAAATAAAAAGGATAGATGTGCAATGTACATGGAGTTCTTTATTACCTCCTTTGTTTCTTCATCTATCAAATGTAGTTAACAAAACCTGGGTACAATAATATGTGCATGTGGGTGTGTGTAAAGGCTGCTGACATGTACTGGTGCCTAATAGGTGCTCAATAATTTTTTTCTTTAACTACCAGTTTGGTTTCTTTCAGTTCTTTTTCTGATTGATTTTATGAGTTGTTGGAGGCTATGCAATTTTAAATATATATATTTTCTTAGTTCCAGTTAATTTCATGGCTTTATTTTCTGTAGAATGAAAGATGGAAAAATTTTAAGTATCTACTTCTTTACATATCTACTACTTCACATACCATTTATGTGAAGTAGTAGACTAGTTATAGCTAATACTGAAGATCAAATGAGAGTTTAATAATTGATGTATTTTTAAAAAGTTGAAGTATTTCTTGTCTCTTGGCTTCTGTTACTCCCTTACTTTTCAAATATGTGTTAGATTAGCAACATTCCCATTAGTACTATAATTTAAAGGGAAAAATTCACTTTAGTTAGTTGAATGATAAATATATGTCTGGTGTTCTGCCGGATACTGAGTACCTGCTCCCTGAAATTTCTTTATGTAGACGAATGGCAGCAAAATCAACCATCCAATCAACTACAGTGAGACTTTTTGTTTTTAAGACAGAGAACATTCTCAGTCTTACTGTGTCCTTCCTTCCTATTGCATATGTTTAGCACAGACCCAGCAGTCTCTCAGTATTTAGTGATTTAAGAAATCTTTCTATATATTTAGCATCAAAATGAACACAGATCCCTACATTAAAATAGCTCATCCTAAAAGCCTGGTCACTACAGGTAGACAGTAACTATTCCAGCAACTTAAGAAATGGGTAGTGGAGATAAGAGGGGTTTAAATAAGATGGCTTTCTTTCAGTAGGTTTTAATATTTTAGGTAGTAATTTGCCTTGTGTTCTATTTCCCATGTAGGGAATCCCGAATGAAAGCTGGAGAATAACAAAGATAAATGAACGCTATGAACTTTGTGATACATACCCTGCCCTCTTGGTTGTGCCAGCAAATATTCCTGATGAAGAATTGAAAAGAGTGGCATCCTTCAGGTCAAGGGGCCGTATCCCAGTAAGTGTGAAGCTTTGATGCGACTTTGCAAATGCTTTTGTACTGTATGTAACGCTGAGGTTAATGAATGGGGAAATGTTGCAGAATAAAAATAGCTACAGCAACATGTCTTTTATGGGGATTTGAGAGAATGAGTTATTTAGTAAAATTAAAACTGGAGGAAAGACTTAGATTAAGGAAGTTTCTGGAGAGTCTGCCATTGGTAGGAGAGAACTTCACAGAATTGTGACTCTTAACTTGAAAACAAAGTTGACTCTGTATTATTCACTATTTCTTTATTTTATTATGTATTATTTAATCATGGCAATAAATGCTCTTTTCCTTTAAATCCTAGAAAGAAGAAAACTTTACAAATTTTGATGAATTACTGTGTTTTAGAAAGATCAGCTCAATTTTAGGTACAAAAGTCATAGCTTCTAAAGACTTTATAGTTGGACAGTCTTTTGCTTTAGTAATAAAACTTTAAGGGGTTTACTTAACCCCCTTTTAATGTATTTTGATTCTAGAGACTTCTGAATAATCATGACTCCAATAAATCAATACCTCATTAAAGGATTAGACCAAATTTTCCATATGCCAGAGTTGTCTTGAAAGAAAGGTGATGATTTTTATAGCAGCCTAGAATGGACTTTGGTGTCTAGGCTTTGGAACCAATCAGAAAGCAGTATTTTGTAGAGTAATGTTTTGGAGAGGAATTATAAACAGAAATATATAAGGAGTATGTCACTATTTTTTCCCCCATTAAGGTTTTATCATGGATTCATCCTGAAAGTCAAGCCACTATCACTCGGTGTAGCCAGCCCATGGTAGGAGTGAGTGGAAAGAGAAGCAAAGAAGATGAAAAATACCTTCAAGCTATCATGGACTCCAATGCCCAGTCTCATAAAATCTTTATATTTGATGCCCGGCCAAGTGTCAATGCTGTTGCCAATAAGGTGAGATTGTCTTTCAGTAATTAAGATCACAGTTACAGGTTCGTGTGTCGGCTGAGTTTGGTGGGGGCCACAATGCGTAGTAGAAAGGGTTCAGGCTCTCCAGTGATAGAGATGTAGATTCTAATACTGGCTGTCCTACTTATGGTATGACTTTGAGTCAGTTACTTAATCTCTCTCTCTTTTTTAAAGATTTATTTATTTATTTTAGAGAGTGAAAGCGAGCAGGAGGAGGGACAGAGAGAGAATCTCTAGCAGATGCCCCACTGAGTGCGATCTCACGTTCCTGAGATCATGACCTGAGCCAAAATCAAGAGTTGACCACTTAACCAGCTGAGTCACCCAGGTGCCCCTAGTTAGTTACTTAATCTTTTAATTTTTTATTTGTCCACTTTTTGTTGAAGTACAATTGAGATACAACATTATACTAATTATTGGTTTATAACATATTTCAGTATTTGTATAGATTGTGAAATGATCACATTAAGTGTGTTTATCATCTGTCCCCATACAGAATTTACAACATATTCTCCATATAATGAACACTTTTAAGATTTACCTTCTTAGCAGCTTTCAAATTCATGATAACGGTATTACTGACTGTAGTCCCCATCTAGTGTGTTGCCTTCTCATGACATTTATTTGATAACTGGAAAGGTGTGCCTCCTTATCTCCATCGATTTTGTTCCCAGATAAACCCTCCATCCTGTGACCACCAGTCTGTTCTCTGAATCTCTGAGTCTTGTTTGTTCATTTGTTTTGTTTTTTAGATTCCAAATATAAGTGAAATGAGTCTGTATTTGTCTTTCTCTGTCTTACTTATTTCACTTAACATGATACTCTTGAGACCCATCTGTATTGTTATAAATGGCAAGATTTCATTTCTTTTGATGGCGAGTAGTATACACACATACGCAGCACATCTTTATATGTTCATCCACTGATGGACACATAGATTCTTTCCGTAGCTTGACTATTGTAAACAATGCTGCAGTGAACATGGAGTGCACAGATCTTTTTGGATTAGTGTTGTTTTCTTTCAATAAGTGACTAGTGGTTCATTTTTTTTTTTTTAAGGTTTTATTTATTTATTTGACAGAGAGAGATCGCAAGTAGTCAGAGAGTCAGGCAGAGAGGGGGAAGCAGGCTCCCTGCTGAGCAGAGAGCCCGATGCGGGTCTTGATCCCAGGATACCGAGATCATGACCTGAGCCGAAGGCAGCGGCTTAATCTAGTGGTTCATTTTTAAGCTTTTGAGGAAACTTCATGCTCTTTTCCATCATGTTTATTGTTGTGATAATAGCCATTTTGTCAGATACAAGGTTATATCTCATTGTGGTTATAATTTGCAATTCCTCATGATTAGTGATGTTGAGCATCTTTTTGTGTGCTTGTTGGCCATCCGTTGTCTTCTTTGGAAAAATGTCTATTCAAATCCTCTGCCTATTTAAAAAAAATAAATTTTATTCTTCAATTTGTTAACGTGTCACATTCATTGTTCTGTAGATGTTAACCATCCTTACATCCCTGGAAGAAATCCTACTTGATCATGGTGTATGATCCTTTTAATGTATTGTCAAATGTGGTAATATTCTGTTGAAGATTTTCACATCTATGTTCATTAGGGATATTGGCCTGTAATTTTGTTTTTGTTTTTGTTTTTTTTTTTTTTGGTCATCTGTTTTTGGTGTCAGGGTAGTGCTGGTCTCATAAAATGAGTATGGTATTGTTCCTGCCTCTTCAGTTTTGTAGGTGTTTGAAAAGGATAGCTATTAAATCTTCTTTGAATATTTGGTAGAATTCACTGGTGAAGCTGTCCGGTCCTGGACTTTTGTTTGTTGGGAGGTTTTGATTACTGATATAAATTCCTTACTTGTAATCCATCTATCCAGATTTTCTGTTTTCTTCCTGATTCAGTCTTAGAAGATTCTGTGTTTCTAGGAATTTATCCATTTTTCCCCCTAGGTTGTCCAGTTTATTGCCATATAGTTCATAGTAGTCTCTTATGATCCTTTGTATTTATTTCTTCAGTATCAGTTGGGACTTATTCTCTTGTACTTCTGATTTTATTTATTTGAGCCCTCCCTCTATTTTTCTTAGTGTGTCTGTCTAAAGGTTTATTGATTTTATTAATTTGGTTTAGTTTCATTGATCTTTTCTATTTTATGTTTTTAGTCTCTGTTTCATTTATTTCCACTCTGATCTTTATTAGTTTCTTCTTTATACTAATTTACAGGGTTATTTTATTTAGGTGTAGAATGAGATTGTTTATTTAATATTTTCTTGTTTCTTCAGGTAGGCCTGTATTGCTAGAAATTTGCCTCTTAAAAGATGTTTTTGCTGCTTCTTATAGATTATAGTGTGTTTTATTTCCATTTCATTTGTCCTCAAGTTATTTTACATTTCTTCTTTGATTTCTTTGTTGACCCATGGGTTATTCAGTACTATGTTTTTGCTTTGTGGTTACCACGAGGCTCATATATTACTGCCTTTATATGTAAAAGTCTATGTTAAGAGGATAGCATTTGTTTGAATGTATTTTAAAAGTCTACACTTTTACTCCCTCCGACATATTTTGTGTTTTTGATGTCACATTTACAACTTTTTATTTTGTGTAGCCTTTAACTGTTTATTGTGGTTATAGTTATTTTCACTATTTTTCCAACCTTCATACTATATAAGTTATTAATATACTATGTTTACTATAGATTTGTTTCTACAAGTGAAATTTTTACTTTCATATTTTTTTGTTATTAATTAGTGCCCTTTCTTTTCTGCTTAAAGAAGTCCCTTTAACATTTTTCTAAGTCTGATAAACTCTTTTAGCTTTTGTTTGTCTGGAAAGCTCTTAATCTCTTCTCAATTCTGAATGATAACCTTTCCAGAAAGAATATTCTTGGTAGGAAGTGTTTCCTTTCAGTACTTCGAATATATCATGCCACTCTTTGGCCTACACAGTTTCTTCTAAAAATACTGCTGATTGTCTTATAGAGGTTTCTTTGTATGTAACAAGTTGATTTTCTCTTGCTGTTTTTAAGATTCTCTCCTTATCCTTAACTTTTGACATTTAAATTATAATGTGACTTGGTATGGCTCTTTTGGGTTTATCTTATTTGCAACTCTCTGGACTTCCTGGACTGAAATGTCTATTTCTTTTTCTAGGGAAGTTTTAGTCATTATTTATTCAAGTAAGTTTTCTGCCCCTTTCTGTCTTCTGTTTCATCTGCTCTGCTGTTGAACTTCTCTTGCATTTTTCAGTTTAATTATTGTATTCTTCAGTTCTGTGACTTCTGTTTGGTACTTTTAAAAAATTTTCTGTATCTTTGTGGTAGTTCTTACTGTGTTCATACATTCTTCAAGTTTGGTGAGCACCTTTAATGACCATTACTTTGAATTCTTTTTTTTTTTTTAAATTTTATTTATTTATTTGACAGACAGAGATCACAAGTAGGCAGAGAGGCAGGCAGAGAGTTGGGGGGAAGCAGGCTCCCTGCTGTGCAGAGAGCCCCATGCAGGACTCGATTCCAGGACCCTGGGATCATGACCTGAGCCGAAGGCAGAGGCTTTACCCCCCTGAGCCACCTAGGCACCCCTACTTTGAATTCTTTATCTGGTGAATTATTCACCTCCATTTTATTAAATTTTTTTTCTGTTGTTTTAGTTTATTTTTTCATGTGGAACATATTTATCTTTTGCCTCATTTTGCTCGAGCCTCTGTTCCTGTGTTTTAGGTGAAATAATAGCTATGTCTCCTGGTCTTGCAGGAGTGGCACTGTTTGGGAGATAAGCCTTATCATTTTACCTTGGCCTAGTTTTTGGTTGTTTTCCAAATCTTGGTGATTGTTTAAGCAGCCTGTTGTTTTTTTGATGGGTCCCAGCTGTTGAGGGTGTACCAAGCAAAACCTTAAGTGTTCCAGGGGGAGGGATCTTAGTCATCTCCTAGTTTCAGCCTGATTGGAATATGACCCTCAGGCAGGAGCATTTAAGATAGGCAAATATATACAGTCCTATGGGACTGCAGTTACAGATCTTGATGGCCTCCAGACCAAGTGATCTGGAGGTGTCCCTTTAGTGAAAATTGCAAAATTTGAGGCTTTGGACAAGTATTTGGGCTTTTTTTCTGGAGGTACTGGTGAGCTGTAGCAGGGCATAGTGAGAGCTCATAGGTAAATAGTATCCCCTCAGCTTATGTTTTCTGAGAGCATTTCCATAGACCCTAGATGTGTTACAAATATGAAGGCTATGCCTCAGGCTGAAGCTACAGATCTAGAAGGTAAGCTTTTCAGTGGAAAGACTGAGATGTATTGAAGTCTACTGACTGTACAATGCCTCAAGGCTGGTAGTCTGCCCAGAGCAGCATCTCCAATTATTTCAGACCCTCAGGGCCCAGAAACACAATCCCCCTTGGCCACCAGAGCTGGGCCCTCAGTGAGTGTCCTCTCTGTGGGCTACACACATGTACCAGCTGGCTTTGTTGGGGCCAAAGTGAAGTGGCATATGGGGGGATGGGCTACTTAATCGTCTTAGACCTTAATTTGCTCATTTGTGAAATGGGAATAATAATAGCTAGCAATGTTGTTTTGCCGACAAAACACACCTAATAAAATGTAGTGCATAATCCCGTGCTCACGTACATAATGAATATTCAGCAATTACTAGTTTTCTTCTCCCTTCTCCATACTTGACAGCTAACTGAGTTTATGACTGACTGAAGTCTGCACAGCTTGGCTGTAGGAATTGGAAAGCAGTGTTCTCAGTGACCGGTGGGGCCCTCTTCTCACTGCCCTCCACTAATCAACTTATTCACCCTGAGGATTTGCAGTTAGCTGGAGCAGTAGCCCTGCTTTCTGCTGTAGAACAAATATTTACATTGTGGAAATAAACATTTTTGTCCAGTTGACAAAATCTACCATAGAGGGAAGAGAAGGGATGTAATTTAGCTTTAGTAAGTTACCCTTTAACCCCCAGGAAGCAATGTATCTATTTTATAGAATCAGCTAATGCAGATAAGCAAAAAAAAGAACATATTTTAAAACACTCTAAATCCTTTAAACCATGAAACTTTGGTTGTTCTTCCAGACCTTCTATGAGTATTTGCATGCACACAAATATTTGAAGCAGTGGGACAATTGTAATTTCCTTGTTAAAACATTGAATTGGGGGAGCCTGGGTGGCTCAGCAGATTAAAGCCTCTGCCTTCAGCCTAGGTCATGGTCCCAGGATCCTGGGATTGAGCCCCTCGTTGGGCTCTCTGCTCAGCAGGGAGTCTGCTTCCTCCTCTCTCTCTGCCTACCTCTCTGCCTACTTGTTCTCTCTCTCTCTCTGTCAAATAAAATGAATTTTAAAAGTCCTAAAAAATAAATAAATAAATAAATAAATAAAACATTGACACTGTACTTTTCTGCACCAATAAACATTTATCCAAAACATTATTTTAATGGTGCAATAACTAATAATATCAACTGTTACTGGATATTTAGGTTCTTTCTTTCTTTCTTTTTTTTTTTTTTGCTTTTATAAACAATGCTGGGATGATCATCCTTTTAATTAAATAATGGTGCCTGTGCCTGATTATTTCCATCCTAGTTAGTGTTTTTGAGGGCATTGTGAGTTACAGGCATTCTCTATTAAACTGTAAATGTTTCCTCAAAAGGAGAAATGAGATAATGTCTATGTGAAGCTTGCAGCATGGGACTAGCATGTATTTTTCTAGTAATTACTTGTTCCCCTTCTAGAACTTTTCTCTGAATTAGCAGGAGAGAGACTTAGTATGTTTTCTAGCATAAGAGGAGAAGGAAATAGAAATGTAATGCAAAAATGGTGGTACGGCAAAGTCTTACATTTTTTATCTTATTTTTTAAAATATTCTGATACTTACTTTAATATGGAAATCCCCTCTTTTTTTAAAGACTGATATAATTTGTTTATTGGCATGTTTTGCTGGTTACAAGATATACTAGACAGGATAGGAAAACTCAGCAGGCATAGAAAAAGAAAGGAAATAAAAATCTATCCATATCCATATTTTGCTATATTTTCTTCATTATTTTTTGGGCACACTTATATGTTGATAATTTTGTTTCTTTGTTTTTCTCTTAATACTATAGGAATTATTTCTTCTAGTACAATATTCATGAAAAATACTTTAATAGTAGTTGTTACAGCTGTGTCATTATTCATTTAGTCATTTTTCTCATATTGAGTGTTTAAGTGTTTAGTATTTTAAATATCACTGAAATAAATATCTTTTGTTGGCATCTTTATTTCCTTAAAAGAGTACCCTAGATATACAGTGACTGTACTAAAATTTAAAATATGTGTTTTTAAGAGTTTTGTTACATATGGTCAATATTCTTCAGGAAAGTTCATTCAATTTGCCAGCCTGGTGTCTGTCCCTCTGGTTTTATTGAGATATAATTGATGTAAAACATTTCACAAGTTTAAGGTGTACAATATGATTTGATATGTGTATGTATTATGAAATGATCACTGCAATAAGTTTAGTTAACATCCATTACCTCATATAATTACAAATTTTTTTTCCCTTGTGCTGAGAATTTGTAAGATCTGTTTCCTTAGTAACTTTCAAATATGCAGCATAGTATGGCTAACCATAATCATCAGAACTTATCTTTTAAGTGGAAGTTTGTACCTTTTGACCACCTTTACCCAATCTCCACATCCGCCCCCCCCTTAATTTGCAAAAGTGTATATCCTTGTTTGTAACCTGAACTCTCAGGACGTTTTTAATAACTTAATCAATATGAATATGACAAATCCTCTTGCAGTCATGATACATGTCAAGAATTAAAATGATTTCTCTTTCAGCTATTGGTTGAGCTCTTTCTATAAAGAAACACTTTCTTTTAACTATATTTTGATTAACCAGCAATTTAGATCCATTTTCCCAGGGATGAGCTTATTTCCTGTCATCCCAGGAAGGTGACTAATTTTTTAAAGTACCATTATAAGTGTGTGTATTTAAAAAACATATTCAACATTTTTTAATCCATTGCAGATAATATTTTTTTAAAGTTAAAATTTCTCATCTTTGGTCAGAGAGAGGCTTTTCAAGTTATTTCCTGAGTTTTTTTTTTACATAACTCTAGTAATGTTCGCTATCTGGTGTAGGGAGATATACTAGACTTGTCAGGAAGTCTTGCACATTGCCTAGCCCCAGACTCAAAACAGCTATTTCTCCAAGAACTTCTCATTCCTGTTACTACCAAATGGTGTTGCAAACCATCATATGGGGTGCTGAGGATATTTGTTCCTGGATTGGTACTGTTTCAGTGTCTTTCCAGTGAAAATAGGATTAGGGAATATTTATGTACTTTTAAAGATAAAGTACCTTGGGAGTTCATAGTGGTGCTTTCAATATAAATTCAGTGTTAAATAGTTTTTACATAACTTCTTCTAAATTACATAGATATCTCCTTTCTTCCACACCAGCAATCCCAGTTCTCAAAGACTCAGGGGATGATAAGTATGTTCCATAATTATTTGTGTGGTTTCTCCCACCAGTCTCAGAATAACAATATTAATACCCCCATCATCAGTACTTACTGGAAAGTTAATTTTTTTTTCATTTGCTCTCCCCATTCTCCCCCATTTTTAAAATACATTGTATTATATTGACATTGTAAGCACAAACGACCTTAACACATTCTCCCTTTTGAACACATATTCTCCCATTCACCTCTGACTTCCACAAGTAGCTATTTATTTTGTACTCACAATTCGTATGTCAATGATTTCTAGACATTATTCTGATTCTTCTTATTGTCTGATGTTGTTCTCCTCTGAATATTTCAGCAGGGACTCATGGGAACAATATTCTGTGTTTGCTTGCTAATAGGAGCTTCTTGTTTGAAAGTTAGTTTGGCTAGACATAAAACCCTTAGCTTACGTGTGATTTTTCTGAGTTTCTTAAATACAGTGCTTATTTTCTTTTGGCATAAAGCTTCAAAGGCTAGTGATAAACTAAATTTCTTTACCTTCTAAGTTACTCTTTTTACTTGGATATTCGGAGGACTTTTTTCCTTTGAAGTACAGTTATTGCCAGAATATGTCTTCATGATGTGTGTTCTGGGTCTGTATTCTTAGGTATGCATGTGTGCTGTTTCAATATGTAATTTCCAATAAAAAAAAATTCATGCGGTTTTCTTTAATCACAGTTCTTAGCATTCTGTGTCCTTGTTCTGACTTGTTCTTCAGGACTCCCCTGTTGGCTCTTCGTTGCCTTTTTTCATCATTTGTTGCTTTCTCCTGACTCCTTCTTATGTCTTTCTAATTTCATTTTGGCTTTAAATATTTTTCTTTTCTCTATTCTTTTAACTTGATATCGGCTATATTATTTATTCTTATGTTTCTTCTTCTTTAGTCTTCCTGATTTTTTTTGCTTTTATTTCTAATTTCTCCCCAAGTTCTGTCACTTCATTTCTGAGTTTTCTAATTCCAATTTATTTTGTTTTTCATGCCTGCTATTATTTTTTAATGTCTTTAGCTTGCTTGGAAAGAGATGTCAGTGTTGAGAGGCCTTTTCAGTGGATACATTATGAATGCTGGTCATTCTCTTTTTAGGGTAGTGCCTATGGGACTTAGCCTTGATCCTTTTCTGTTACTCATTTTTACATGAAATTAGTAATCTTCTGAATCTTCAGGATCGTTGGTTCAGTTAGAAGCCATGGCTCAGAAGTTAGGTGTACCCAGAAGTGAGAAGAGCTAATTTCACTGAGCTGCCTCTTTTATTGTTTGCATGTAGCATTAAAAAATATGAAGGCTTGGGGCACCTGGGTGGCTCAGTGGGTTAAGCCGCTGCCTTCGGCTCAGGTATGATCTCAGGGTCCTGGGATTGAGTCCCACATCCAGCTCTCTGCTCAGCAGGGAGCCTGCTTCCTCCTCTCTCTCTCTGCCTGCCTCTCTGCCTACTTGTGATCCCTCTCTCTGTCAAATAAATAATTAAAATCTTAAAAAAAATAAATGAAGTCTTAATTTCTGGAATTTCCTGGCTCTGTCCTCTCTCTCCCATCTAATACCTTCTCCCCATCCCTTATCTGAAACTTCTTTTTCTTTGTCTTCTCTGGACCATCTCTTCACCTCTGTTGACTCTGTCCTGCTCAATTTTGATGATGTACGTAGCAGAAGCGATCCCTGACTGGTCCGTTAGGAGAGTTCAGGAAGGTTAGACTGCTTCAGCACTTTTAGATCTACTGTAGATCTCTTAGATTCATGGGCTGTTAGAATGGACAGAACCCTTCCTGGTTTCAGCTACACTTCTTAAATTTACCTGTTGGACTTCCTGTAGTTCCAGAAGATGAAGGCCAACATGGAAAGCAGAACAAAAAGTATAAGGCTCTCTTGCGCTTCTCCATTTCTCCTGTCCTTTTATACCCATTACTTCCTCTGCTTCTTCCCACGCATTTACTGAGGACATTCAGATCTTGTGGCTGTGGGTGGTTTTGAGGTTTCACAGAATACTTTGTCCCCATTTCTGTTTTAAATGATTTATTTGTTTTTGGTTTTACTGTCTAGTTGCTCAATTTTCTTTAAATGTCAGTTTTTTAAAAATCTAATACACATGCCAAAAAATACACTCTTTTTAAGTGTATATTTCAGCAGTTTTAGTATGCTCACAAAGTTGTACAGCTGCCTGATTACAGAGCATTTTCTTTCTGCTTGTTTTTGTGACTGGTCCTGTGTAGTTTCTACTGCCATCTTTCTAGAATTTGTTGCAACCAATTTGAATTAAAAGTGTCTCTTACCCCTGACTTGTTCAATTCCCATGTTCCAGGAATAATCCTTGTTAACAGGTACCCATTGAAACATTGTTAACTTTGTACCCGTGCCAGTCTTGAATCCAAACTATTTCCCAAACTGTCAGTGTCAGAAACAGACGTTCTGTTTTTTGATGGTTTGTTGTTGGTTAGGAGTTAGTGGGTTTTGTAGTTTTCAGTGGTGTGAGTCATATGAATACTTAATTTTTCTGTAGATACAATGACTATCGTAGTATTTTTCTAAGTTTTTCCCCATTATTTCTCTAAGAAGCTTGATTTTATGCATGATAGGTAGGAGATAGGAGAATATTTTATTAAGAAAAAGAAAAAAAAGGGAAAGGAGTGGGGCCAAGATGGCAGAGGAGTGGCAGACTGAAATGACATCAGGTCCCAGGAGTTCAACTTCCCAGGAGTTAGATAGTTATCAAACCATTCTGAACACCTACAAATTCAACAGGAGATATTAGAGAAAAAGAGCATCAATTCTAGGAACAGAAAAACGACCACTTTCTGGAAGGTAGGACGTGCGGAGAAGTGAGTCCAAAGCAACGGGAAGATAGACTGCGGGGAGAGGGGCCGGCTCTTTGAAAGTGGTGGAGCAGCAGAGCACAAAATCAGAACTTTTAGAAGTCTGCTCCACTGGGGGACATCACTCCAGAGGCTAAGCAGGGGTGGAGACCTCACAGGGAAAATGTGGTCTCAGGTCCTGTGGGGTCACAGAAAGACCAGGGGTGTCTGAGCATGGCAAAGCTTCCCGGTATCAGAGCAGGGAAGCCAGCTACAGAGACGGAGGCAAGGAGTGAGCTTTCAGAATGGGGTTACCTTAAACTGTGATCCAAGGCACTGTCGGACCACTGCTCTTTGAGGCGGGACCCCCCACAAATGGCAGGTCTGGAGAGAACCCCTCTTTCCTCCTCCAGGAGGAGTGGCACAGGAACGCGTGGCAGGAATCTGCTCAGTTTGGAGACTCCACAAACAGGCCTGTGCACCAGAGATAGAAACGGTCAGTCGCAAGCAGGGTGAGCCTGGAATGTGACCAGAGACCAGGGAGATGGGAGGGATTGTCTGCTTTTCCCTGAGGGTGTACGGAGGAGTGGGGCACCATACTCTTGGCTTCTCTGGGCCGGAGATTGGGAGGCCACCATTTTTTTTTTTAAAGATTTTATTTATTTATTTGTCAGAGAGAGAGAGTGAGAGAGCGAGCACAGGCAGAGTGGAAGGCAGAGGCAGAGGGAGAAGCAGGCTCCCTGCAGAGCAAGGAGCTCGATGTGGGACTCGATCCCAGGACGCTGGGATCATGACCTGAGCCAAAGGCAGCTGCTTAACCAACTGAGCCACCCAGGCATCCCGGGAGGCCACCATTTTTATTCCCATCCTCCAGAACTCATATGGAAAGCATTCAGGGAACAAAAGCTACCAAGAGCGAACCCGAGCAGATTATCTAGCCTCGCCCCTGGCAAGGGCAGGGCAGTGGAGTTCCGCCTCGGGCAAAGACATGTGGTACTCACTGCAACAGGCCCCTCCCCTAGAAGATCAGCAAGAGCATCCAGCCAGGACCAGGGGGTGGAAAACAATTTACTATAGTAATGGACATCAAAAGAAAGCTAGGGTGGCGATCCTTATATCAGATAAATTAGATTTTAAGCCAAAGAATATAATAAAGATGAGAAAGAACACTATATCATATTTAAAGGGTCTGTCCAACAAGAAGATCTAACAATTTTAAATATCTATGCCCCTAACATGGGAGCAGCCAACTATATAAATCAATTAATAATGAAATCAAAGAAACACATAGATAATAATACAATAACAGTAAGGGACTTTAATCTCCCCCCCCTGAAATGGACAGATCATCCAAGCAAAAGATCAACAAGGAAATAAAGGCCTTAAATGACACACTGGACCAGATAGACATCACAGATATATTCAGAACATTCCATCCCAAAGGAACAGAACACACATTCTTCTCTAGTGCACATGGGACATTCTCCAGAATAGAGCACATCCCGGGTCACAAATCAGGTCTCAACCAGTACCAAAAGATTGGGATCATTCGCTGCATATTTTCAGACCACAATGCTCTGAAGCTAGAGCTCAGTCACAAGAGGAAAGATGGAAAGAACTCAAATACATGAAGGCCAAAGAGCATCCTACTAAAGAATGAATGGGTCAACCAGGAAATTAAAGAAGAATACAAAAAAATTCATAGAAACATATGAAAATGAAAAAACAACTGTTCAAAATCTGTGGGACACAGCAAAGGTGGGCCTGAGAGGAAAGTATATAGCAATACAAGCCTTTCTCAAGAAACAAGAAAGGTCTCAAGTGTACAACCTAACCCTACACCTAAAGGAGCTAGAGAAAGAACAGCAAAGAAAGCCTAAACCCAGCAGGAGAAGAGAAATAATAAAGATCAGAGCAGAAATGATATAGAAACCAAAAGAACAGTAGAACAGGTCAATGAAACTAGGAGCTGTTTTACTGAAATAATTGATAAAATTGATAAACCTCTGGCCAGACATATCAAAAAGAAAAGAGAAAGGATCCAAATAAATAAAATCATGAATGAAAGAGGAGAGATCACAACCAACACCAAAGAAATACAAACAATTATAAGAACATATTATGAGCAGCTCTATGCCAGCAAATTTGACAATCTGGAAGAAATGGATGCATTCCTAGAGACATATAAACTACCGAAACTGAACAGGAAGAAACAGAAAATCTGAACAGACCCATAACCAGTAAGGAGATTGAAACAGTTATCAAAAATCTCCTAAGAAACAAGAGCCCAAGACCAGAGAGATCCTGAAGGGAATTGTACCAAATCTTTAAAGAAGAATTAATACCTATTCCCCTGAAACTGTTCCAAGAAATAGAAATGGAGGGGAAAATTCCAAACTCATTTTATGCCAGCATTACCTTGATCCCCAAATCAAAGACCCCATCAAAAAGGAGAACTACAGACCAATATCCTTGATGAACACAGATGCAAAAATTCTCATCAAAATACTAGCCTATAGGATCCAACAGTACTTTAAAAGGATTATTCATCATGACCAAATGGGATTTATTCCTGGGCTGCAAGTTTGGTTCAACATCCGCAAATCAATCAGTGTGATACAACACATTAATAAAAGAAAGAACAAGAACCATATGATACTCTCTGTAGATGCTGTAAAAGCATTTGACAAAGTACAGCATCCTTTCTTGATCAAAACTCTTCAAAGTGTAGGGATAGAGGGTACATACCTCAATATCCTCAAAGCCATGTATGAATCACCCACAGCGAATATCATTCTCAATGGAGAAAAACTGAGAGCTTGGGAACATGGCAGGGATGTCCACTATCACCACTGCTACTTAACATAGTACTAGAAGTCCTAGCCTCAGCAATCAGACAACAAAAAGAAATAAAAGGCATCTGAATTGGCAAAGAAGAAGGCAAACTCTCACTCTTTGCAGATGATATGATGCCTTATGTGGAAAACCCAAAAGACTCCACTCTAAAACTGCTAGAACTCATATAGGAATTCAGTAAAGTGTAAAGATATAAAATCAATGCCCAGAAATTAGTTGCATTTCTATATACCAACAGCAAGACAGAAGACAGAGAAATTAAAGAGTCAATCCCATTTGCAGTTGCACCCCAAACCATAAGATACCTAGGAATAAACCTAACCAAAGAGGCAAAGAATCTGTACTCAGAAAACTATAAAGTACTCATGAAAGAAATTGAGGAGGATGCAAAAAATGGAAAAACATTCCATGCTCATGGATTGGAAAAATAAATATTGTGAAAATGTCTAAGCTACCTATAGTAATCTTCACATTTAATGCAATCCCTATCAAAATACCATCAATTTTTTTTCAATGAAATGGAACAAATAATCCTAAAAGTTCTATGGAACCAGGAAAGACCCCAAATAGCAAGGAATGTTGAAAAAGAAAGCCAAAGTTGGTGGAATCGCAATTCCAGACTTTAAGCTCTGTTATTACAAAGCTGTCATCATCAAGACAGTATGCACAAAAACAGACACATAGATCAATGGAACAGAATAGAGAGCCCAGAAATAGACCCTCAACTGTACGGTTAACTAATCTTTGACAAAGTAAGAAAACAATGTCCAATGGAAAAAAGACAGTCTTTTCAACAAATGGTGTTGGAAAAATTGGACAGCCACATGCAGAAAAATAAAACTGGACCATTTCCTTACACCACATACAAAAATAGACTCAAAATTGATGAAAAACCTCAATGTGAGACAGGAATCCATCAAAATCCTTGAGGAGAACACAGGCAGCAACCTCTTCAACCTTAGCCACAGCAACTTCTTCCTAGAAACATTGCTAGAGGCAAGGGAAGCAAGGGCCAAAATGAACTATTGGGACTTCATCAAGATCAAAAGCTTTTGCACAGCAAAGGAAACAGTCAACAAAACCAAAAAACAGCTGACAGAATGGGAGAGATATTTGCAAATGGCATATCAGATTAAGGGCTAGTATCTAAAATCTATAAAGAACTTATCAAAATCACACCCAAAGAACAAAGAATCCAATCAAGAAGTGGGCAGAAGACATGAACAGACATTTCTGCAAAGAAGACGTCCGGATGGCCAACAGACACAGAAAAAGTGCTCCACATCACTCGGCATCAGGGAAGTACAAATCAATATCACAATGAGATACCACCTCACACTAGTCAGAATGGCAGGAGACAACAGAAGTTGGTGAGGATGCAGAGAAAGGGGAACCCTTCTATACTGTTAGTGGGAATGCAAGCTGGTGAGCCACTCTGTCAAACAGTATGGAGGTTCCTCAAAAAGTGGAAAATAGAGCTACCCTATGACCCAGCAATCGCACTACTGGGTATTTACTGTAAAGATACAAATGTAGTGATCCAAAGGGGCACATGCACCTGAATGTTTGTGGTAGCAACATCCACAATAGCCAAACTATGGAAAGAACCTCGATGTCCATCAACAGATGAATGGATAAAGAAGAAGTGATATATACACACACACACGTGTGTGTGTGTGTGTGTGTGTGTGTGCGTGTGTATAATGGAATACTATGCAGCCATCAAAAGAAATGAAATTTTGCCATTTGGAAGGACATGGTTGGAACTAGTGGGTATTATGCTGAGTGAAATAAGCCAATCAGAGAAAGACAATTATCACTTGAAGTCCCTGATATGAGGAACTTGAGAGGCAGGGTTTGGGGTTTGGGGGGTAGGGAAGGAAAAAAATGAAACAACTTTGGATTAGGAGGGAGACAAACCATAAGAGATTCTTAATCTCACAAAACAAACGAGGGTTGCTGTGGGGAGGGAGTGTATAGAGAGGGTGGTTGGATTGTGGACATTGGGAATGGTATGTGACATGGTGCGTGCTATGAATTGTGTAAGCCTGACAATTCACAGACCTGTCAAATAATACATTATATGTTAATAAAAATAATTAATAAAAAAAGTTTTAGCCCCTCAAAATAAATAAATAAATGAGTTCTTTTCAGCCACAGCGTATTTTGAACACCAAATATTTCTCATCCTGTTTTGTGGGTGTAGATTTAAGTATTTGAGGATAGAGATACTAATATACTATGGTATTCTATGCTTTTATACCTGTTCTGTCTTTTTATTTGGAAATAATTATGTGGTTGAAATAGAGGCAAGTCACTAGGATTGCAAGGCATCTTGCAAATATTCCGATTAAAATGAGGTGATGAGGACGGGAGGTGAAGAATCATGGACCAGAGTGAAACCAACTAGATGTTTTCTTTGCACACAGAGCCAGTGATTTCAGCCTTCTCTAATAAATTATGTTTGGGTAGAACTGGAAATATTGGTGGGAAAAGTTTAGTGCTTTAACATGTTGAAGGACCTTCATATATGGTATCACATTTAAATTTTATAACAGCCACATAAGAAAGTCAGAGTAAGAGTGTATTTTCCCATTTTATAAAGAAAAATGTGTAGTGAGAGTGGCTGTGTTATGAGGTCCTGACCTGCTGACATTTTCCCACGGAGTTTTCCTATTCATCAGTAATATGTATCACTGGGGTGCCAGGGTGGCACAGTCGGTTAAGCATCTGACTTCAGCTCAGGTCATCATCCCTGGTTCCTGGGATCGAGCCCCGCGTCAGGCTCCGTGCTTAGCATGGTGTCTGCTTCTCCCTCTCCCTCTGTCCCTGCTGTTCCCCCACCTTTGCTTGTGCTCTCTGTCACTCTTTCTCTCAAATAAATAAGATCTTAAAAAAAAAAAATGCATCTGTCATGCTATTGGATATTTTGTGGCACCTGTTCACATGTTTATGTACAGTGGGTGTACCTTCATTTATGATTTCCTGTGGTGTTTGCTTTTTTCCCAGGCGAAGGGTGGAGGTTATGAGAGTGAAGATGCCTATCAAAATGCAGAACTAGTTTTTCTGGATATCCACAATATTCATGTTATGAGAGAATCTTTACGAAAACTTAAGGAGATTGTGTACCCTAACATTGAGGAGACTCACTGGCTGTCTAACTTGGAATCTACTCACTGGCTTGAACATATTAAGGTTCGGTATTTGTTATTATTCCCTTATATTATTACAGGTATCAGACAAGGGGTTTCTCTGCCCCTCTCTTTCCACACTCTTCTTACAATTGAACTGTAAGATGAAGGTATCTTTCTATACAATGAAAAATGGATAACTCTTTGAAAATTGTAAGTACTTCTAAGCTGTGTTGCTTGAATGAATTAGTTTCCTGTACTGCACATTTGGTTCTCTTGTGGTCTTCTCTCCGCCTCCCTGCCCCGCCCTGGCTGAATTCTTCTCATCCTTCAGACCCCAGTTCTGACTTCTTCTCTTCCATTTTCTCTGCACTTTCACTTTGCTTTCTCCTTCCAGCTCATCAAGTACGACCTTACACTTCATTTAATGGTCTCGTGTCAGTCAGTATATATTCCTAATTCATGGAAACCTGGGCTGGATAAGTTGTTAATGTTTTTGGACCCCTCAGGAGCTAGGGCAGCACCATGTGTGTGAGGGAGGTGAAGTGGTTGAATGAGGGTATGAGGCTAAATGATGTGGAGTCTACCCTGTGAACGCTAGTGTGCCTAGCCTGTCACTGTCGTGTTTGGAGCAGCAGATGTAATTGCACTTTGTACAGTTACATACTTTTCTCAGACGTGGTCTGAATCCCAGTAACACCACGTCCCAAGATGGAGACTCTAGCTGTACACACGTTCATACTGTGAAATAACGAGTAAGGAGCAGACACGTGCTCACATTAGAATCTCTCAAATTTGGATAGAACTGAAGAGAAGGCCAATTTGATCTTACTGAGAATTATAGATTAATTTTATTCTTTCTCTTCCAGATGCTTAGAAGCTTGAGTGTAGCAGAGTGCACACTCTCCTCAGGCAGGGAGCATGTTCCCGGGGGCCCATCTGTTGCAGTGCGTGAAGTGTAAATAGAAAACAGGGACACTTGATTTGAAGCGAACATAAATTGCAATGTCGGCATCTGTAAATGGCAGGGTGTTCTCCCTGAGCATATAACAGCCTCTCCAGAAAGCTCGCTCTGGCAACAAACAGGTCCCCTTATAGGCAGAGGAGATCCGGCTGTGCCTGGCCTGCCTTCTCCACCTGTAGTCCTCACAGCAGCACCTTCTTCAGAGCTCTGCTCAAATACCACCTTCTCAGAAAGGCCTTTCCCCACCATACCTTACAAATAACGGCTCCACTGGCAGGGTGCTCTCACTTCCTGCCCTCTGGCACAGTCTGTATTTTCTTATTTACATGTATCTGGCTGGCCTCACCTGAGTAGAATGTACTAGCCCTTTCTTTGTTTGGTTCACTGCTCTGTCTCTAGCACCTGGAGCAGAACCTGCCACATGGGAAGGGGCTCCAAAATGTTTATTTTATAGGGGAAGGAAGGTGGGATGGTGACCATGGTCTTAGCTTTCCAGCTGTTCTAATACTTTGGGTCAGTGAATCATAAGTCTCAAAACCCACTGAATTACAAGTGGAAGACATTTATAAAGTAGTAAGCTAGGAGTAGTGACGATGGGGCCCAGACACTTAAAAAATGGCTCACAGGTGACTCTGATACAGAGTCAGGATTGACATTGCTTCAGAGTACCCCATTTCCAGAATATGCCTATAGTTACAATTAAAAGGAGGTCATCATGAGATTGTCCAACCCTAGTAAATCTACTTTCTTTCATTCTGATCCATGTTTGTGGACCCACACTGTTCTCCTAGTATGGATCGTCTAGCCGTTGCAGAGAAGACGAGAACTGTATCATTCATTTTAAAGAATATTGTGCTTTTGTGCTGCTTATTTGGCTATATCTAATTCTGTTTAGTTTTGACTCAACTTCAACTTCAGAAAAGTTAATTATTTTGCAGTGTCTGCATATTTTTAAAAAAATCTGAAATTATTTTAAATTATTTTAAATACCAGTTGACATCGTAATATGAATTTTTCATTCATATTAATACAGAAAAATGGCTTCAAGTTTTATACTGGGCTTGCTGTAAGCTATGTGACATATAATAAATAAATGCTCTAGAAGCTATGGGGTAAGAGATCCAATTTTACTGCTTTCCTCTTTATTCTGTTTTGGTTAGGTAGGGATTGTGTAAGTAACGTGTATGACTTCACTTGGCATATTTTTTTATTTAAATAGATGATGTTGGAATATTTGAAGATTCTTAGAAACAGATCTCTTTAAAACCGAATCCTTTTCTCTCACTCATACTTTTGATTTGTACAGAACCAGAACGTACCCTTCGTTTGGCTCTTTCATTGTGTGGATTAATAGGAGCCTGCATTTATGAGGTTTTTCTTGTGATAAAGGCAAAAATCTTCTGCCACTAACAAGAATTCTTTTTAGGAAGGGGCTTTTTTCCTCCATGTGTTATTGAGACAGTTGTCTGTAATAAAACTGTATTTGTTACTTTTGAAGAAGGAAGCACTTAATTTTTAAAAAATTTCACTGAAAACTCTATCTTGCAGCTCATTCTCGCAGGCGCTCTTCGGATCGCTGACAAAGTAGAGTCCGGGAAGACATCTGTGGTGGTGCACTGCAGCGACGGCTGGGACCGCACGGCCCAGCTGACTTCCCTGGCCATGCTCATGCTGGATGGCTACTATCGAAGCATCCGAGGCTTCGAGGTCCTTGTGGAGAAAGAGTGGCTGAGCTTTGGACATCGATTTCAGCTTGTGAGTCTAGAGCCTTGACTCGCAGCGTCACCATGCATCCTACATGAGGCGTGTGAAGACAAAACCTTTTATTCACTAGATACTCACTGAAAACCACTCCTTCATACTAAAGGGGTAAACTTCTAGAGAGAATGTTCTTGTTAGTTGTGGAAAGCCTTAGGATAGCCTCTTGTGGGTGTGCAGTCTGACCAGGGCTGTCGGGACACCTGTGGCTTGGTCTCTTCTGTGATCCCTGCTGGGGGAGACATTAGATACCATTCCTTCATCTGTGCGCCTATCTCTGCCTTCAGGCATGGTTGCAGAATTACAGGCCACTTCTGATCTCGATGTAAAAGGAGCCAAGGATGGCTTAATTATTATTCTTAATTTAAGAATACTTCCAAGTAGCAGTGCTCATGCAGGAACGGGGTTTAAAAAAACAGGCTGGGACCAAAAGAAATATCAGAGAAAAAAACAAAAAATTTCCCTCAGAGTGGGAAATAAAACAGCTTTTTGATTATCCTCCTAAAGCATTAACACTGTAATGCGTATACATATGGAGAGTGCTGCAGTTGGTTTTATGGGAATGACACATTTTCCTGCCCTCTCTTTGCCTCAGAATTTATTTTGATGTTGTCGTTCATCTCAAATCTGAGTTGACAGGACCTCAGTGTCCAGGCATTCAGTGTTGAATGTCTTCTGTGGTGTTCCCATGAAATGATTGTATAGTTTCTGCATTAACAGCTCCAGAAATCAGCAGCCGGGCTCTTCCTCAGGCTATCCAGTCTCACTTCAGAAAATCTACCTACCAGAAAGTTCTTTCTCATAGTAAACCAAAATTTACTTCCCTTTTCCCCTTTGAAAACAAGAATAGATATGACTACTTAACCAAATGAGATAGCCCTTCAAATATTTAGAAGTAGGTATGTACCCCTATCCTGCCTAACTTCAGCTCTTCTGGCTAAACATTAATTTTCTTCATTGTTTTCCTATCTCAGTCCCCTCTTCACTCCAGTTGTCCTCTGGACTTTGGTCATGTCTTTCATCAAGTGTGGTACACAGAACTAATCACGGTTCCCAAAATAGAGGAATGGGTTTATTATGTCCCTTTCAAAGGGTATTCAGCTTTCAATTTTGCTTTTTTGCTACATCATACTTTGGAGTCATGCACCTTTTAATTAAATAAACATTCATGTAGTTTTTAGCTGTGTTTCTGCTAAAAACTAAATTTGCAATCAGAAAACTTGAGAACAGTAAGCGTGTAGGCCTTGTTTTTCATGTATTATTCATCTGTGTTAGTTGTAATCACCGATTTTGAAGAGTGAAGAGTAGGAATATTTTCCCCAAAAGGAGGAACAGGGTGAGCAAAAGTCTAGATGACATTGAGCTTGCAGGAGTAGAGTTGAGGGAAGGGTGGGGTTAGAGAATCATGGAGGGGGAGACTTAGATTGTCAGAGGTGTTGGAGCCACTGAGAGTGTGCGAGGCTCCTGGCAGCACATTCCTAGAGTAGCTGAAAGACTTTCTGAAAGATGTTTACCCAGATGCAGTCTCGAATGTTAACCTGTACCAGCAGTGTTTACAAATACAGATGACCCTTGCACAATGCACAGTGTAGGAGAGAGGGGTGCAGTCAAAACTCCACACGTAACTGTTGACTCCTCCCCGGAACCTAACTCCCTGTAGCCTGTGGTTGATGGAAGCTTTCCCAATAAGATAAACGATTAACACCTATTTTGTATGTTGTGTGTATGATATACTATATTCTTATAATAAAGGAAGCTGACAAAAGGAAATGTTACTAAGAAAATCATAAGGAAGAGAAAATACTTTTACAGTTCTGTAAAAATAAATCCACATTTAAGTGAATTCACTTGGCCCATTCGTGCTGTTTAAGAGTTCAAGAGTTAACTTGAAAGAAGCAGACAAATTTAAAGGTAGTCTGCTTTTTTGAACTTGAACTGTTAAATAAAACTGGGCTTTTGGAGGATCTTTCCTGATGGCTCACATTTTTCAGTTCTCTCTAAAATATACTTACGATGAAAAAGCACATTACTAAAACGCTCTTACTTCAAAAAATGGAGTTTTAGTCATTCAGAGCTGCACGTGTTTATATCAGTGTGATCAAAATAGTAAACATTTAAGACCATTGGAAATTGCTGTGGATTCCTAGATTGCTAACTCTGGTTCCCTACTCCATCCCCCCTCCCCGTACCCCCAGTTTATCTGAAAGCAGAATTTGGCAATTAAAGGACAGCTGGTCAAGAGGGTACATTCACCTGTTTAATGAAAGGGCAGTGAGTCTCAAACTTTTCATTGTCAGGATCTCTTTCCGTTCTTAACAATTATTGGTGACCCCAAAGAACTTCGTTTATATGATTTATATCTACCAGTATTTGTCATATTTGAAATTAAATTTTTATTTGTATTTTTTTATTTTTTAATTTTTTAAAAGATTTTATTTATTTATTTATTTGACAGGCAGAGATCACAAGGAGGCAGAGAGGCAGGCAGAGAGAGAGAGAGAGAGAGGGAAGCAGGCTCCCTGCTGAGCAGAGAACCCGATGCGGGACTCGATCCCAGGACCCTGAGATCATGACCTGAGCCGAAGGCAACGGCTTAACCCACTGAGCCACCCAGGCGCCCCAGAAATTAAATTTTTAAAAAGATTTATTTATTTATTTATTTGACAGACAGAGATCACAAGTAGGCAGAGAGGCAGGCAGGCTCCCCACTGAGCAGAGCCCGATTCGGGGCTCTATCCCAGGACCCTGGGATCACGACCCGAGCTGAAGGCAGAGGCTTAACCCACTGAGCCATCCAGGCACCCCTAGAAATTGAATTTTTAAAAATGTGTAAATATTAATGAAATAATAAATCTTACTCTGGGTTGCTGTTAATGTCATACCACAATCTGGGTGGCTTGTAAAATTTCAATAGACATTTATTTCTCACAGTTTTGAAGGCTGGAAATCCAAGGTCAGGGTGTCAGCGTAGTCATGTTCTGTGGAAGGCCGTAGATTGTGGGTTGTAGCTTGTCAACCTCTCTGTCCTTATGTGGTGAAGAGAACCAAGGAGCTCTGTGGTGTCTTTATTTTTATTTATATTTATTTATTTATTTATTTAAAAAAAATTTTTTTAAAGATTTTATTTATTTGACAGAGAGATTGAGAGAGAGAGATCACAAGTAGGCAGAGAGGCAGGCAGAGAGAGAGGAAGAAGCAGACTCCCTGTGAAGCAGAGAGCCGGACTTGGGGCTCTATCCCAAGAGCCTGGGATCATGACCGGAGCCGAAGGCAGAGGCTTTAACCCACTGAGCCACCCAGGTGCCCCTTTATTTTTATTTTTTTTTAAAGATTTTATTCATTTGTTTGACAGGCAGAGATCACAAGTAGGCAGAGAGGCAGACAGAGACAGAGAGAGAGGAGGAGGATCTCAGGACCATGAGACCATGACCTGAGCTGGAGGCAGAGGCTTAACCTACTGAGCCACCCAGGCACCCTCTGTAGGGTCTTTTGATGAGAGCACTAATCCCCTCTGCTGGACTTCTACCCTCTTGACTAGCAGCTCCCAGACAATGACTCCTGCCATTACATCTGACATTAGGATTTCAATGTGAATTTTTTTGGCGGCAGGAGGGGGGGCGACACAAACATTCAGGACATAGTACTACTGTATATTAGCCTAAAGAGCATTTTAAAGAAAACAAGTTGTATTTTCCAAAACAACAATGATAAAAAGGTTAGTGTGAAGGGTGGCATTGTTTTACAGTTTTTGCAAATTCCTTTCATGTCTGGCTTATTAGAAGACAGCCAAATGTCACAACTACTTTATTGCAATGTGTGCTCTTCCTTGACGTAAATGAGGAAAATCTGACCACACACAGATATGCAGGTTGAAATCAGAGTGTTTTGATAGCATTTTCAGGGAATTGTGGATATTCTTTCATACTGTGCCTAAATTTAACAAATGCTGATTTCATCGAGGTTTCTCGTACTGTGAAATCCAAAACTAGATCAATGAGGTTTTCACTGTCCTTTCTATTAAATTTCATTGGTCTGTCTTGAGCTTTGAATAGAGCTTTTACCCATGTGTGATTCTGTAACATCAGGTGTTGGTTATTTGGAAAATACTGGCTTCCTGACTTACACAGCTCTTCGAGTATTAATGCGTTTCCTTACAGACTATCATCTCATTTGTGAGCATCACCAGTGATTTTATCAGAAACGTCTATTACCAAGCTTATTTTGACAGGTAGTTTCCCAAAAATCTAATGTGCATTCAAAGCTTGAAAGCTTGAATTTTATCATTTTTCCTTGAAGTGACACATTTGCTTTGTACATTAAAAAAAAAAAAAGTCTGCAAGACTTTCAAGTCTTAATAACTGTAGTTTATATATATCAGTTCTTTCAAGTCAAAACGATGTTGCATGAGAACGTGGTGTTTTGTACCATCATCTAAGGTTTGCAGCTGCAGAACATTATATGTATTTCCCATTTTGTTATACAGGCTGTCCTTAAGGGGAGAAGACTTAGCAGGATTAATTTTTACTGCTTCATCAAGGAAACTGGCTCTCCCCACCCTTTCATTTGACTGCAAGTGTGTGGCAAGGCAGGGTCTGACACTACTTGTGCAGCTGGATTCCAGTGATTTGCTTGAGTTTTCCCAAGGAACCCAGAGTTTTATCCTTCGTCACTTTTGCACTCTCAGCGTAAATGTTAGTGCATTGAAAAAGGCAAATAACGTTTTAGTATTATTATGAAAATAGTTTTGACATCACAGACCCCTCTCCCTCCCCCACCCCTACCCCCCAGCCCCACCCCCTGGCCCCTGGTAATCTGTGGACCAGACTTAGAATCACTGTTTTGGAGTGTGGAGGGTCCTTTACAGTCATCTGGGGCAAAGGTCCTTAGAAGAGAAAAAAACTGAGAAAGGAGGTGAGTACATGCTTGGAAGGTAGATGTCAAGCATTCTTTACAGGTTTTCAAGAGTTTGTGCTGATGTGATTATTCTTGATAAAGACAGATGAGATAAGATATGACAGGGCCCCCCTGCACACCCTGGCCACATTGTTAAAGGAGACGGGTGCTTCCTGAGGCTGTTGGACAAGTATTTGTTAATATTTAGGGAATATTAAATTTCTGGGACAAAAAATCTGGGGTTCTGAGGTCTGACTGCTCCTGTCTTCCATTATCAACCTCTTAAGATCTGGGTTCCTCTTGTTAAAGTTGTAATTTCCTATTACAAGCATTTATGTCAGTAAATAATATGGCAGTTTGTACATCAAAATGATAACAGAGCCTTCTGCTTGGTAAGACTATGAGTGATTTCTGTTTTCCTTGCTGTGCTCTTTTATTTAATTAATTTCTTAAAGAGTTTGTTTATTTTTGAGAGAGAAAGAATGAGTGGGCGAGAGAGTGGGGCAGAGGGAGAAGCAGGCTCCCCACTGAGCATGGACTCTGATGCGAAGCTCGAGCCCAGGACCCTGGGATCATGACATGAGCCGAAGGCAGAGGCTTTAATCTAATCCATTGAGCCACCCAGGTGCCCCCCTGTGCTCTTTTAAAAAGACTTTTGAACTTTAAAAAATACTGGAAGATATTACTTTAATTGGAAAATAAATTTATTTCCATGAAAAAGAAAAGTTCCACAAAGCTCATACAGATTTTCACTCTTTTTGCTCCAGAGACTTGGCCATGGAGATAAGAACCATGCAGATGCAGACAGATCACCTGTTTTCCTTCAGTTTATTGACTGTGTCTGGCAAATGACAAGACAGGTAACTTATCTGGGATAGTCATTCTTACATCTTTCTTTTAAGCCATCCAGAGTTGGGAGGTGTGGTCAGTGATTATCCTACATTGCATGTAAAATGGAAATTCTGGGAAGATTTCTTGGTAATAGAACTATTACTTACTACATTATGAACTAAATTAAAGGACATTATTTGGAGATTGTATTAAACACTTGACAATTTGATCCATTAGCATTTCAACCAGTGGCATTAATAATAACCCGAGAGGTTTCCTCCTTTGTTTTGGACAAGTAGTTAACTGTAATATATTTACCCGGAAGGTCATCTATACAGTGCTAGAGAAGGTAGAGGTGAAGAAATGAAGCAAGTTCACCGGAGCAAAATAAAATCCTGTTTTAAGGAATGGAAAAATACATTTATGTGGGAATAATGAGTAGGTAGATATGTAATAGATTCAGTTCTTTTTGTTCTTAGGCATAGATAGATTGCTTTTTAGACCTTCTATTAACTTTCTAACAAACTGGTTTGAAATATTAATGGTAATGGATTTAGTCTTTTGGAACGATATTGGGGGAGATTGAAAAACACCTACTTTGCTATGGGATCACTTCACTAGTGAGGCGAGAGGTTGGTGTCTTAAACATATTGAACTCAAGAAAAATCATCCCAGAGCTTGGCTACAGGTCACTGCTATGTCAGCTAATTATTTGCCCAAGGGTTTATTAGACCTCAGACAACTGGGAGTCCGGTTTGTTCTTAGTGAGTCCGCCACATGAATATAAAGTAGGGCAGTTGCTGTCTCTGCTTCGCTTTAGGATTACATTTTAGCTTCAAGAAAACACTATTATTTCATTAAAAGAAAATGAATGGTGATCTTTAGATGAAATACACGAATTATATAAGCATTTCCCCCAATGGCATATCGGTTTAGGTGGATTATTTTGAAAGCTGCTGGGTTAAATGCATTGTTGTAGTAGGTATGATGATGGAATGATGAGGCTGGAATTTAAAATATACCTGCTAATGTGTACCACACTTAGAGTTTTGCTCTATAAAAGGCTCTTGGTGTGTTGGGAGAAGGGGAGAAACTTAACTGTAGAGTTTAATGGTGTTTACTACTTTTGGATGAGGTTTGAATTTTTTCTTTGGAATTGCCCTTGAGTTTGTAATGGGAGCTCTGCAAATCCTTGCCAGTCCTTTTTTGGGTGTTTGACCAAAAACAAGAAGAGCCACTATTGACTATTACCATATTTGATTTCTAAATAACATTTGACTCTTGGCGAAAATTAAATATGCCCTTTGAAAAGACTCAAAAAGCGGTTTGAAGCCATGTCACCATTGATGGCTGGGCACTGCTTTCCCAAGGGAATTCCCCTAAAGGGGCAGCCTGTGTGGATATATGAGTTGATATGTTTGTTAGAAACAAAATCCAATTTGCCAGTTGTTTGCATAGAAGAGTACGCAGTAAGTACCTGCCTCGCTGAATTACTACACGCTGTAGACCTAGAAGCAGCTTCACTCCAATTCTGAGCTTAAGTTACTGCATAGAAAATCAGTTTCAGGGGCGCCTGGGTGGCTCAGTGGGTTAAAGCCTCTGCCTTAGGCTCGGGTCATGATCCCAGGGTCCTGGGATTGAGCCCCATGTCGGGCTTTCTGCTCAGCGGGGAGCCTGCTTCCTTTCCTCTCTCTGTCTGCCTCTTTGTCTACTTGTAATCTCTGTCTGTCAAATAAATAAATAAATTCTAAAAAAAAAAAAAAATCAGTTTCATCTTACATTTCTCTGATGGAACTGAAAGTACGTCATATAGTGATGTGTCTTTATCTTAGACATCCAGTTCTGTTTTCCTGTATGATATTCTGGAACATAGAACCTGTTAGGCATGTTTATGGGCCATCACTCTTTTTGTAAATAATTGAACTTTTGTGCAGCGCCTTAAGTAAGCACACTTGTGAGCGTGACACCGGTTATGTGGCGATTAGCCAGCTTCTCCCTGTCCCCCCACCCTTGGCCCCGGCCCCTCACTCCTGGGTCAGGAAGCAGTTAGTGAAGGGCCCTTCCAATTCGAAAGCCATCAGGAGGAGACAGTATTCCTCCTCTGCTCTCAGAAGTTCCTGCTCCGCTGCCTCCGTTTTGGGGTGGGGACCTGCCCGCCATTGCAGCTCTCTTCTCATGACTGAGCATGTGCTTTTGTTGAAAAGATGAGAAACCGATCACAGGCGTCGGTCGCTCCTTCGGATGGCTGTGTAATGAGTCAGAATGCATTCACAGTTGGCTAATAAGGCTGTGAAGGGTGTGTAACGGTACAGGGGATGGATTTTATTTTGTAAATGAGGGACTGTGATTTGACCAGGTTTCTTACAGGTAATTGGCTTTTTGTTGACATGTGTGCTCCAATCACCTGGTTCAGCTTCACAGCCACAGAAATGATCATTCAAGGCAGGCTAGTTAGCCTTCCTCGTTCGAGAAATTTGCTGTTACCTGCTTCTAAATTTAGGAAATGTGGAGACAAAGACAGTTTCATTCTTATCCCTTGGGCATGCAGTTGAGGCTGTTTTCTTGCACTACTAGGTAGAGATCATTCTAAGACAGACTTGGAACCAATATCTGTTCCCCAAATCTGTAGTCCAGATATTCGTAGACTTTGTTTTCCACAGTCCTGCAGTTGGTACAGTTTTCATGGACACTGATAAAAATTTTTGAAATATTAGCTGGTAAGGGTGGATTATATGAACTCTTTCCCTTCCTGGGATCTGTCCTCCATCCTTGATAAGTTCACCCCCACCCCAGATTTGTTGTTTAGGTAATATTAAGATCCCTGGTCAAGCTCTTATCCTAGGTTAAAGAGGAAGGGCATTTTCTTTTTGCTAGAAAGAGGCTGCTGAACTGCTGATTCCAGGTTTGACTAGGCTGGCTTTTAAATGATCTGCACATCTGCCTTGGATCTTTATTTTTGTGCATTGCTGACATTATCTGGAGACAGTGATATTTTTTGTGTAATCCCTGAAGCAAAAACTATGTTGCTGAAAATTTAAAGAAAATCTTACTATGCTGTTTATGGTCATTTTTGGCAAAGAAAGGCCAAGAGTTGTCAGAATTGCCAAAGTCAAAATTCATCCCTCTTCAAGATTAGGATTAACAAATACAGGGAGATATGGAAACACCAAGGTCACACCATTCAAACTTCTGCTGCACAAGAAAAGGATTTCTCATGGGGAGAAATCTCAGAAAAGTGGTAGAGTGATTTTTGAACAGAGAATGAAGAAGGTAATGCCACAATGGCTTAGAAAAACATAGTTTTGAACATTGTTTAACCTAATTTTAAGAAGCATTACAAAGAATCTCCCCATATATTGGGATAAATATGCTTGAAAAAATGTCCTAATAATTTTGTGTTTGTGGTATTCAATTTGCAGTTTCCTACAGCATTTGAATTCAATGAATATTTTCTCATTACCATTTTGGACCATCTATATAGCTGTTTATTTGGAACATTCCTCTGTAACAGTGAACTTCAGAGAGGAAAAGAGGTAAAATATGAGCCATGACCCTCCCCCCCTTCTACTCCCAATATATGTGATGTTCCCTGCGACAGTTTTCAACCTAACAGTCCTCTTGGGTGATTTCTTTGGTCATGTTTTATTCCTATGTATATGATGTATACGATGGCTTCTTTCCATATATCTGAGCCTGATTGGTTTTCAAGTACCTCTGTTGCGAGGCTGAAGGTACCAGCTAGCTGTCAGGTGCAGGTGCGTTTACAGCTGAAAAGTAGTGTCTGCTAAAGAGAACTGAAGTCTGTGTACTCTCAGGAGCACCAGTCCTTGCGGGACGGAAATCCTTCAGAGCAGGTGCAGAAACATCTAATTAGCAAGAAAAACACACATATGAAGAGATCCCCAGATATATGGTACATACGTATGAGCCATTTTAGGTTTTTTTTTTTTTTAATTGTAAAATAATACCATAAAACAACTGAACACTGAAGAGATACTGTGTAGAAAGAAATAACCCCCCGTGTAATTCCACGATTATGACACTAATCTCTGCTTCCCCAGGGAGATCACTGGTAAGTGGTTGGTATTTAGAAGAAACCGTATAAGGATGACATTTCAAGTTTTACTTCTGACCTTGAAATACATGCCTCCTATGTATGAAATTCCAAATCCTCTTGATTGGGTGTCTCCCCTGCATCAGTTTTAATTCCAAAAATGTGGTTGCCAACCAGTTTATTCATGCTCTTCTATAAAGCATTATGGCAAGGAGTGCTTGCTCTGGGGCCAGGCTGCCTGGGATGCAATCTTGGATCTATCCCTTGTCTTGTAACCTTGTGCAAATTCATTTCTGCTTTAGTAAATGGGGAAAAATAGTACTAGTGTGTGGTTCAATAAAATAAACGACAGAACACCATAGTAAGTGCCATGTAGCAGACTGTACGTTCTTTGAAAGCAGGTATTAAAAAATTTTTCTTAAAGATTATTTATTTGAGAGGAAGCACATGAGAGGTGGGGAGCAGCAGAAAGGAGAGGAGAAGGCAGGCTCCCCGCTGAGCTTGGAGCCCTACCACATGGGACTTCATCCCAGGACCATGACCTGAGTTGAAGGCAGACGCTGAACCAACTGAGCCACGCAGGTGCCCCAGGAAATTTTGAAAAAATCGTCTCTTCAGTGGCCAGCCTGCAGTTAGCATACCCATACAGAAGAGGTGCTTTAAGAACTTACCGGATGTTAGACAACTAAAACCACCTAAGTTCCAAAGATAATTTTTTCCTCATCTTTTGAGAGGCTTGAATAGGATTTAACTATATCTTGATTTTAAGACAATAATCTTTTTTTGCTGAGCTGTAATTTGCAGTCCATAAAAGTGTATAATTTAGTAGTTTTCAATTATCTAGAGTTGTACAACTGTCACCACTGCTGACTTTAAACATTGAGAAGTAACCGTGTCCCTGTTTGCAGTTTCTCCCTGGTCTCCTCCCCTGGTCCCTTGGCCATCACTACTCTATGGATTTGCCCCTTCTGGATACATTCTATAAATGGAATCATTCAAGATGAGACCTTTGTGTCTGGCTTCTTTCACTTAGTGTGTTTTCAAAGTTCAATTTGTAGTATGCATCACTACTTTATTTCTTTTCATGGTGAAATATTACTCCATTATATAAATAGACTACATTTTATCCATTTTATCAGTTGATGGACTTTTGGGTTGTTTCTTCCTTTTGCTCTTATGAGTTTGAACATCTGTGTACAAGTTTTTGTGTGCATATGCTTCTCTTTTGGTATATATACCTGAGTGGAATTGCTAGTATGAGAACTCGTTTAAATTTTTAATGAATTAATTGCAGTGTTTTCTAGTACTCTCTGATTTGAATGAAAAGTAGGGCTGTCACTGAAGTGTCCATGTCCTCTCCCTCCCAAGAGATATTCAATAATCGAAAATACCTGTTTTCTTCTTACAGAATCTTCCTAAGAGGACTGTGTCACTGTGGTCTTACATAAATAGCCAGCTGGAAGACTTCACTAATCCTCTCTACGGGAGCTACTCCAATCATGTCCTTTACCCGGTGGCCAGCATGCGCCACCTAGAGCTCTGGGTGGGCTATTACGTCAGGTGGAATCCCCGGATGAAACCGCAGGTGAGTGCTCTCCGGCAGACAGCGAGAGGTTTCATCCAGGCAGTTCTATCGTTTAGGTTCATTACCTATAAAGCAACAAGAAAAATTAGGTCTATTTAAAACTTTTCCTTTTTTCCTGTTAACATTTATAATTGTATAGTAGAAAAAGCACTACATGGGGGTCATCAATGAACTGCATTCGTGCCTTGTCTTTGCTTGAATGGTCCTAGATGAAGCACTTTTCTTCCCTTCTCGGGAAAATGAGTGTGGGGGATTGGATGACTTCTGCAAGTCATTTTAATAGGTTTGAGGAAATAGCTTGAAGAAAATTAAAAGCCTGACCAATTCTGGTCCATTCTGAAATATGTTATAGAATATATTCTACTTAGAACTGTTTAAAAGACTAAAAATCTGCAGCTAAGTGACAGGAAATTTGTTGAGTTTTGGCTTTTACTTATTGTCTTGTTACTTGGTTGTTTTTAAAGTAACAGCTGCAGGATATACCCGTGGAAGTACTCGGGAACCCTGGGAAAGTCACTGGAAGAGCGGGGCTGTCAGTAGAGTCCAGTTAATTCTCACTGATGTGCTGGAAAGGTTGGCCTGGTCCCCAGAGCCAAGAAAATGCCCATGACAGCACTTAGGGAAAGAACTATACACCAGCACGATTGGACTTTGGGTTTGTTTACGTCTGCCTCATTGAATGACATTATGGTATTTTGCTCTTGTAGGAGCCCATTCACAACAGATATAAAGAACTTCTTGCTAAACGAGCAGAGCTTCAGAAAAAAGTAGAGGAACTACAGAGAGAGATTTCCAACCGATCAACCTCATCCTCCGAGAGGGCCAGTTCTCCTGCACAGTGTGTCACTCCTGTCCAAACTGTTGTGTGAGGGGACTGTCCGAGGGGGCCGGCATGGCCATGAACTCCGCATTACAGTGGCAGCTTTAGGAGTATACGGTCTTCTGAAGTTAGAACCCAGCCCCGGGAGAAGTGCAGTTGCTTTATTTATTTTATATCTCTCCAGGAGGGGTTTAGAACTGTGGCAGTGCAGGTAGCGTACGTGAAATAACCCCCTATGTATTTCCACGATTATGACACTAATCTTCTGAGTCACCCAAAGAATATTTAGATGCTTCATTACCAGATCCACGGTGGGAGCAAGTTTCTGATTTTAAAATCAAAATACAGACACTTCGGAAACACACCTCCTGCTGGAAGAGAACTGGCTGCACAGAGGGAAGGAGCATCCCAGTGAATCTCAGCGCACTGACACTGCAGTTCCCTGCCATGACACATGTTGAGCCTCAACGGCACGAAAGCTCAGAATCACATGATACTCCCTTCCCCCGTCATGGGTTTTTTTTTTTTTTTCTGTAATAGTGATTTACTTTTATCACCTTTCTGCACCCACACTCTTCATATATGATATGGCAAAGATCTGAGGATACTATGGCATAATAGTAGTTGAAAATTATTGCTGTCCTTACTGGCATATGTATTTAAGATGTAGTAGATAGCTGTCCGAATGGATGCCTTAGAGATGTGCTTGGGGGCGGGCGCGGGATTGAGAGGCAGAAGCAGTAGCTGCCCAGGACTTGAAAGAATTCCACACCCTTCAGATTAGTTTCCATTTGCCCAGTTACTAGAAACATAATGAAACATATTTACAAATTCATTATTCCCTTCCTTTATTGCATTTATGGTTTTTTGTGTGTGTGTCTGAACACAGAAGTTAATTGGCTGAGTTTTGAGGCAATATTTTAAAAGTTTACTAGGATTGACTTTTTTCCTGAAGTCTGTATAAATAGCTTATGGGTGGGAAATATGCTCAAATTTTACACGAGATATTTTACTACTTTACTTTGCAAAATCTGTAATTCCACTGAAAGATTAAGTCTACCAAAGAATTTACTGCATGTACAAATATGTTACAATCTCAATGCCAGTAAAGGAGATACTGCTTCACTGTTCACCTGCCAGTAACAGTTCAGCACTGGTGTAAACATTCGACTCCCTGATACCTTAAGAGCCATATGTTATGTACTGTAACAAAGGAGCTTCTTGTCCCTTGGTTCTTTAATTAAAAGGAAATTTCAACTGACTTTTAAAACGTTGTTCTTATCCTAAGTTGTTTGCCTTAAATGTCTTTTGCAGAAATGTTTTTGAAGAAGGGTGGCTTAGCACCTGCTCCAGATTGAAGTGTTCAGTTTCAACCCATTTTGTTTCTAATACCGAAATCAAGCAGTACTAAACAAGGCAGTGTTCTTTCACTTGTGACCTCAGCCTTGTTGTTGGGTCTGGTGGTGAGGAACTGTAATTTTTCCTACTACCTCCAGTATTAGCAAAATTACTACCAGGATGATTTGGTCTTTGTATGATACACATTTTAAAAAAAGTTGTCAGGGTATTTTTGAGCAGCCAGCCCATCAACTGAAGCTAAGTTTTCTCTTCCAGATATTTTACAAACCCATTGATGTCCATTCTTTCATTTTCCTCATTTAAGCCTTGATCATTTTGGTCTGATACCACATAAAAATACAGATGACTGAAGAGTTTCAGACTTTGTCTCAGTACCCTACATATCCACTTTAAATTCCATACAAAGGCCAGAGCAATGGAAATGCAAATCTATCACTTACCATTTTAAGACTTTTCCAGGGGTTTCCTTTTCACCTTAACAAAAGTCTTTAAAGTGGAGTGCATTTAAGAGAATCTCCTGGGGGCAACGTGAGGATCTTGATGGCCTTGTGAGACGTTCCTCTTTCCTCCCCCTCAACTTACAACCAGCTGGACATCCAAGACTGAACAGAAGCGCCTCTGCACATCAAGTCCAAGGAAGTTATGGAGCCAGGGGAATTACAGTGGCAGTGACTGTGGCGACCTCCTTAGTGGAGGTGGTAGAACGAGAACGGGGTACCCAGAAGTGCTCAGCAGCGATGGGCTGCAGTTGGAGGGTTCTACTGCTTTTCAGGAACACCTAGATTTCTGAGGAGAGACTTCCATGACTGGGTAGAGGGAAAGAAAAAACAAGTCAGAGAGAGCTGAAGGGACATGGTTCCTTCCATAAGCTCTGGGATTCCAGCAAGAGGTCCATCCATGTGCCTTTGGGAATCCCCCACTCAAGGACTGCCCTACCAGGCCATGGGCACACCTAAAGCCCCAAGTGCTAAGCATACACCTCCCCCCACTCTGTGACCCGTCTTTAAAAAATAAAACCAAAGATTTTATTTGAGAGAGCTGATGGATGTGCATGCATGGGGGGGTGGTATAGAGGGAGAGGGAGTTTCAAGGACTCTGCACTGTGTGCCCCCCACAGAGCCGAGGTGGGGCTGGATCTCAAGACCCTGAGATCATCACCTGAGCTGAAACCAGAAGACACCCAACCCACTAAGCTACACAGGCGCCCCCAGTGTTTTTCTTTTTACCACCTTTTATGTGCACACATTAAACTTCAGCAGGGAGTTACCACCAGTAAGAAAACTCAAAAGCTTGTGCTATAGCACCACCTTCTGGGAAACAAAAGAAAGGCTTCTAACTGCCAACCTGATGAATTATTAAAATCAAACAAAGCCTTATGTAAGTAAGAAAGGTGTTTGCTACTTTAAAGGTGGCGGCAGAGGCCCATTTCATTGAATACCATAAAAAATCATGGTAACACAGGATCACAAAAAGGTAATGACAGTTCTCCAGTAACTGTACCCAAAGACATGGAACAATGTTCTAACTTAGAATTCAAAGTAAGAGGACAGAATTCAACAAGCTCCAAGAAAACTCAGAAAGGCAATTCAATGAACTTAGGAATAAAATTAATGAACATTAAGAAGTACTTTGCCAAAGAAATTGAAATTCTAAAAAAGAATTAAAATGAAAATCTAAAGCTATTAGAAAGCATTGGAAATGGAGAAGATCAGATGGAAGAGAGAATAAGCAAGCTGGAAGATAAGAGTTTAGAAATGATTCAGGAGGAAGAGAGAACTAAGATACTTAAGAAGTGGATACAACCTATAACAATTATCAGACTCCAACAGAAAAGCTAACATAAGATTAATGGGTGTATCAGAAAGGGGAGGAGGCAGAGTGTTTCTAGAAAGAAAAAATGGTTGAGAACTTCCTAACCTGGGGGAAGGAACTGGATATACAAGAATACAAAGCTAATACACCTTCTCCAAGACACACGAATGAAACTGTCAAAAGCCAGGGGGAAAAACCTATAAGGCATCACCTGCCCCCACATTAGGCTATCAGATTCCTCAGCACAATTTCTACAGGCCAAGAGAGAATGGAATGACCTATTCAAAGAACTCCCAGGCAAAAACTGCCAGGCAAAGTTATCCTTGATATGAAAGAGAAAGGATTTCCCAAACCAATAAAATGTGAGTTTACCACCCCTAACACTGCCTTAGAAGAAATGCTGGAAGTAGATCTTCTAGGTGAAAAGATCTCAATACACAACATTTTTATTAAAGTGATTGACAGAAAACTGTAACTCTTGAGAATATAAAATAATTGCAGCATAAAGATTAAAGAGCATTAAAAATGATAGCTATTAAATCGTAATAATTCACAGCATTCACAACAAAATTCACAGCATAACAAGATCCTTTGTGACATCTAAAGTATCAGATTAACTCCAATACTTAGCTACTAATAGCCTATTGTTGACCAGAAGCCTTACCAGTAAGAGAGTAAAAAAACACGTTTTGGGGGCATCTGGGTGGCTCAGTCAGTTAAGCATCTGCATTCCACTCAGGTCATGATCCCAAGGTCCTGGGAGGAGTTCCACATCAGGCTCCCTGGTCAGTGGCAAGACTGCTTCACCCTCTCTGCTGCTTCCCCTGCTTGTGCTATTTCTCTAATAAATAAAATCTTAAAACAACAACCCACATTTTGTGTATGTATTATAAACTGTATTTTTAAAGTAAGCTAGAAAGTGTTGAGATCATAAGGAAAATACATTTGCAATACTGTAAAAAATTCATGTGTAAGTGGTCCTACACAGTTCAAACTCATGTTGTTCAAGGGTCAGTTTTACACTAGCAAAGCCACAGTAATAAAAACAGTATGGTACTGGCACAAAAATAGAAATGGAAGAGGCCAGAATGAAATCCTGGCATATGTGGTCAACTCAACAAGGGAGTGAAGAACATCTGCTGGGGAGAGGACAGTCTTCAACAAGTGGTGCTGGGAAAACTAGAGAAATACATGTGGAGAATAATGGAAGTGGACCCCTACCTCACACCACTCACAACAATTAACTCAAAATATATCAAAGACTAAACAGAAGACCAGATGCCATAAAATTCCTAAAGGGAACATAGGAGGAAGCCCCCTGATGTTGGTCTCCTCAATCATTTTTTGGACATTAATGCCAAAAACACAAATAAGAAAAGTAAGAATTAACAAGTGGGACTACATCGAATTCAGAAGCTTATGTAACTTTCATATTTGAGAGCTGTTTTATAACTTTGTATCTATGAGTAGTGGTTGTGCACGTGCACTTTTTCCTTTATGATCTGGGATACAAAACAGAGACCTGTGTGGTTATGTCAAAGCTCTTTAGCCTCCTGTAACTTGTTGGCTTACTCTTCTAGTCTCACTTGCATATCTCAACTCTTAGGTACCAGTACCACTCAGCTAGCCACAACTCTTCCACGTCAACTGCAGAATCTGGCCTTTTCCCTTTTTATTTTACCCCATTGACCTGGAACACTTCGCTTCTGGCTCATTCCAGTTCTCCAGTCTAGGCATCACTTCCTCCTCCAGGATGTTAACCCCCTCCTCTGTGCCCTCTGTGCCCTCACTGCATTGCGCTTGTGCTGTCACCACCACATTCACACCAGTGCTGAAATAATTCAGATGTCTACCACCTACCTACCTTGCAAGCCTGGTATCCATTTCAGCATCTCACACACAGAAGACACTTGTCTAAGAAGTGCACTGCACCAGTGCTCTCGCAACAAACTAGGTGTCTAACAGCAAACTCCTGCGTTATAAACTCTCAGACAATGAGAATGAGGCGGTTTTGGTATCCTTGTTTTCAACTCTCATCTGACTGTATTAAAAGCCGAAGATCAGAGTTTGACTCCTATCTGAGGGATGGGGTGGGTTTTAGCACCATTAAACTTCTCCTAATTAGGACTTACAGCCATTACCATGCCAAATGTCACACAGTTTAATGACCTGAAATTCAAACACAGCGATAGCAAAAGTTTAATATAGTTGAAATGGTGGTCGAGACACAAGAAAATATTTTCCATGTCACCAGAGCAGTGATTCTTTGGGTCTGTGGACTCACTGTTGTGATGTCAAGAGGATACAAAACTGCGCACGCAAGCAAAAGTTTACATACAATTTCAGAACATTCACAAACAGATCCAAATTCAAGGAACCTAAATGAAGAACTCTGTAAAAAAATTAATTCAAGTAAGAGGCCTAACAAGCTTAGTGCCCAGATAGGCACTACAATTCATGCTGATTATACCCAGATAAAATCCCAGAACTTCCATCTAGATCCCAGGGAAGGCATAAAAAATCTAACATGTGGTTAATGTGTCTTCAGAGTATCTCATCACATGCCATGAGATAGTTCAGTCTTGTTGGGTTTAGCTTCTGTGTAAGCATGAGAAAGGCAAATTATGTAATTATACATTCTTATTGTTTCTCAAAACATGTTAAATGTCCTATTTAGAAATGCATTTTTTAGAGAGTTTACAACAAATAAAGCCTTTATTAACAGGCTGTTAAGGAAAATTTCAGTGTTTCCTTAAAAAAAGCTGCTTTATTGACTTCAGTGGCAAATTTATAAAAAGTTCACATGTCTTGATCTATGCAGAATTATGATTCACATTATTAACATAATGAATTACATGTGTACAGCTAATGCACTCATACTGCACACCAATAACATGTCCAAGGGGCTCTTCTCTAAAATTTCAAGATTAAAAAACACCATGCCCCGAACTCAATAGCATGATTACAAACAAGTATTATTTAAAAACAACAAATGTATATGCTTTACAACATTTCCTCTTCTCTCCTCATTCTAAAAGCTCATTTATTTCATTAGTAATTTGCTTATACTTCAAAAAATGTTTTTAAAAGTTTTTCAGTGAATGGACTTAAAATGAATGCTGGGTCTTTAAAAATTTTTTAATGGTGGATAACTCAATACAAGTGTATTTAATACTGATCAATGTCTGGAATGTCAAAAAACAAAACAAAGCAATCCTCTCAAATATGTATAAATACTTAAATATAGAAAAGCTCCACCAACAGTCAAAACAAAGTATATTTAATGGTTGTATTGGAAAGGAGAAAGGGGTGATTTGTGTCAGGGGAAGATTTAGAAAGATTTTTTAAGCAAACACTGCCTACAGGACAGCCTCTCATTTTGATCATTTAAACCTAATTTTACTTAGATATGTAAGGAACTGTTAAAAAAAAAAATCACACCCACAAGTAAACAACTGGTAATTTGTTTACAAAGTGCAGTATTTCAGTACAGCAAATTCATCTCAAAGAAGCAGTGTGTGTGGCTTCCTGGCCTTTAAAACTCCCCTGGTTTCCACTTAGGTGGTTTAACATTTAGTCATGATGCGTAACACAAGAAGCCTGTGTAATGAAGCTTGGGCCCCCTAACACCTGCTATTATTAATTCCAACGTAAGAGAGTATGAGACCTGGAGAGTAAATTGTCAAAATCTGATTGATGAGGTACAGATTATCTGAATAAAATTTATAACCTGCTACCAGTTAGTAATCCCAACATAAACTATTGCTTTGTAATGAACTCTGTATGGTCTGCATGTCCTTCAATAACTGAAGATTTTTCCTGCTTTTTTCACCAGGTCTCAGTTTGACAACGTCCTTCTTGCTTGTGGTTCCTGTGACTCCAGAAGAACGACTGCTGCTGCTTCCTTCTTCATCAAGAGTCTTTCTAGTGGTTCGCAAGTCCCTCTTCTGCTTCTCTACCTTCTGTTTCTCCAGCTATAGCAAATAACCAAGGCAGGGAAAAAGGAGAATTCAATGAAAACAATCTCTTCTGACAACTGGTATTTTTAACTCTCATACAAACTAATATATTCTGGATATAATATATATCCAGATAATATATTCTGGGTTTACTGTTTTAAAGCCTTCAAAAACTAATTGTACCAGTCACTGAACACCATGTGTCAAAATATAAAGGGACATACAAACCAGAGAACAAGAGTAAACATCAATATTGGGGCTCTTTCAGAAGGTAAGGCAGTGTTGCCCAAGTGCAAAATAGAGTGAGAAACAAGAGGGGCTGGGGGAAGGTGTCACGGAGAAGACAAAAAATCTGACATGGTAAGTGAAGGATAGGATAGATACTAGAGGTGAAGAGGAGAAGAGTGGTTCTAGAAACTAGTTTGAGGAGCAATGAAACATTATTTTAGATAAACAAAGAGATGTAATGGTAATGTATTAATATAAAAGATTTTAAATTATTTCACTATTCTAGAACAATTTAAACCAGAGAATTTATTTCAGAGAGCTTTACTTGTACTTTCAGCTGCTGCCAAGCTGGTGTTCCAGTAGCGAGAATAAAGTTAAATCAAATGTACAAAAAACAAATTAGACCATTACTCCTATAGCAATCATTTGCTTATATTTATTCTTTTTTAAATGTGAACTTCACAAAAATACTTAAAATCTCAGGTTTTGGAGTTGAAAAGACCCACACCTGCATGCCAGCTCTGCCATTTACCAGCAGGCCAGTGTGTCCTTGCATAAAGGTTACTTACTTTCACATTAGGATATGCCTACCTCCCAGGAAAGAGCCCATTTCCTTATCCATAGAATAAGACAATACACCCATTTCATAGGCGTTCCATGAAAATCCAATAAGAGGACATATTTAAAAGCACTGAGCATCATGCCTCTCATATAGCCACCAATCAGTAAATGTCAGCCAAACCTATTCTGCGTCCAGTCTTTCTCCATTTCCATCAGTGGTATGGCTGCCCTCTCCCTCAAATGATATTCTGCAGCAAGCTGCCCTGATCTTTCTACTACCAAAGCACAATTCTAATCTGTCTGCTTCTCCCTGACTGCAGTCAGTGATGATCTCTGACAGAGAACTTCTCCCTGCCCAGCTGATCTCCAGACCACTCTCAGCAGTCACAGTAATCACCTAAGCCATGAATCACTATATTTCTCTCCAGATGAAACCCTGGAGTGTGCCCTCCTACTAAGTTCAGTAGGAGGTATTTAATACATGGCTCTTCTATTAATTTAATTTAGCAAGAGAAATATAACAAGATTTTTTTTCACATATTTATATCTGACTTACTCCTTTGGGAATCAAGAATTTCCAAATGCTTTCAAAAGATTTAGATACATGTAGAACCATTTAAATTCATCAGGGAAGTTTAAGTTTGTTCATATAATGGTAAGAGTAAATATATTCAGTATTTGAAACATGTATCTTTGATGATGAAATCGACTCTCAGATTACAAGACAGTGTCTTCCTTCCTAGCCCACTGAGCACCAATCCTTAGTACGAAAGGACTGAATTAGTGTCTACATTAGAGAAATGCTCCCTGTAGCTCCCTATCTGTGATACATTTCAATGTCATCGATTAATGTATTTGAGGAAAGGCTTTTGGCTCTGCTTTGCTCTTTTTAATCATTAGAAACAGGGAAAGGGAAACTGAGTTGGAGTTACCTGGGCTTGGTATTTTCGAACTTTAGTTATTTGGTTGGCTTTGGCCTCCATCCTCCCCACCAGTGCCTCCAGTTCACACTCTAAGTTGTCCTTCAGTTCAACAGTTGGGGATTCTTGGATAAGTTTCGCAAGCTGCTGGTGGTCACTATATAAAAAATAAAAGCAAGGCTTGGTTAAGTTTCTGGTTTCATGGTTAGGTCCAACACAACCCACTCACCATAGGACCACTGGTCTGTGCAATAAAAAATGACTCAATTTCTTAAACAGAGCAACAAGATGGTTTTAAGGCTCAAGAAAGGCACTGGAGGCAAATGCACAAAAGGAGTTCTTAATTTCAAAGACCTAATAATTTATATTGCTTCCTCCCCCAGAACAGTATACATATACACGTATATTGAAAAGAAAAGCCTAGAAAGACAGGGAGGATCTCGTTCTTCAAATACATCCTAATTTATCATTTAAGTTGAACTAAACTCCTCCATGTGTATCAAGCTCCCGATAAGAAAATAAAACTTAAATGTAAACCTTGATCATGAAAACATTTAACAGTATTAAAAAAGGGAGAGATTTCCCCCAGAACAGTTATATTAGTTAAGGTCTTAGTGGATTGGTTCAAGGACTGTGCTCAGATATTTGCTGAACAAATTAACAATACAATTAACGACGTCACCAAGAAGTTAAAATGAAGTTTTAGAACTGTGATTTTTTTAAAAAAAGATTTTATTTATTTGAGAGGGAGACAGCGCAAGCAGCGGGGAGTAGCAGAGGGAGAGGGAGAACCAGACTCCCTGCTAAGCAGGGAGCCCAATTTGGGGCTCAATCCCAGGACCCCTGGGATCATGTCCTGAGCCGAAGGCAGACGCTTAACTGACTGTGCCACCAGAACTAAATATAACTTAAAAAAAAAAAAAAAAAAAAACCCAAAAAACTAAAAACAAAAACTAAAACTCACAAGCTCATTTGCCCAAATTCATCCTGTAAAGTCTGTAAGACTTCTGACAACTCTTCATTAATGCTGTTGGAGGAGGAAGGTGTTACTGACAACTTCTTACTTTTATTACCACTTCGTGAAGAACCTTGCTTTGTCAAAGGAACATTGTTGACCACTCGATCGTTGCACAGGGCTTTACTGTGTTGCTTCATTAGATGCAAGACATGCTGAACATTGGCTACCACAGCATGACTAGGACTGGTGGACTGAAGAAAAATGAGAATTAATTGAAGCCACATCCCCTAAATCTGTTTTCTTGCTTACTCCCTAAGTAGCATAAAAAGACCCCCACCCACCAAGAAACAATATAAATCTCCTAGAGTAAATCCTGGTACCAAGTCACACTGAACCTCTGAAATTCCTCCAATTCGCCTCTTTGTCTCTACCCTCCTGTCATCCCCTTGCAACTACCCCTACTACAAGAAGATTCCATTTGGACTCCCTGCCCCTAGTGTGTTCAGTCTTTAACTCCATAGTGCTAAAAGCTCTCCTCCTAAAATATTACTCTAATAGGAATATTAGGTTGTTCTCCTACTTGAAATATTTGATGTTAAGCCCACTAACTTTAATGTCCAAATTCCTTAGCATAGGAAAGAAGTCTTCTATCATTGAGCTGCAACTGATACCCCACTGGCCTTATAGCCCACCATCCCCTAATTTCTCTGCTTGCTTCAATTGTTTTTTAATCTAGATTCAAATGAACATATAACAACGTGGATGGAACTAGAAGGTACAATGCTAAGTGAAATAAGTTGGTCAGAGAAAGACAAATACCATATGATTTCACTCCTATGTAGAATTTAAGAAACAAAACAGATGAACAGAGAGGAAGGGAAGGAAAAATAAAGTAAGATGAAAACAGAGAAAAAAAAAAAAAGAAAGAAAACTGAGAGGGAGGCAAACCATGACAGACTCTTTAACTCTAGGAAACAAACAGGGTTGCTGGAGGGACAGGAATGGGGGATACAGTAATTGGGTGACAGGCATTAAGGAGGGCACACAGAAGTAATGAGCACCAGGTGTTGTATGCAACTCATGAATCACTGAACTAGCTCTGAAAATCTGCATTATTTAAATAAACTATATTTGTACATGCCATTTCTTTTGTGTGGCCAACATTTTTTTACCATTCTTTAAAACTAAGTTCAAATATATTAACTTTTAAAGACTTCCTTAAAACCTCCAGGTAATGAATTGGTCCAATTAAACAGTCCATTCTCAGATCACCTACAGCATTTATGTCTATCACAACGTTTATCACAATATATTACAATTGTGTTTCCGTATCTATTTCACTTACTAAACAGTGTATGTACTTCCAGGTAGGAGGGACTGCGGTCAAATTCATTTTACTATCCTCAAATAGTTAAGATGCACCAAGTTCATCCTTGTCACATAAACAACAACAGGAGAAACCTGGTATCCTTTTCAAAGTTTCTGGTTTTGAATGCCAAACAATAATCTCCATATGCTATTTCAATTTACAAACAGATGGCTGGACAAACTTGGCTCCATGAGCATCATCTAGACAGCTTGTTTAAAATGCAGATTCCTACAAAACACTCCAAACTCCATGTGGTGTCAAGACCTGGAAATGTGTTTTTTTTTTCTTTTAATTTAAAGAAAATTCTTTGGAAATGTGTATTTTTAAGATTGCCAGTTGATTCTGACCAGCCAGGTTTGAAAACCACTGTGCTAAGCTAACAGATAGCCTCTTTTTTCTTACTTTCTATTGTTAGGTAGCAAACTAAATCCAGCATTATATATGAAGAAGTTTGTATACTGTATCCAAGTAGGGTTTGTCCTAGGAATTCAAGACTAGTTCAACTATTTTAAAAATTGATCAATGTAATGCATCAACAGTAAAAAGGAAAAAGCACATAACCATATCATTTAATAAAGAAAAGCATCTGAAAATATCCAACACCCAATCAGGTACTCTCAGCAAAGTAGAAACAGACGGAAATATCCTCTAGTTGATAAAGAGGCTTGATAAAGAACCTACAGCTAACATCTTACTTACTGGTGAGACTGAATGGTAATGTTCTCCCCCTACTCAAGATCAGACAAAAGGCAAGGATGTCTACTCTCATCACTCCTGCTTAATGTAATATTAGAAATTCTAGCTAATGCATTAAGGCAAAACAGGAAATAAAAGGTCTGCAAATTTAAAAGAAATAAAACTGTCCCTATTACAGATGACATACTTCTCTACACAGAAAATCCAAACCAATCCGAAAAACAATTCCTAGGACTAGAAAGTAATTCAGTGATATCACAGAATGTAAGCTCAACATACAAAAACTAAATATAATAGCAACGATAACACAAAAACTACATTAAAACTTACACTTGCTCTAAAAAAAATATGTGAGTTTAAATCTAATAAAACAGACGTGGGACCAATCCACCAGAAACCACAAAATACTGATGAAAGAAATTGAAGATCTAAATAAATAAATAAAAGCTATACTGTACTCATGGTCTGGAAGATTGAACATAATAAGGACATCAACTCACCTAAGCTGATCTATAGTTATAATGTAATTCCAACCAACATTATGAAAAGACACTTTTTTTGTAGACAGAGACAAACTTATTCTAGAATTCTTATAATCAAAGAAACTAGAAGAGCTAAAACAATTTTGAAAAAGAAGAATAGAGAAAAGAATCACTCTGCCTGATGTTAAGACTTACTATAAAAAGCCACAGTATGGGGTGCCTGGATGGCTCAGTGGTTAAGTGTCTGCCTTCGGCTCAGGTCATGATCCCAGGGTCCTGGGATCAAACCCCGCATTGGGCTCCCTGCTCAGTGCAGAGGCTGCTTCTCCCTCTCCCACTCCTCCTGCTTGTGTTACCTGTCTCGCTCTCTTTCTGTCAAATATATAAATAAAACCTTAAAAAAAATAAAGCCACAGTAATCAAGGCAGTGTGGTACTGGCAAAGAGGTAAACATATACATCGATGGAACAGAATAAAAAATAAACCTTGACCTAACAAGCCTCATGCTGTATATAAAAATCATTTCAAATAGATCACAGATTTAGATGTAAAATATGAAATTATAAAATACATATGAAACATAAGTGAAAATCTACAGGATGTCGGTCCTGGAAAAGAGTTCTTAGACCTGACAGCAAAAGCATGATCCATAAAAAGCAAGAATCAGTTGACTGTATTTCATCACAACAAAAAGCTGCTCTGTGAAACACTAAGAGGAAGAAAGACTGGGAGAATATACTCACAAACTATGTATCTGATATATGACTTTTATCAAAATAAGAACTCTTAAAACCTAAGAGTAAAAACAAAAAACAATACAAAAAAACACATAATAACCAGCCCAATTAAAAAAGGGCATGAAATGTAGGTAGATATTTCATTAGAGGATATATGGATGGTAAATAAGCACATGAAAATAGGACTACCATCATTACTGTAATATAAAATCAAAGCATAGTGAGATATCATACACTCAGAACAGCTAAAATAAAAAGTGACAATACTAAATGCTGGTAAGGATAGGGAAAAATTTCATCTCTTGGGCACTGCTATTAGGAATGAAAAATGTTACAATCATTTAAAAATAAGTGGATAGTTTAAAAAGAAAATATACACTTACCATACAACCCAGTGATCACATTCCTGGACATTTATCCCATAGAAACGAGTACTTATGTTCACACAAAAACCTGTACACAATGTTGGTACTGGTTTTGTTTGTGAAGACTGAAACTGGGAGCAACCTAAAGGTCCTTAAGTGGGTGAATCATTAAACTGTGGTACATTCACACCATGGGATATTCAGCAAAGAGAAAGGAAGGAACTATGGATACACACATCAATTTGATCAATCTGAAGGGATTTATACTGAGTGAAAAGGTCAATATCAAAAAGGTCACATCCTGCATGATTCCTGTTTTTGAAATGGCAAAACTGTAGGCACGGAGTGCTGGTGGTGGTTGCACGAATATGTGATAAATCCACACTGACCTAAATATACACATGCATGTGCACACATACACACCCACAAGGGCATGTGAAACTAGAGAGATCTGACTTAGGTCTATGAATTGTACTAATGTTAACCTCCTGGTCGTGAAACTCTACTATGTTATGTAATGTCCCGCTGCTGCGGTACACCAGATAAAGGATACAGGGGCCCTTTATTATTTTTGCAATTTCCAATAAATCTAGAACCTTTTCAAAATTAAAAAGTTAGTTTATGTTTTTATCAAGATGATTTAAATTCACCTACAATTAAATGGCTTAGATAGACATTCTCCCTTGCAACTCCGTAGTCATCAATACAACCTTGATTATCAAGAACCAAATTCATTGGTCTCGTTAACAATTCATTTTTATTCTTTTTTAAAGAGATTTTGTTTACTCATTTATTTGACACAGAGAGAGAGAGATCACAAGTAGGCAGAGGCAGACAGAAGGGGAGGTGGTAGCAGGCTCCCTGCTGAGCAGAGGAACTGATGCAGGGCTCAATCCCAAGACCCTGAGATCATGACCTGAGCCAAAGGCAGAGGCTTAACCCACTGAGCCACCCAGGCGCCCCTCTCGTTAACAATTTAATGCTGATACACACAGTAATCATTAGAGTGTGAAAATATGTGAGTATGTGAAATCATTATTCTGCTCATAACTTGTGTTGGCGATACTAATTGTCTATGTATACTTTCAATAAGCATTATGCAGATTTTAACTTTTTCCTATTATTTTGCTGATTGTATTTATTAATTTTTTTGTTTGTTCAATCTATAATTTAAAACAGGACACGTACTTTATGTTTTTTTAATTTCATTTTTCTAGTAATTCATTTTTATTGCCTTTTACAAGTGTATTGGTCTATGACAACATCTAATTAAAAATAAAAACTGAGGGGTGCCTGGGTGGCTCAGTGGGTTGGGCCTCTCTGCCTTCAGCTCAGGTTGTGATCCCAGGGTCCTGGGATCAAGCCCCACGTCAGGCTCTCTACTCAGTGGGTAGCCTGCTTCCTCCTCTCTTACTGCCTGCCTCTCTGCCTACTTGTGATCTCTATCTGTCAAATAAATAAATAAAATCTTAAAAAAACAAAAACCAAAAAACAAAAAACAACTGATCCTTCACAATAGACAGTTTGAGAACACTTGGCTAGGTGACAGCACATTCTTGGCTATTTGAATAATTTTCTTTCAAAGATTTTGTTTATTTGAGAGTGAGCGAGTAAGAGAAAGCATGAGTGGGGGAGAATCAGAGGGAGAAGCGGACTCCCTGCTAAGCAGGGAGCCTGATGAGGGGCTCAGTCCCAGGACTCCAGGATCATGAACTCAGCTGAAGGCACCAACTGAGCCACTCAGGCACCCCTAATTGAATAATATTTCACAAAGAGTACAAATAACTTCAGAAGGAGGGTTTAGGTTGAAAAGACTGGTCTTCGAACCTGCCTTGTTCAAACTTTGTATTAATGACTTCAATGAGAATTATCAATGATAGGCAATATTTGGAGATAATACAAATAATGAACTAGATTCCAATGTAATGTGGGACAGGGTGAATCTATTCCTATAGTTTCATTTACATACAAATTCTGTATAAAATAATTAGATCTACAAGGTAGGACCTACACTATAGAAGCTAATGCAAAGATTCAGGAAAACACTTACTTCAGTTGACTCTGAAATTCATGAGAGGGGGAGTCTGCTTCTCCCTCTCTCTCTGCCTACCTCTCTGTCTACTTGTGATCTGTCTGTCAAATAAATAAATAAAATCTTAAAAAAAAAAAAATTCATGAGAGGGATTGATCATGTGGCTTCTGCCAGAACATTAATATGCTAGGCCGAGCTTTGTCACCAGGAGGTGACAAAGTGTCTATTCTGTGCTAGTCATACCACATTTAGAAAAGAAGAGAGTGATGAGATAAACTCATTAAAACACATCCTGAATAGCTGAAGAAAACGTGTTTATAACCTAGAATAGAAATAGGAGATGAGAATAAAGATAAAGTTATTTTCAAAATTTTTGTTATTACCCTACAGTCAAGGGCTCATTTGTTCTATGTGGATCCCTGAGAGCAGAAAAAGAACAAAGCTAATTTACAGTGAAAGATTTTAACTCACTTAGGAACTTTCAAATAAACTGGTCTAGAAATGTATCAATGAGGTCTCATTAGATGTATTTTTTTAAAAAAAAGATTGTTTTAGAGAGTAGTGGGGAGAAAGGCAGGGGGAAAGAGAATCTCAAGTAGATTCCCTGCTGAGTGCAAAGCAGGACTTGAGGTTTGATCCCAGGACCCTGAGATAATGACCTGAGCTGAAATCAAGAGTCAGCTTTTCAACCAACTGAACCACCCAGAGGACCCTACTAACACAGTTTTATTAGAAATGATCTAGTACTTGCTGATATTTGACAAAATTATCATCTCTACATTTAAACACTAAAGGAGGGGCATCTGGGTGGCTCAGTTGTTAAGTGTCTGTCTTTAGCTCAGGTTATGCTCCCAGGGTCCTGGGATCTAGCTCTGCATCCAGGCTCCCTGCTCATTGAGAAGCCTGTTTCTCCATCTCCCACTCCCTCTGCTTGTGTTTCTCTGTCAAATAAATAAAATCTTAAAAAAGAAAATTAAAAAATAAAAAATTAACACTGAAGGAACGATTCAGGTCTATTTCTGACTGCCTCTTGGGAGAATGAGTTCTTAAGTAATATGCATGTGAGGACAAACAGTATATGATTTCTATTTATTAAAATATCTACCTATATTTAAATATAAATGAACAAGGTTGATATTAAAATCCAATGCTACAAATATACTATTTCCTATTTCATTTACTATGACTCCTTCTCCAAACCAGGGTGTCGGATTTTGTTTGAAACTTTTTAAATTTCCTTGCACATATGTTTTACCTGCTTTAAAGTCCCCCTAGTCTCAGCCCTGCTTTCCCAATCCCATAATACCTTCTTCTATCTCATTCTCACATCACTATGATCCATTGCTGGTAAAGGGGCAAAAAAATGTTTTCAGCATTTCTAGGCATACAGGTGTATGAGTTGATTAAAGAGCTAAGTTGTAAAGAAAAAAAATCCAGACTTTGACCAACTCACCTTTCCAGCTACAAAAGGCATATCCCCCAAGCATAATCTATAATGTGGTTGTGCAGCAAAATAGTTCCTAGAACCTTTCTGAATGGAAAGGAGAGAAAAACAAGTTTATTCACATGATAAAAGCTGACCATATAGCACTAACCTGAAATTTCAGCTTATTGCTGGGCTACTACTTGCTTTATCGATACTGGAATGTTGAGCCCCTAATAATACTTAACAATATGCATCCTAGCCTAAGAAACACTAGGAAGGAAAAAACAGTATGTGCCAAAACAGCAATTACAGTCTCAGTAAAAAAACTGTGTGTATGTGATGCACGTATAGTCAGATACACCTAAAAACACTTAAGAGTAAAAGGTCATTAATCAAATACTGAATAATAAGATTTGCACAGTGTTTTGCAGTTCTAAAATGCTTTCATGTATGTTATCTACTAAGGTAAAAATTTATATGTAATTACCACCCCCATTTTCCCAATGAAGAAACTGAATGAAAGAGATCAAAGGTTGACGTACCACACTGTTTTGAGTATTTTCACATAAATTACGCTAAGTGAAAATCAGCACTTTGACTACTGGTCCCGTTTTTGTACCTTTTCTGGTGGTTTTGACTTCTTTTTTTTAACTCTTCTTGCTGTAGGAACACATGGAGTTGCCTTATCTTCAAAGACAATTCTATTTGTTTCTAGACCAGTCTGCAACTAAAAAAACAGGACAGCATAAATTTAATGCTATAGGATTAAAAGCTATTATTTAAATCTGAGATTTGCCATGTAAAGACCTGTAAAAGCCTATAGTAGTATCTGACTGGAAAACACATCATAGCTGTATAACCTTTCTTGAATCAATCTTTCAACATTTACCAAATATTTTAAATCAATTACAAGTCTGTCATTTTATCTTGAAGTGCTGTATTATCATTTTTTTTTTTTTTTACCTTGGAACACTTTAGCTCCATTATTTGTAGTTGTTCCATAAATTAGACCTAATGAGTTAAATGCAATATATCTAATTCGAAAACAGTGTTTCAATATTTTCTTTTTTACACATGGCAACCATATCAGTGCAAGGCACAAAGCAGTTGGAGAGCAAAATACATTTCTTCCTCTTTAGAAAATTCATACTTTTATAATTTAAAGAAAAAGAAACTGGAAATTTATGTCCAAAAGAACTGAAAGGTATGGTAAAGAACAGCAGATGCTGTTATGCCCTTTTCTCTAGTAACTTAGTGACTACATTAATTTAAAAATAATTTCCTTTGCACATGGTAGAAATTCCATAACCAATTTCTAGAGATATCAAATAAGGGCTGCTGCCATCCCTAAACCAACTGTCAGATTTCCTAAAACAACAACAACAACAAAAACATAAATATACACACACACATGTATTTGTCTACAACAGTGGCTTTTCAAACCAGCCTGTCTATCAAACTCATTTGGAGTTTTTGAGAAACATTCAGATTGTAATGATTTTCTCTGGACCTCACTGTTTAAAAAGTACTGTTTTAAAAAGTTCCCCATGAAATTATGATGGAGCTGGAACAAACACTCAGAACCAATGGATTAAAGAAATAGAATACTAATAATTCCTATAATGACTAAATTCATTAGACAGAGACTCTGTTCAGAGATAAAGCAAGAGAGGGATGCTTACCCTCAGGAGCATCTACATTAAGCATTTAACAATGCTTTACAGATAGTAAACTGAATAGATAGAATTCACTGAACATAAAATTACACTCTGGAATACCTATGAAGCCAATGAGCTTGAACAGCATAAAAAGAACAATTTTTTTCTGAATGTTTTAACTTCCAGTTTATTTATTTCTTCTTGGTAGTAGTTATCTATTTGTGTGGCAGAATTTTACCATTTGAGTACTTTAATACTTGGTCTTTTCTCTTGTTTGATCTCTCCAATACTTGGAAGATATAATATGAAGACCACTTCATCGTGTTAAAACCCAAGCTCTGAATGGTTAAATACCTTGCCAGAGATTAGGAAAGTTAAGGTTAACTTGATTTTGGGGGTGCTTGGGTGGCTTAGTTGGTCAAGTGTCTGCCTTTGGCTCAGCGTCATGATTCCTGGGGTTCTAAGACTGAACCTGGCATCTGGCTCCCTGCTCACTGGGGAGTCTGCTTCTCCCTATCTCTCTCCTCTACAACTCTCCCCAACCATGTGCTCATATGCTCTCAAAAAAATAAACTCTCTTAAAAAAAAAAAAAGGTTAGCTTGATTTGGAACCATGTACAATCCGTGGTCATTGTTATTCCACTATAATAGTGTTCACTCTCAGAACTCAAAACATTTTCAGAGTGCCAGGGTGGCTCAGTGGGTTAAAGCCTCTGCCTTCAGCTCAGGTCATGATCTCAGGGTCCTGGGATCAAGCCTCGCATCCATCGAGCGCTCTGCTCAGCAGGGAGCCTGCCTCCCCCTGCCTCTCTGCCTACTTGTGATCTCTCTGTCAAATAAATAAATAAAATGTTTAAAAAAATTTACTATATTATCAGTAATAAACATTTGGCCCCTTCTTTATGCCTGAGAAATGAAAAAAGAAAGCAAAAATACTCTAAATTAAAATTTAAATAATGAACCTGCTTAATTTTTACTTCATGTACAACAGAACTCACCACCACAATGCCACAATGTATATAAAGCACAATCCACAAGTTTGAATGTTATAAGTGAGGAAGTGGAGAAAGAAAATACATCAGGTTTAATAGAGATATATTAATTCAATGAATTCTGGGAAGTAATGAAGAAGTAGACAAGATGACAAAGAGAACAGAATGTTTACAGTCTTGCAAGCCCACATGTGAACTGAGCTGGCATCTGACCACAGCCTGAACTGCAGAACCTCCATTCCTAACTGTTTTTGGAATCAAGACCTGCTTCTTGTGTTAATATGATGGGAAGAGGTACATACAAATGTATAAAACTTAAAGACTTTAGAAGTGGGAGGGCAATATATGGGAGGTATTTAAACAAATAAGCTCGTAAGAGAGTCTTCAGTTACAAACAAAGTGTTTATTTCTAAGACTTACAGGGTACAAAAGTATTACTGTATCTTTAAGAAATGGAAGTTCTGGTTGGTTTACACAAACTCAGTTGTTTTTGTGAATTCATACTGCCCCAGCTATTCTATTTGGTAACCAATGCACAGGATAAAATCAAAGACTAGGAGCAAACAGAGCTCACTTTCCCTTTATGGTAGCTTTTGTGAATTAGTATGGGTAACTAGCTAGTGGGGCAGCCTATTACCTCAATTTCTGTCCTGGTGTTTTGAGGCCACTAAAGAAAAGGAAAATGTGTAAGATGGAAACTACATGATGGCTTTCAAACATTTCTAGTAGTGTCCCATGTGAGAAATTTTACATAGTTAGGTATTACATTATATATAATATCTGTCTATTATTTTTTAAAAATGCTGATTGGTACATCACAATTTAAATAACTCTAAAAAACTGCTCAACTTTTATTCTCTCCCTGTAAAAATATAGGTTTATTTTCCATATCAAGCTATGTCTGACAATTAATATATTGGGTTATTCCAAAATATAAATAATTTAAGAAGTCCACATTTAATCTTTTGTATTAAGAAAAGTATGAAATATGAGGAGCCTATCTGCTGACACTGCAACTTACCTGGGCTGCCTTAGTTTGCATACGTTTCCTTTCTTGTTCTTCTTCACGGAGCTTTGCTTCTAACTCTTGCATTTTTTTCTAGTAATAAAAATATTAAAAGTGGTTAGTGAAAGATTTAGTGTCTTTATGTAAAATTTAAAACAGCAACACAGTAATCTGCTATAAAATTTTAGCACAGTAAATTTATGCTTGCTAGTTCACTCTAGTAATGGGACTGTGGTTGCCAGTAACCATGACACTCTTTGTGATTCATTATTAGTCATTTGTGAAGTAGCTGTGAGGCAGTTGAACAGAATTATGGGTAAAATCTATGGCCAAAGCACACAGCACTGAACGAAGGCATATAGGGTACATGGAAGCTAAACTGGGAACTTAATCTCAGTGGTAAAAATATTTCCCAAGTGAACCAATTAAAACTAAAGAGAGCAGCTTAAACCAAGTAACACAAGCCTTAAGGATGATCAAAAACATTTACGCTTCCAACATTTTCAAAAAGAACTATTTCCTTATGCACATCAAGATTATAAAATGTGAACACTTTCTCCAAATTTACATATTTGCCTTTAAAAATTCCTGTTTCTTTGCTACAAGGTCACTTTTCTTCCTATAAATATCCAGTATTATAAAATGATCAGTTTTACAAAAGAACCATTATTATGCACTGATGAGTGAAAGAAACATTCACTGACTTCTGCCAGGGCCTGCATTGTGGTAAGTTTGTTATACTCCTGCTCCAGAAGATCCAACTTTTCAAGTTGGCTCTGCACATGTGTTTGATCATGTTGTCGTTCTCTTTCGAGGGAAACCTAGGGAACAGTAATAAACAGCACGATAATTTGACAAAACAAAAAGCAACTGACACAGGGCATATACTATATATTTTATTTGTTTGGCCTTTCATAGAACTACTTAGATACTACAGAGAAATTCTAGGAGAACATATTAAAATGAAACCACAGAGGGAAAACAAGTGGAATCCTGTTCTCACCATATACTATTACATTTGGTTCCATATACTGAGACTTTCATTATACTCTGGGGTAGAAGGGATTTATTAGATACACATAGACTACTAATACTTTCAATGAGTCTGGTTCACTTACACAGTTAATCTCTTAATTAGGGCAATAATTATTTTTGTATCTATCATTTATACTGTCTCTGAATTCTATGCAAAATATCTAGTATTATATTTTTAGGTTTAGTGTCAAGGTGTTGAAAAGACTACCATCTGACGTCACAGAGTAAACCATTAAACTAGGCTAGGCTAGTGGACAGTTAATGCCCTTAAAAAATACATTGTTAAAAATTGGCATAAATCATATTTTATTTCCAGTACTAATCTTAAGAAATGGGCTATTTTTGAAATTTACTAATGAAACAAGGTTATTAATTCAAAGACATTTATTATATATGCCTAACAGATATACTAATCAAAACATTTTACTCTTCTCTTATAGATTCTTTCTAACCTAAGAACTGGAATACCCCAAATGAAAGAATTGCTATATTACTGTATATAATGGTTTCTATTTCCAATCATGTGGCAGATTCAACTGACTACCCCTTTCCCCAATGTATAAACAATTCAAGTAATTTCAGCCTTGGGCTGTTATACTGTTCACAAGCCAGACACTATCGAAGCTGTAAGCAGAGGATATGACAGGGTGTGTGAGGGTCATGGAAAAAAGAAACCTCTTTATAGCTATGCTGAAGAAACAAATCACATTTTCCCCCAAAGCCTACCCGAGCTGTTTCTCAAGATGAACTTCTTGTACTACTATTGGTGATTAGGATAAAAGGAGAAATGACTACCATAACAGAACTGTTAGTCTTTACTGTGAAAAAAGATCTTTAGGTCAGTCTGATTTTCCCCATAACTAACATTCTTGAAAATGAATCTGTGATACACCATACCTGTTTTTCTAAGACAGATGTCCTTTCCATTTCTGCATGCTTTATCATATTGCGCATGTATTCCAACTGTTTTTCTAGAAGATTGCACTTATTTTCTGCAGCTAACAACTGAGATGTCAGTTCTAAAAAGAATACATAACAAAAGGAGAAATTAGCTCACCCATGGGAAGTTTTAACAAGCTATTTAATGGGAATTAATTCTACTATGTAAACAACGAACACTATCCAGTAGCTCTAGAAGCCTATTCAGAGGACTTAAGTCATTCTCTTTCTATATGCAAGTCCAATCTGTCTTGAATTCAATCAGTAAATATAATGCAGGACCATCAGCATGTGTTTTTTGAAACGCACCTGAGTATAATGCAATTCTGGAGTGCCCAAAGACACTGACTAATAGAAAATACTAATGTGAAATTGCTTCTAGAATAATTTTACAAGACATTTTGTGTATTTCATTTTGTATTTTGTGTATTTGTAGGTTTCATTTTCTTCATAATTAAACAAACCTTGATTGTGCTTTGACTCCTCATTCTTTGAATTCTCTCTTTCTTGTATCTGTTCATCCAATACTTTCTTATACTCAATTGTTTCTCTAGACAAGGTTTTCACACTTTCTTCTGCCTGAATTCTTTCAAGTTCTAAGCGTCGAATCTTATCTTGAAGATTCTTCAGAGCAGAAAATATAGCTGCCAAACCCAAACATGCATAATATAAATATATGGAGAAGGTTCAATTAAAAAAAAAAAAAACTCATCTAAATAAAAAGTAAAACATGGGTGGGCCCAGGGGAGAAACACTCTTTGGGAAAAATGAAATGCTTATTACTGCGACATAATTGTTTTTAAAAAAATCCATTAAAAAAAATCCATTTAAAGACATACTCTGAGTCTCTTAAATACACTAGACACTCAAAAACCAAATCATGGTAAAACATTTTGAAGATTTTATAAAATGGTAAAAATATTTAGCTAATCATATAAAATTCATTAACTGTCCAAAAGTACATTAACTACCAATCTGCTTTCTGTTTTATTAATAGGATCACATGCAGACTCAAACTGTAGAGTTACAGAACTCAAGCACAAAAGGACTATTTTTTTAAATCTCAATTTTTCATTATATAGGAAAAATTCTATTCATTCTTTAAACTGTCCCCCCACCAAAAGTTTCTGATTATAAAAGTAATACATGATCTCTATAGAAGGCACAGGAAAAGAAAACAAAAAGAACAACTTATACTCTTACTACGAAGAGGTAATGACGATCACTTTTGGTTACTGCTTTCTATCTTTTTTGATATGAATAAAACAAATTTAAATCAAAATTTGCCTAAGTTTTCTTTTTTGATGTTAGCACAATGAAACTGTGAGTATTCCCTCATACAATCAGATGATTACTTAAAAGATTACTTCCTCATAGTCAATAACTAAAAATTGAAAAATTAAGTTGCTGGTTGGGTCAAAAAAACCTTATTTGAAAGGTTTTTGAAACAAAATACCTTCATAAAAGGCTGTATCAATTTATACTTTCATCAGATGTATGTGTCTTTGGCAACACACACCACTATTAATTACAACATTTCTGTTATTTTGTTTAAGAACAAAAGCTCCTTCTGGTTATTTCACTTTGGAGTTCTATTAAAAATTTACATATATATATATATATATATATATAGCCAATTTTCTTCTGAATTCCTTAAAAAAAAGTCCCCCCATCACTTTATTATTGGTCCTTAATTCCAGAAAATATACCTGCCAGTTTAGATGTTGTCAGTTTTGGCATAAAGATGTTCTGATTTTTCATATTATAACAACTTTAACATCAAGTTCTTTATATAGGTAGAACATTCTTCTGTAACTTCAAGAATATATATACTTCATATTTTCCTTTATTGTACGTGTAGTTTCATATATGTTTACATTTAATTCTTTAAGTGAAATAAAAGTTATTTTTGCACTGAAAGAAGAACTTTAAATGGCAACTGTATCATATACCAAATTCACACAGGTACCAATATATATAGATGTAATTATTACTCACACACATGTACCCACTACATAGTTTCACACACACATACCGGAAACCACAGTTTCAGGACTTTTATTCTGATTTCGTTATTAGTATTCCAGTATTTGAACTATTAAAACCTTATAAACATTGATACTGCCAGTCTCCCACATTACAGAAATCCTTAGAACATTCCAAATTTATTCTTACAATTAACATATTCAGAAACATTTTGCCTAAACAATGACTTAATGACTAAACAATGACTTAATGACTCAATGAAACATTATGTAAACCATATTATACATAGGAAAAACTGTCATCTTGTAAAAATCAAGGCTTCTTACTCAAAACAAGGCACACTTACTTTTCTGTTTATCAATGTAATTCATTCATTTGCCAAATTTTTAGAGCCTAGAATGTTATAGGCTCCAAAGAGGAGACTGATACATTTTATAATATAGTCAGCTTATTCTTTCTATTATGTAATGAGACTTCAGTGGAATTAGAAAGAACACAGACATGAAATACATACAACGTAGAAACCTAAAAAATAACGGAAAAGACTGAGGAGAGGAAAAGATTCCAGATTTAGAATTATTTAAAGGAACAATTTTCTAAAAAACCTAGAGTAATTAGATAACAAATTTAATAGGAAAGGAGAAAATCAATATATGCCTTTATATCAATTCAGTTTTGTTTTGTTTTTCTTTTCAAGATTCATTTATTTCAGAGAAAGAGAACATGGTGGGGAGGGACAGAGGGAGAAGGAGAAAGAATCTCAAACTGACTCTGCTCTGAGCACAGAGCCTGATGTAGAGCTTGATCCCACCACGAGATCGGGACCCAAGCTGAAACCAAGAGTAGGATACCCAAATGACTGTGCCACCCAGGCACCCCATCAATTCAGGGTTTTAATTTTTATTTAATTTTCTTAAAGATTTTATTTACTTATTTGACAGAGAGAGACACAGAGAGAGAATGAACACAAGTAGGGGGGGAGCAGGAGAGGGAGAAGCAGGCTTCCCACTGAGCCCAGGACCTGGGATCATAACCTGAGTTGAAGGCAGCCGCTTAACAACCGAGCCACCCAGGTACCTAATTCAGGCTTTTTAAAAACCTCTTCTGAATGACTCAGACTTTGTAATACCAAACATTTCTTGCATCCCTTCATTAGATTACATCTAATAGTATATGACTTTGCCAGTACTTTATTTCTGCATTTACAGTTATTAGAGCAATTGGCTGGAACCCATCATTTTTGTTCTGCATGTCAACAACTACAGTATCACAAATGTGCTAGATTAACAAAAAGACCCAGTATGAGGTATATGCTCTCTTTTTCTAGCCATCTGGAATGGCTTATTTGTCACCAAAATTATTTCAATGTTTCTCAACAACATAAAAAAATGGGAAGATAAACCATGCTCATGGACTGGAAGAACTGTTAAAATGTCCCTATTTACCAAAAGCAATCTACAGATTCAATGTAATCCTTATCAAAATACCAACTGGTTTTACTCACAGAATGATAACAAATGATTCTAAAATTTATATGGAACCATAAAAGACCCTAAATAGTGAAAGCCATCTTAAGAAGCATAAACAAAGCTGGAGGTATCACAATCCAATTCCAAGATTGCAGCAAAGCTACCATAATCAAAATAGTATGGTACGGGCACATAAACATAAAGATCAATGGAACAGGATGGAAAGCCCAGAAATAAACTTATATGATCAGTTAACCTGTGACAAAAGAGGTGAGAACTACTGGGACTTTATCAAACTAAAAAGCTTTTACACAGCCAATGAAGACATCAACAAAACAAAAAGGCAACCTACTGAATGGCAGAATATTTACAAATCATGGATGCTGATAAGGAGTTAATGTCCAAAATAGACAAAGAACTCCTAAAACGTAATACCAAAAAAAATCCACAAATAATCCAATCAAAAGGAGAAGACATGAATAGACATTTTTCCAAAGAAGATATATCTAGATGGCCAAAAGACACATGAACAGATGTTCACGCTAATCACCAGGATATGCAAGTCAAAACCACTATGAGTTATGACTTCACACTAGTAAGAACAGCTAGTATCAAAAAGACAAGAAATGACAAGTGTTTTCAAGGATGTGAAAAGGGATCGCTTATGCACTGTTGGTAAAAGTATAAACTGGGGAAGTCACTGTGGAACATTAAGAAGGTTCCTCAAAAAAAAAAAAAAAAAAGGAAATACTACCTGATACAGTAATAGTAATTCCACTACTGATTACCCAAAGAAAACACTAATTTGAAAAGACACATGCACTCCTATGTTTATTGCAGCATTATTTATAATAACCAATCTAAGCGCACATCCACAGATAAATTAAAGAGGATGTGATATATATAATGGAGTATTAGATATGCCACACATATATACAGAATGGAGTATTAGCCATAAAAAGGAACGAAATCTTGCCATACATGATGAGATGGGTCAACTTAGAGGGGTTTATGCTAAATACATAAGCCAGAGAAAGACAAATACCACATGATTTCACTTATATATGGAGTCAAAACAAAAACAAAAACAAACCCTAATAAACAAAACAGAAACAGACTCATAAACACAGAGAACTGGTGGTTGCCAGAAAGGAGGCGAGTGGGAGATAGGCAGAATATGTGAAGGGGATTAAGAGGTACAAAATCCAGTTGTAAGTCACAGGAATAAAAAGTACAACATCGGCAACACAGCCAATAATACCGCAATAATATTGAATGATGACAGTAAACTACATTTATTGTGGTGAGAAGAGTATAATATATAGGGCTGTCAAATCACTATTCTGTATACCTGAAACTAATGTAACAGTGTATGTCAACTACACTTCAAAAAAAAAAAAAAAAAAATTCCCTGGGGCACCTGAGTGGCTTAGTCAGTTAAGTGGTTGCCTCCAGCTCGGGTCATGATTCCAGGGTGCTGGGATGGAGCCCCTCATTGGCTCCCTGCTCATCAGGAAGCCTGCTTCTCTCTCTCCCACTCTCTGAGTTCCCTCAGAGATGTCTTCATTGGCTGTGTAAAAGCTTTTTAGTTTGATACAGTCCCAGTAGTTCTCACCTCTTTTGTCACAGGTTAACTGATCATATAAGTTTATTTCTGGGCTTTCCATCCTGTTCCAGTTATTAGAGCAATTGGCTGGAACCCATCATTTTTGTGTTCCCTCTCTCACTGTGTCTCTCTCAAATGAATAAATAAAATCATAAATAAATAAACAAATTGATTAATTCTTACCAAAGAAGTTTATACAGCAGGCCTGAACCTTGGCTACTCTCTGGAAACTAGGCTCTTGAAATGTTCCTTCAGTTACTAATCAATACGGTTTTGTATGCTTAAGGCACTAAATCCTGCTGCATAAATCTGCTTTGATTGCATAAACAAACGTGTTTTATGGTGAATATCATGACTGTGCAGGCACAAAGTGTTTTGTGTGACCAGCCCAAATAAAAGCCATAGTGTCTGACACTTAAGTGGGCTTTCCTGAGCAGAAACACTACACATGTCATGCAGTTTATTGCTGGAGGAGGAAGTGTTTTTCTGTGTGACCTTCATGAGGGAGAAATTTGGAAGCCTAAATTTTGGTTTCTCTAGATTCTACTGTACAACCACTTCTGAAACTTGTGAATCCTCTAAGTTAATCTTCCACCATGTAGGTGGTCCTCAGGTCCCAGAATATGAAATATTCAATAATGTTTTCAGATTCCACAACACAACTGAATTTTAAGACACCACTTGCTAAGTTTTGGTGTAATATCAAATAAAAATATCCACAAATTGCTGGAAAGGCTATTAAAGTATTACTTCTTTTCCATCTACATATACATGTCAGGCCAGGTTTTTTTCACATACTTTAATCAAAACAATTAACACAAATGGAATGCAAAAATAGATGAGAATCAAGCAGTTTTCTACTAATCTAGAAATAAGGGACTTACAAAGTATAAAATAAAACAATGTCACTCTCTGCAGTATATTTTTTAAATCTGGAAAACAGTTATTCTTCATTAACATATTATATAAATATGCAGTGGGTTAATTAGGGTTCCCTGAATTTAAAAAATTGGAGAACCAGTGCCTTAGAAGAACAGATGGGCAGTAAACTGTAATCAATACCTACCTAGCACACTAGCTATAACTTGATTTCTCTCTTTTGTCACAATAATCTGAGCTTCTTCCAACAGGTGTGATACAAATTTGTAATAGATCCATCTCTCTTAGCTTTTATAGAGGCCATGAGTGGCCTGGCACAGTGGAAACACCCAGATAACAGCCCCATCAGTTTATCTCCATGTGCTGTACATGTGTTACCATTTCATTTTCCACAAGGACTAGGCTAAGTGAAAGGTTTAGAAAGCACTGGCCTAGTAGAATTGCCTCATAGTTACCTTGCTTCAAATGTCCAAGCCATTCTGCACACTACTGTGATTTGAAATGTATTAAATAACATAAATAATGGGTTAGACTTCTTTGGATTGACATTAGTTACGTTTTTTTTTTAAAGGGCTCCAAGGGACAGGGAAAAAAAGTGGTTCCAAGGACAATACATTTTTTTTGAAGGCAGTAATAACTTCCAATTTCTTGCTCATCTCTTTTCAAAAACTCAAAATGAATATGAAAATGAGAATTTAAAAAAACATAATTTAATTATCTTTCAATGGCATTAATCAAGCTATATTTTCAATGTGATTATTAGATAGCCAAGTGAAATGGTAATTTATCAAATGAAAGTATATTAAACTAGAACTAAAGAAGAGTTAGTCTTCTTTATTGTAATGTATTCATACAAAAAAAGCATTTATTACATGTAAAGAAGAAAAGTTTATCATACAGAGTATCTATTCAAATTAAGACTTCAGTCATTCAAACAGAAGTCTGGTGTTTTGCACAAATATTTTTATTCAATGCTCAACTTACTAACTAAAAACCTCTTACAGGATATAGTGTCTCAAAGATGAAGATAATAAAGAAAATGTTAATTCAATGGCTAACAAAACAAGTGATAGAATGCTACTCATCTGAACACAGCAGCTAAAGATTTTGGCGATTTAGAAAAATAAAAGCTGTGTAACATACAAACAACATATGGTAAAAAAGCAAAGAATAAATAACTGAAGCCCACAGTGGATAAAAAATCTGTTAAGAAACAAGATGGGATTGGGAGGGAGACAAACCATAAGTGACTCTTAATCTCACAAAACAAACTGAGGGTTGGTGGGGGGAGCGGGCTTGGGAGAAGGGGGGTGGGGTTATGGACACTGGGGAGGGTGTGTGCTTTGGTGAGTGCTGTGAAGTGTGTAAACCTGGCAATTCACAGACCTGTAACCCTGGGGATAAAAATATATGTTTATATAAAAAATAAAAAATTAAAAAATTAAAAGAAAACTGTTAAGATTTAGTAATTATTATTTAAAAAATAAGCACATACAAAAATAATCATGCAACAAAGTTCTAGCAGAAATACAAGGTCTAGGAATCAGATATCAATCCTTCCACTGCAATATTATATCTAGTTCTGATCTTCACCTCTATTGAAAGAAACTTTAAAAAAAAGTTCAGAGAAAAGTAATTACTAAAGAATGAAAAGAATAAGAAAAGTGAAATGGGGCAGATTTATTCATACAGGAGAAAGTCAGCAAATGTTTAGCCCTGTGTGAGTGATAATGCTACATTCTGCTTGTGTGTCACTAATGGTTTTAAAGAACATGTGAGAGAAGAGGGAAAAAGGAGATGAAGAGGAAAGTAAGCAAAAGAAAAAATAATGTGTACATAGTAAATCAGATCTCTTATCCCTTCAGAGCATGGTGTTGTGAACTGTTTAAGCAATGCCTCAGGATATTCACTATGATCCATTATGCTTTTATAGCATTTTTTGTATCAATCCAATGATATCTACTTTCAGTATGGGACAGCCAGATAAGGAAACCAGTACCTGCTTTCCCATAACAAAAAAATGAAGGCTCTGGATGGTTGGTAAAGGACCAACAGAATTTAGAAGAGGTATCTGAGAAGAGCAGGAAGAGGTATGTGTTGGGGAAGCTGGCAGAGAGGAAGATTTCTCAAAATAATTAATACATAATGTGGGTTTTAAAGACTATAATTCCCTAACAGAAAGATTTCAGTAAGAGGGCACAGCAAGAGAAAGACTTAAAAGCTTGACATGGCTGGTGTGACAGCCAGAATGGACACCCAAGAATACCTATGTCCTAATCCTTCAATCTCTGATACATGGCAAAAAGGACTTTGGGAAAGGACCCTAACAGAGAGATATGAAGCATGAAAGACCCATGACCCATGACTCCTTGAATGGAGCAATAAAGAAGGCAAAGGAAGGAATGCAGACAGCCTCTAGGAAGAAAGACTGGCCCTAACTAAAAGTTAGCAAGACAATGGAACCTCAGCTCTATCACCACAGGTAACTGAATGCAGCCAAACAGTTGAATGAGCTGAGAACAGATTCTTCCCTAAACTCTCTAGTAAGGAACAGAGCCCAGTCAACACCTTGATTTCAGCCTCATAGAATGCTAAACAGAAGACCCTGCTAAGCCCATCCAGATTTCTGCCCTAAAGAAACTGTGTGATGGCGATTTAAAGTTGTGTTAAAGTTGCTGAGCTGTGGTAATCTGTTAAAGCAGCAAGAAAGCTAATACAGATGACAAGTTCTGGGAAAAGATATAGTTCTAAGTAGACAGAGCAAAGGATATGTGGGTAAGGAAGAACAGAAGAGAAGACAGGGATGAAATTGGTAAGGTAGGTAGAATCTAGATTAAAAAAAACAAAACAAACAAAAAAACCCCCAAAAAACCAAACTAAAAAAAAAAAACCAAACCAAAAAAATCCCCTGCTACAATTTGTTTAAAGTAGGAGAGATGATGCAGAATGTTGTTTAAATGGGGATGAGAGGGAAACCACAGGTTAAGCAATTATTTAGGAGTATATCACAATTATCTATGTAATAGATGACGAAAGTCTAAGCCAAAGCAATAAGAATGAAGAGATATAACCAATACATCTTTGGGATATTTCAGAGGCATAAATACTGATTTTTTGGTTCATGACTCATATTGCATATGACAGAACAGTCCTAGATTTCTCAAAGTATTTAGCCTTGATGATTTAGTGGACAATACTGTTTAACAATCAGTGAACAAAAGAAAAGCACTGTATTTTGACGAGGTTAAAAATAGGAAAAGGGAAAATAGGTACTCTTCTTTTTTTTTTTTGAGTGAAAGTGAGCACGTGTGTGTGTGTTGGGGGGGGGGGGGGGGGGAGATCATGACCTGAGCATAAATCAGGATCTGGATGCTTAACTCACTGAGCCACCCATGTGCCACTCCTCTAATTTTAAAATACCTAGAAGACATAAGAGTTTTAAAGCAGTGGATGAACAAACAATAAAAAACATCTATTTTGTCAGGCTCTATTACCTCTGCTGTTACTTTCTGGATAGGCAAATGTAGGCTTATTTGGGGAGCGTCGTAGATCACTATTAAGGAAAGGCTTATCAGGTGGATATACTACATACGGAGATGAGGAATGGTGAACCATACTTCCATCAGACCTTGAGGGTTCGACTACGATGTTCTGAAAAATAAAAATATAGAAATTACCTTTCAAAATTTTACACTGCAAAAAGGATGTAAATACACACATACACACACACAGAGGTGTGCACGCACGTGTACACACACACACACACACACACACACAGACAATTTGTTCCTGAGAACTGTACAGCTCATGTTCCATTGATGGTGACAACAGAAAAAAGAGAGCTCACTGACCATACACAACAGAATTCAATCATTATTTTAAAATAATAAAACTTTTCTGTGTTTCTTATGTGCATAAATATAGCCATATAACAGACACTGTAAAAGGAAATAATGTTCAACAACCTGAATAGAAATGCTGCACAGAAACACTTGAATATGATACTCATAATAAATGTAATATGTTTACTTAAAAATATGTAGTGTAAAATATAAATTCAGAAAAGTAAATACTGTCTTTTTATAGTATCTGAAACTGCTACAAAATGACTGAATTAATCTCTCTCCAATCAAGTAAGTAATTCTTGAATATTTATTAAATGTCCAAGACTCTGTGGTATACAGACAGACAGACATAGTTCTTGCTCCAAAAAATTTATATTTAGGAAAAAAAGGTGGGGGAGAGCAATTAGAAATACCAAGTACCCAAGTATAATTGTGTTTTTTTTTTTTTTGTTTTGTTTTTTTTAAAGATTTGCTTTATTTAGTTGAGAGAGAGCATGAGGGGGGAAAAGGTCAGAGGGAAAAGCAGACTCCCCATGGAGCTGGGAGCCTGATGTGGAACTAGATCCTGGAACTCTGGGATCATGACCTGAGCCAAAGGCAGTCCCAACCAACCGAGCCACCCAGGCGCCCTCCAAATATAAATTTTAATTCCAAAAAAACACTATTATGAATGAGATTTGGTTCAATTAGGGATTATGTTCCACATGATTTCAGTTTCAGGGGATGCTAACTGTGGTATATTGTTAATTGTAGATGATTTCCTATTGGTAGAGAGACCTAAAGCGGGGAAAGTAATGGAGAAACTGAAAGCTAAGGTGGAAGATACAATTATACTTGCTACTCAGAATTCTCATTTATCTTTCTTTCAAATAACCACAGCAAAATCAGTTCTCAACTCTTACCTTTGGAGAACTAAACTAGACAGCACAGAACAATCTATGTCCAGAAAAGCAGAAAGGGACAGTATAATAGTGTACTGTACTTTACTGTACATAAAGAACAATAATGGTAAACAACCTCCTGGAATAAACGAAGGCAATCAAGAAAACCACACAGTATCTAAATCTTATTAAAAATCAAAGACTGTTCCCATGTAAAACCATATAATTTTCCAATTGATTTAAGAAAGCAAATACAAAACTAAATTATGGCTATGAAAACTAAAGAAGAGAGTAAAGACTTGGAAAAGATAGAGGTAAGTCTGAACGTGGTACTCAAGTAAACTGATGTTAAATCAATAGCAAAAAGTGTGTTCACATGCAACAGGACTGAGCTGACATTTATCAAATTTTTGGCAAACTGACATCAGGTTTTTGGAGGTGGCCAGAAAACAGGGTGAATTTTCAATTCTTAAAATATATTATACTGCCAAAGCTCTTACAAAGCACCATGAATTATCACTTAGCTTAATTTCAAATATGATTCTTCCCAGAGAACCTTAGATTTTCATACAACCTACTAGAATCCTATCATTTAACAGCTACTATTCAAAGTAACTGGACAGGAAGTATTCCTTATCAATATATATGTATGAACATAAAATGCCTGCAAATTTACCTAAGATTTTGAAAACAATTTTTATTAGAATTACTGAATACTGTACAGATACTAACAGGACTATGCATAAATAATTTACCTTCGAAAAACCCAAATCAAAAAAAGAAAAAAAAAAAAAAAAAAAAAAAGAAACCATCTTCATTAAATTCACTGCTTGCTAGCTCTTATAAAAACTACCAGTTCAAAATTTATCCTTTCTGAAACATTTTTCTAAAGCCAACAGGTACAATGAAAAGATGCTCAACATTCATTAGTCATTAGGAAAATGCAAATTAAAACCACAATGAAAGGGGCGCCTGGGTGGCTCAGCTGGTTAAATGCCTGCTTTCTGGCTCAGGTCATGATCTCAGAATCCTGGGATCCTGCCCCACATTGGGCTCTCTGCTCAGTGGGGAGCCAGCTTTTCCCTCTCCCTCTACCCATCATTCCCCCTGCTTGTAGGCACTCTCTCTCTCTGTTAAATAGGTAAATTTTTTAAAAATTGCTTTAAAACCACAATGAGAGATCTCACACCTGTTGAGACTGACCACCATCATAAAGACAAAAGATTACAAAAGCTGTCATAGATACAGAGAAAAAGGAACCTTTTGTGCACTGTTTGTGGAACTGTAAACTGATAGAGCCACTACAGAAAACAGTATGGAGGATCCTCAAAAAATTACTAATAGAACTACGACATAATCCAGCAATGAATATATCCAAAAGAAATGAACACTAACTTGAAGAGTTATTAGCATCTCCATGTTCAGATCATAGCAGCATTACTTATAAGAGCCAAGACATGGAAGCAATGTGTGTCTGTTGATGGAGGAATGGGTAAAGAAGTTGTGACATATACAATGGAGAATTATTCAGCCATTAAAACACACACACACACACACACACAGAAAATCCCACCATTTACAAAAGCACAGCTGGACCCTGAAGGCATTATATTAAATGAAGTCACCGTATGAACTCAATCATATGTGGAATCTAAAACAAAAAACCATACTCTATGGAAAAAAATCACACTGGTGGTTACAGAGTTAAAAAATGGGGGAAAAGGGGAGCTGGAGGAAGGTGGTCAAAAGATACAAACTTCCAGTTATAAAATAAATAGTAAGGATGCAATGTACAACATGACAACTACAGCCAACACTACTATATGATATAGAGGGGTTGTGAAGGCAGGATATCCTACAAGTTTTCATCATAAGGAAAAAAGTTCTTTTCTTTGTATTCATATGAGAAGATGAATGTTAGCTAAACCAATTTTGGTAACTGATTCACAATATATGTAAATCAAACCATCATGCTGTATGCCTTAAATCTGGATGGTGATATATGTCAATTATTTCTCAATAAAACTGGGCAAGGGGAGAGATTTATCTTTCAACAAAATCTGTCACATATATATCACCAAAATATTGCTTAGGTTGAGTCAGCAGACAAATGATGAAACTTTATGTTAAAATCTAAGCATACTATTTAAAAAAAAAAAAAAAAAAGCTTTTCTAAATGAGTCCATTTTCCAAGTCAGCCATCTCATTTTGAATTTTTGAGTTTAAGCAATGAATGTCATTGTTATTTCAAATGTGTTGATTCAGTGTCTTCATTTGCTACCAGCAGTTTAAATCACAGGAAGAATACATAACTCAAAAGCAAAACAGAAAATAAAATGGCCTGTAAAATTATTTACAAGAACTATTTTGAAATAAAATTAAACCAAGAAATACAAAACTGGCAACTCTTAACATATGCACGCAAATGTATATAATAAAAACAGTAGGGAATAAAATATTGTATATACATATAGCATTATTCAGCCTTAAGGAGAGAAATCGCATTACATGTGACATAATGGATAAACCTGAGAGGAATTATGCTCGGTGAAATAAGCTAGTCAAAAAAAGAAATACTTTACAATTCTACTTTATTATAATGTGTCCTAAAGTAGTCAAACTCATAGAAACTGAAAGTAGAATGTTGGTTACCAGGACTGGGGAGATTGCAAAGTAGCGCTGTTAAATGGACAGAGAGTTCTGTAAGATGAAAAGTCTAAAGATGTTTCACCACAGTATTATTATACTTAACATTACTGAACCATATACTTAAAAATGTTTAAGATGGAAAAGTGGTAGGTAAACACCCAAGAAGAATAATATAGCAAGAAAAAAACAGTATGTGTTAATAGACACGTCTTTCTAAGCGAGAAAAACAATTGGGGATAAGTTGGAAACTTCAGGTAAGAGAAGAACCACAGAAACAATCTAGTATACCCTCCTTGTCTTATAAAAGAGGAAAAGGAGGTTCAAAAGAGTAGACTTGCCTACCCCACTCCCAAGCCAATCTCATCCCCTACAGAATCAGAGGTGGTTAACTGAACAAGTATCTAGTTCTCAAAAGAGAACCACCAGCTTATCTACACCCGTTCATACATTTCACCTTCCCTACGCTGAAACAAGGAATGGGGTTTGTTTAACCAACCTATCTCCTCCTACCTGTTCAAAGCCTTGGTTCCTATAAAACCCCTCCCCTCCTGATGCTATTTCTCTCTACAAGATCTCTCACATTGTCATTAAGGACAAAATAAACAAAAGCTTTCCTGAACTTTAGGACTCTCCTCCAGCTCCTGCCTCATTTCTCTGAGCTTACAACAAAGGCCCTTAAAGTAATTGTTTGTAATTGCTGCAATCTCTTAATCACCCCACCTCTTACCCTCTCTAATCAGACTTGAGTCTTCACCAGTTCACAGAAACAGCTCAGCAAGCTCACCAGGGACTTTTACATTGCTGACTTTGAAGACCTCCCAGAAGCATGTGATACATGTCACTTCATCCCAACACTTTCCTTAGAAGATGGACCACACTCTGGTTTTCCTATCAACACAGGCCTCTTCCTAAGAATCTCCTTGGCTCTCTTCTTTCTCTTTCTAAATGCTGAAGTGCTCCAAAGCTTAGTCCTTCTACTTCTGGTTTTCTTCTACATGAATTCCTTTGATCTCATCAACTTGTAGGGCTTTGAAAAGCCTTTACTTGCTGAGACTTTCAAGTTTAAATATGGAATCCAGAGCTCTCTCGCTCTCAAATTTTATATTCACATTAACCTTACTACTCATTATTTCCACTTGGATGGGCACCTCAAATTTTACATGCCTACAACAAATTCTTGAATTAACTCCCCAAACCTGTTCCTCTCCCAGCATACCACAACAATTGGCACCACTTTGCACCCAGCTAGCTGTTCAGGTCAAAACCCCTGGACGAAGTCATTTCTCATACATCCCACATCCAATTTTTCATTATATCTTGTTGGGTCTCTGTCTTCAAAATATGTCCAGAAACTCTACAATTTCTCACTAATTCCACTACTAATGCCCTGGTTTACACCACTGTGATCTGTTGTCTGGATTGCATTAATAGCCTCCTAATCACTCCTGTCCATATCCCCTTAGCCTGTCTCCAAGTAGTAGTCATTATGCTTTGTTTTTAAAAAACAAGAATATTAGAGTAATACCCCTAGCTAAAACCCTCCAATAGATTTCCATCACAGAATAAAATCCAAAATTCTCACCATGGTTTACTTATTTGAGTGAGTGAATGCGTGTTAAGAGTGCACGTGCAGGCACACGAACAGGGGAAGGGGCAGAGGGAGAACCTCCAGCAGACACTGTGCACAGCCTGACATGGGGCTCCAATCTCACTACCTGAGATCATGACCTGAGGTGAAATCAAGAGTCAGAAGCTCAACTGACTGAGCCACCCAGATGCCTCCTTACCATGCTTTTTATGGCCCCACGCAGGTATCTGACCTCAGGCTAACTCTGACTTCATTCCCTCCCACTCTTTCTCCACAATCCTCTGTCCCCTCATTATTTCCCAGCTATACTGACCTACTTTTGGATTTCTAAAATGCACAGTACACTTTTTTTTTTCTAAGTTTACCTGCCTGGAAAGCTCCCTTTCTCATGCCACTCAGTCATCTGCTCAAAAGTCTTGTCAATAAGGCTTTCCCTGATAATAGTACCTAAAGTAGCACCATTCTGTCACTCTGTTGCCTTTATTCTTTTTTAAAAATGCTTATCCCTACTTGATATATTTAGTATCTCTATGCCCTGTGGAATTAAAAAAAAAAAAAAGTTTTTGTCTTTGGTTCCTAACACAGAGATTCAAAAACTCCGGGAATTTCTTAAGTGGTGGCTGTCTTTGTTATACCAAGAGTGGGACCCTCTAGACAGCTTCGGGATGAGAACTAGTAGCCAGAAACCCAACCAAGTGACTAGCATTAGAAATTTCAGCCCCACACCCTGACCTCAGAAGGGAGGGGCTGGAGATTGAGTTCAATTAATAATGGCCAATGACTGACTAAATTTTAAGTACATGATTTATATACTAATAAAACTCCTGAACAATGAGGTCTCAGGAGCATCCAGAGTGGTCATGGAAGCCCCTTTATATCTTGCCCTATGTGTCTCTTCCATTTGGCTGTTCCTGAGTTGTATCCTCTATAAAAACAAAACAAAACAAAAAAACAACTATAATCATAACTCACTTTCCTGAGTTCTATGAGTCATTTTAGCAAATTAATAAATGTGAGGAACAGGGGTCATTGGGAACTCCTTCATTTGTAGTTGACTGGGCAGAAGTGCAAAAACCTACCTTCAGCACACCTGGGACTGAAGTAGGGGCAGTCATGTGGGGGCTAGTCCCTTAACCTATGGGGCCTGAACTTTATCCAGCTACTTAGCAGCAGAACTGAATTGACTGTAGGACACCCAGCTAACACAGGAGAACTGATGCTGGAAAAACATAGTCATTCCCACTGTTTAAGTGGGAATAAAGTTTAAGTTCCAATAAAAACACCTGATAAAGGTATTTAATAAATTTGTTGAGTGAATTCATTATATAATTCCTCTGTAAAACAGGAAAACTTCACTGTCCATAAAACTGAACTATTTTACTCAAGTATATAAATTATAAAATTATATATATTTATAAAATATAAATTACAAAATATAATTTCCTTTATGCCAAACAGAGAGCACAAATATCATAGAAAGACTGGGCAGAAAGGATTAACATAGCAGACATGAGACTACTGTACTTAAAGATGTCTGCTTATGAGGTGGTTCTTGGCTGGTATCTGGGAACCTGAATTTTGGGAATGTTCCATGATTGTCAGCAGTCCCCAGGACCAGCCCACGGTTTGGGGATTTGCTAGATGGACTGAAAGGACTCAGCAAATAGTTACACTCATCACTAGGATTTAATATAGCAAAAAGGATTCATAAGCAAAATCAGCAAAAGCAAAAGACCCATCGGGGTGAAGTCTGTAAGATACCAGGCACAAGCTTTCAAAATTCCTCTCTAGCTGCTTAAATGATGTGCTTAATTCCTCCAGCAGCTAACAGTGACAATTTTTGTGAAGTGTTTTTTCACCAAGGCTCCTTAGACTCAGTGGCCAAAGTTTTCACTGGGGGCTGTTACATTCCTGACTCCCAGAAAGAAAGCAGGTGTTCAGCATAAGCCACATTGTTTGTACAAACGGTTTAGGCAGAGTGAAGTACTCATCATTAAAGTTTTATGTTAGTATATGAAATTGTTTCCATTTAAGTCCACAGCTGCCTACCAAGAACTAACCCTGCCAATAGAACTTTCTAAAGATAGCAGATTGATCTGAGATGATAGAAGATTTCAAGTGAATTCTTCTTGCTTTCAGTGCCACATGCCATTCGATCATGGATACCTGAGAACTACTGAAAGGCAAAGGATCTTTCAAGTTGAATTAGGCTCTCCCCATATATATGTTATATATATGTACATACGCAAAATAAAAACAACACACACCTCAAACTTGCATGGTACTTTAAAATTCACGTATCCGTTATCTTAGATGATCCTCCTAACAATCCTGACAAGAAAGTATCTTCACTTAGAGTTCAGAAAAATGTATTTTTAAGGACCCTGAACATAGAATCTTCGATTTCCAGATTCTACAGAATTTCTATATTCTATATTTTTTCCAAGCACATTCATATTCTCCTGTAGTTATTACAAGAAACCCTGAAGGTAGCAAATATTATTGTCCCCACTGCAGGTGAAAAAAGCAGGTTAAGAAAAGTTAAACCACACACAGCTACTAAGGAGCCGGAGTCTTACTCCTAATCAGTATGCTTTTCCAAGACCCAAAGCATTCAATAAATATTTTTCCAACTAAAATGACAGGATTCTAAGAGGAACTTTCAGGATTAAAGGCAAAATGTTTAATCTGACCAATTTCTTCCCTGGTAACTTTAGCTCCTACTTAAGAACACTTATGATTCAAGTATTTATGGAATATCTCTGTGTATGGCACTGCATTAAGTATGAAAGATGATAAGAAATTTATATTATTTGCCTTCTTTTCAAATGGAATGTGCAGGAAGAAATGAGCTGGAAGAAATCAGGCACATAAAAACTTAAATACAATTTAGCAAATCATACTCAACAGAAAAAAAATACAGTATGATCAAAATGGGGTCATTCTAGGAATGTTTATGAATGACTGAACATTAGAATATCCATTTTACTTTAATGTGAAAATCCGTATGATCATATGTAAAGTAATCAATAAAATTCAATACCCAGCCATTATTAAAGAACTATTTTCTTACTGTAGTAAGCAAGTTTACAAAAAAACATGACAACATATTTAATGGTACAAAATTTAAAACATTCCTTTTAAATTCAGGAGCAAGTCAAAGATATTTACAAAGCAACTAGTAAATGTTGTGCTGCATTTCATAGCCTGCATATTAAGATAAAAAAAGGATAATAAACGTTAAGACTGAAAACAAAGAATCAAAATTTCACAGGTTAAGATCATCTAAATAGAAAATACCAAAAAATTCTCAATTATTAGAATTAGAGTTTAGGAAAGATTAAGAAAATTAATATGAAAAATGTACATAACAGTTCTATATATCAGTTAGAAAATGCAACTTATGAAAATATATAAAAAATGAGCTAGAAATAAATTAAATGATGTACAAGACCTGAAATTATAAATTTTATGGAAAAATGTTAATGTTCAAAAAAACTGGAATAACAAGACACAGGCAGAATACTGTCTTAAAGACATTGGTTACTCCCAAATTAAACTAGAAATTCAATGCAGTTTCAATTGAAATTCCAACAGCAGATATAATTTATAATATATAATTTATAATTTCTATTAAAGAACAGTGGAGGACCAAGAATAGCTAACATTTCTCTTGAAGGAACAAGGAAGATAGGCAGGTACTCTCTCAGAAATATATAAAGGAGAATCATTAATACAGTGAGTATATAGGGATAGACAAATACAATCACGGAACAAAGAGCCCAGTAAAACAAACATACATATATGGAAATATACTGATAGCTACAAATGCAAACCATTCGGGAAAGATATACCTAATAAGCAATATTGAAGAAGTTGTGTATTTTTTTTTTTTTTAAGATTTTATTTATTTATTTGACAGACAGAGATCGCAAGTAGGCAGAGACAGGCAGAGAGAGAGGAAGGGAAGCAGGCTCCCTGCTGAGCAGAGAGCCTGATGCGGGGCTCAATCCCAGCACCCTGGGATCATGACCGGAGCCCAAGGCAGAGGCTTTAACCCACTGAGCCCCCCAGGCGCCCCTGTATTTTTTTTTTTAAGATTTTATTCATTTATTTGACAGACAGAGATCACAAGTAGGCAGAGAGGTGGGGTGGGGGAGCGGGGGAGGGAAGCAGGTTCCAGAGCCCAATGCGGGGCTCCATCCCAGGACCCTGCAATCATGACCTGAGCTGAAAACAGAGGCTTTAACCCACTGAGCCACTCAGGTGCCCTGAGAAATTGTACATCTTAAGCAGAAAGGTTAAACTGGATCCCTACCTCACAGCACACAAATTAATTTCAAGCATATTAAGGACTTAAAAGGCCCCAACTTTAAAACCTGTATAGAAAAACACAAAAGAATGTCATTAATGTCCTTTGCTTCAAGAATTTCCTTTTTTTTTTTTTTTTTAGATTTTATTTATTTATTTGACAGAGATCACAAGTAGGCAGACAGGCAGGCAGAGAGCGGGAAGAGAGAGAGAGAAAGAGGAAGCAGGCTCTGGGTAGAGCAGAGAGCCCAAGGCGGGACTCGATCCCAGGACCCTGAAATCATGACCTGAGCCGAAGGCAGAGGCTTAACCCACTGAGCCACCCAGGCGCCCTGCTTCAAGAATTTCTTAACCAAAAAGCACTAAACATAAAAATGAAAGACTAATAAATTTTATCCATGAACATCAGGAACTCCCATCAAAAGGTATCTTAGACAAGTGAAAGACAAGCTGAAGAGTAATTAGAATAAAGCTAAACAGGCAAGCATTAACTTCCAGAATGCATAAAGAATGAGTATAAATCAACAGGAAAAGACAAACCAATTAAAGAAAGGCAAAAGGCACAAGCAAGCATTTCATAGAAGAAAAAAAAACTACAAGTAAAGTTATGAAAAAATAAAAGGTGCATTGTCTACATTGATAAGGGGAGCACAAATGAGAACAAGAACAGGATAGCATTTCATACTCCCTTCCTGGCAATAATTCAGAAGTGAGACCATACTACATGTTCAAGAGGATATGGATTAAAGGGAATAGCTGCTGGGAACATATCGGTACAATTTTTGGAAAACAATTCAGCATTATCAAAGAAAGCCAAAGATGCACCCTCTATGATCCTGCCATTTCAATCACAACTCTATTTGCTGAACTATTTTCTTTCTTCTTCCTCTTCTTCTTTTTTAATGATTATGTCCTTAGTCACTAAACATATTCCGCAACCCACCACCGAGTTGGAACCCACAGCCCAACTGGCAGTTTAAACCACTGTTGCCCCTCTCAAACATTTTGGCTTTGGGGACTCCTTTACACTCATAAAAATTACTGAAGATCCCAAAGAGCTTTTTGTTCATGTGGGTTATACCTAGATGTTAACATACTTACTAATTTAAAAATAATACACCCATGATGTTACCATAAATATAATTCTTGAATGAAAACTAACAGCCATCTAAAATATTTAATGAAGAATTTTTTACAGATCTCTTTAATTCTTAATTTTAAAAAAGGCTACGGGGGGCGCCTGGGTGGCTCAGTGGGTTAAAGCCTCTGCTTTCGGCTCGGGTCATGGTCCCAGGGTCCTGGGATCGAGCCCCGCATCGGGCTCTCTGCTCCGTGGGGAGCCTGCTTCCTCCTCTCTCTGCCTGCCTCTCTGCTTACCTGTGATTTCTCTCTGTCAAATAAATAAATAAAATCTTTAAAAAAAAAAAGGCTACGGGATTCGTGTATTTGCTTCTGCATTCACTCTACTGAATATGCTATTTCGGCTGACACAAAAGAAAATCTGGTCTCCCACAAAGTGGCTGGGTAAGGAAGATAACTGTAGACCCTCTTGGGAGGGCTTCAGGGACCCCCAAAGGTCTTCAGACCATGCTTTGAAAACTGCTACTTTAGAGAAATTTTTGCACTTGTAGAACTTCTAAGGATGATCACAAGAGAACTATTTTTGAATGGCTGGCAAACTAGTGATTAACAAAACTGGCTTTGCCATTTACTAGTTGTGTAAACTTGATTTAACCTCTGTGCCTCATCTGGCTCATTTAAAAATGGAAATACTAATTAGTTAATACATGAAAAGCACTTAAAACCATGACTGCCATATAATACTATATATTTTATAATCCCAAAACATAAGCTGGTGGTATGTATGAGAGAAAAGATGCATGAAGAAGCATAAAGGAATTCATTTTATTAATCTCAAAGATAAATCTTTTATATATTTAGTATTAAAAAATCTATGATATATTCATAAAACTTAAGAGGAAAAAAATATGGAGCATATTAATTACAGGGTCTGGTTAAAAAGTCACAGAGACCAGTTAGATTAGTTTATTAAGTCCGAAGTGACGTAAGAGTTCTGACTATGGATAGTGGGAAAATAAAAAAGAACTGACAGGAAAGATACTCCTCTATTTCAATTCTATACTGCCTATACTTCTACTTAATGTCACTGTGCCCAGTCGAAGCTGCTTTCCTGAGGCAGCCACTACTGAAAAGATACATAGCAATCATGTTATATGTTACTGGCTGTTGTTACTCTTCTCACTGCTGTTGCAAAAAATACCTAAAAAACAAAATGAAACAAAAAAACCTGAATGTATCACCTGCTTCCATCTTACTCACATTTGAGATTTACATAGCAGCTGCTTTCTCAAGAATGCTATTTGTGAATTTACCTGTTAAAAATCCTTACCTAGTAAAAGCATCCCTATTTATTATAGCATGCTCCAAGCTGGGTTTATGAGTGTTGAATAAAAAGGAATTTTTTAATATGAATAGTTAATAAATCCTAAAATCTGAGTATGAGTAGGCTCTGAGTTTATGCTGCAGTTTTCAAAGGATTTTGTGTGTGTTATTTTATGATCGGCTATTTGCTAAGCTGAATGTTTTAAATTTTGTTGGAAATGTCAGCCTTATTTATGACAGGACAGTTAAACAGTCTGAGGAGGGTCATTTCTGATATGCTAATAATCTAAATTTAGTCATTTTTGTTTTTAAACTGACTTCCAAGTTAGTTTGATGTAGCAAGTCAAATTAAGAAGATCGTTATACTTTTGATTTCCCAAAGATCCTAAATATTTGAAAAGTGTATTCTTGATATTTAGAATCCAAATAAAGCTGAGCTTAATATATAGAAATATATATGCTTTCCTATTGAACACTCCAGGAAATTTATGATCTGGCTACCTTATGGAATAAGGTTTGACAGCACATCCCAATACCAGTGCTCAGCTAAGTGGACTTGGCAGAGTATAGCTCAATTAACATTTGCAGGAGTACTTCTTGCTCAGTCTCCTCAGTCTCCAAGTGCTAAGTTTTGAAAGCAGTGAAGAGCCTTCTTCTCCCATTAAATTTAATTCATCTCAGCTCCTATATAATCTCAACCATCTACTTAGGGACACTTCCTCCTAACAGTTCCTCTTTTTTTTATTCCCTTTCACTGACCTAATTCCGGAATAAACTCTATGTGCTTCATTCATTCCTTCTTCTCCATCTTCTGACTGCTCTGCAAATTCTACTCCCGTTCTGCAGAAACTCTGAGTTATTTCGGGCCTCATTATCATAAACCTGAAGTCACCAAAAGCTGAAACTGAGGAAAACTGTCTTCCAGAGGTGACTCTGTTCTTAATGCTCCCTAACTTCTTCCCCTTTAGTGTGTAGGACATTAACTTTACCCTGATAGTTCTCTGTTTTCTTCCCTATCGCTCTTTTTTCACGTTTTTACCTACTCCCACAATTCATCTAACCCAACTCTACCACCACACGACTTTTGCTCATTCCTAGTTTCCTGAAAGCTCCTCTTCTCTTGGCATATACCTAGAAATGCCATTGGTGCCTTTTTCTTCTTTTCAGTTCTTGTGACAAGCATTTACAACTCCTTCACCATACAGCTCACCTAGCTGGCTCCATCTTCCCTACCGGGAAACTGTTTCTAGCCTACCAAGAACTGCCAGCCACTCATGCCTAGGTTATTTTAGGACAGCAACACTGATCAATCTGAACTGTGTAACAGCCTGATTACATGCAGTTTCTCCTCAGTGCCGACTCCTTCAGCGCAGGGATTCTACCTCATTCACCTGTGTCATCTTAGATACTCAAAGTATGCAGGCACTCCGCTTTAGCTGGAAAAAAAAAAGGCTATAATGGCTCTTACTTGAGACTCCTCCCATTTTCTGCAGGATCCCAAAGTGCCGGATCCCCAAATACTAAGCACCGACATTGCAATTCGACAAAATAATAATGACTGAACTGGCTGGGGGCCCTCGGAGAGGCGAAAACCATGTTCAGGTTCAACTGTCCCTGCCGCCTCTCTAGAACTGCACGTACACGTTGCAAAGTAATACCGAAGGGGGAAAGCGCGCGCTCTGGGTACGAGCAAGAACAAAGTCCCTGGGAATACGCGAGGGGAGGCACTGTACGCAATGGAATCAGCACAAGCAGCAACTAGTAAGCGCTTCCCACTGAGGACTATTCAACAGCTGCCAGTTAAGGCAATTGCCGAGCCCACCTGGTCTCGGCAAGTTTCCAAGAGGGGCCGTTACACACACGTGACCAAAGCTGCAATGTTTTCGCAAGGCCAGGGCGTGGGTAGACACCCTAGCGAATCCTGGCAAAGTTCGGTAACCTGCGCCTCTAGGCCGGAAGGTGAATGAACGGGGGAAGGAGGCGGGCCAGGCCTGTTTCGAGGTAAGGGTGCAGCCTCGACTGGGGAACAGGGGGTGTCTGGAGAGCAAGGGGTGACCACGCATCCCCGGCCATTCCCCAGGGTGGGGTGAGACGCTAGGCCCAGAGGCTTTGAAGGGTGAGGAAAAGCAAAGAGGCGCCAGGACCGAGCCCATTCGAACGTCAGCCGCTTCTTACCGAGATCTGAGAACCAGAGGTCGCAGAGACCGATGCTGCCGCCATCTTCCTGCCTACCGAGAGGACCTCCGCAGCCCTGGGGGGGTCCGGGTTCTCGAGCTTTTCTTCAAGATTCGAGAGCCGCCCACCAGGGGCGACCCTAAGCCGAACCCCTGATGGAAGGGGTTGGGGTGTTGGTGCCCGGTGTAGAAACCCCTGCACACACCCCCACAGGGACGCCCACGCTCAGAGCGCACACGGAAAAGGCAACACGTCCTAACGGACGTCTTGAGTAGCCAATCAAAAAAGCGGACGTCTTCCGGTAGTAGGGGCGATTCCGCCTCTTCCCTCGCTGACGTCACAAGGTAGCGCATCGCTGAAGCCGCGGGCGAAGCTAACGCTGCGGGCTACCCCACGGCTCTGAGGGAACTCTACAAAAGGACGGGCCACATCGAGGAGGAAACGTGGGCCACGGGTTGTGTTGTCTCCAGTGGCAATTGAATAGAATGACTGAAATAATAAAATGCGAAGTTCAAACACTCCATCCGTTCCCCTGGAGTAGACGCCGGAGAGAGCGTCAGCTCGAGTCGGAGACGCCTCTCTAGGTGAAGTACTTAGCTTTTGACCAATAACAAATAGAATCAGGAGGGACTTTAGTGATTTGATCCAATAGCAGTCAAGGGGGAAAAAAAGTGGAGGCAGAGAGTAAACCTCCACGAACACTTGCCCAATTGGATTGGGGCATTCTCACTGAAATCTAAGACTGGCTGCTACATACAGGCGCTACTGGCGCCTTTGGGCGGGGCGAGTTTGAAGCGGATTTCGCGCGCTGAGAGCGTCGGTCCTTCATTGGCCAGCAACTTCCTCCCTTTGTGGGAGCTTCCAGCGTAGTCGGGGTTATGGGTTGGGAGGAGCCACCGAGTGACGCAGTAGCCATCCCAGCCAATCAGAGATGGGGAAGCGAGGCCGAGAAGGAAGCGGATCCACTGCCGCGCAGCTAAACCGTATCGAGCTATCATCTTCGTCTCCCTCCGCCGCTATAGGGGCCTAAGCGGGAGCAGCTGGGACGGCGTCACTGAGAGGGCTGGGGGCGGAAGTGGAGGCGGAGGGAGACGGTACAGACCGCAGGGCCTTGGGCCGTTGCGGCGAGGCTCTGGTGGGCGCGAGGCAGGGGAGGGGGAGGAGGAGGAGCCCGCGGCCCGGGCGGCGGCGGCGGCGGCGGCGGCGCCCGAGTTCCCCGTAGGGCCCCGCCTCAGAGCGGGCGGCGGTGGAGGAGGAGACTGAGGAGCAGGATGGCGGCCTCGGCCCTGTACGCCTGCACCAAGTGTACCCAGCGCTATCCCTTCGAGGAGCTCTCCCAGGGCCAGCAGCTCTGCAAGGTCCGTGGGCGCTGGGCGGCGGGCGGGCGGGGTTTCCTCGGCCGGAGCCCGAGGGAAGCTGGGTGTCCGCTGCGCTGCAGCCCGGCTCTCTTCGTCTGCGCCTTGGGCGCTTGGAGCTCTTTCTTGCCTCCTCACTCGGGACCCCTTTATCGAGGACGTGGGCATCAGATGGGAGGGGCCCCTGAGAGAAGACAAGATTCTGCCCTCTTCCAGGCGGCCCAGGAGGGGGCCGGGCCCCACCAACATTCAGGGGTCTCGGGTGGGGCTGAGTGAGGCGGCAGCCACCTGTCTATGCCGCAGAAACCCTGGGGTGGAGATATTTTCATCTCGGTTTTCTGCCTGGACTGTCCTCTCCTTCCACCCGGAGGCAGGGGACGGTTTTTGCACTTTCTTGCTAGGAACCTGAAGCCGCAAAGCTGATGGCATCCTTCTTCCCTGTCCAGGAAAGCGAAGCGACTGGTTTGGGGACAGAATGCTCTATGATTTGGAGCTCCTCCCATCCCATTAAAGCCAGGATGCTGTCTGTGAACAACGGTGCAAAATTTTAAGTAGTTTCGCATTTAACCAACCCTTGAAATCGGCCCTGACAGCTTTCTTAATTTGTAGCATACTCCCCACATCAAGTAAAGACAAAGACACCTATGCCTTCCCTAAGGAAATATGCTGTAATTGGCCACTTATATGATAAATTACTCAATTGTGTACGTTGGGGGACAGGTATTATTGATGTTTTAGGAATTTGACTAGGTTGTGTATTAGTTTTCTACCAGAAAAGTGAAATCGGGGACTTTGAGATAGGTACTAATATATTGTCTTATTACAGGAATGTCGGATTGCGCATCCTATTGTAAAATGTACTTACTGCAGATCAGAATTTCAACAAGAGAGGTTTGTATACTAAACAGTTTTTGATTGTTAAAGACACCATTGTCTGTAAGGAATACCGGGGGGGGGGGTGGTCATCCCGTATTTGTGGTGAAATATTCTTAAATATGGTTTATTCTCTTAAATTTTAAGTTGTAAACCTTTTATATGTGCTGGGAGAGACTATGTTGATACAAAATTAGTGACTGTTTTACAATTAGACCGGTTTAGTCTTGTGGACTAAAAACTCAGACATAAAGTTACTGTTAAGCTGTAAAAATGACAAAACATTACTGCTGACATGGACCTGAAGAAAGGTCTGTATTGTTACCAAGTATCTTCCAAAGTGAAATCTGGTAACTTGTTACCAGTGGAAGAACAGCACATACTTTTTAATAGGGTGATTTCTTGTTAAGGGATCAGAGAGCTTATAAGAGAGTAGCCTAAGGAGAAGAACAAATCATTTCTTCATAAGTAGATTACTGGCATCATAATAGTGGGGAAGGCCCAGAGGAAGGTTAGGTAGGCACTGAGATATAAGGCTGTGCATAAACCATGGCAAATGTGAAGATTTTGGAACTAGATAGGAAACATTAGGAATTTTTGCCCTTTGGTTTTTGTTTCCTTTACTAAAAGATACACAATAAAAATGTGTAATAACATTTATCATTTATCTAAAGTTAATGAAAGAGGAGAAAATGTGTATAATATGCATCCCTAAGAAGACCCTTGGTCTGTATTAGAGGAAGTTTTAAGAACTACTAAAGCGAATGTCAAATATAAACTGTATTTGCTTTAGTTTGATAGCGTGCTAATTACTTCAGAAAGCTATGTAAATTTGATCTATACTCAATTTCCTTTTCAGCAAAACTAATACAATTTGTAAGAAGTGTGCTCAAAATGTGAAGCAATTTGGCACGGTAAGAATGTTTTACGTTTTTATTTCATGCTATTTTGTTACTAGTCAGTGTTTTTTACAAAATGGACTTTGTAAAAAATATATATGGTTATGTCCTTAAATATTCAAGATATTAAAATATTCCAGGAAAGAAATTTGTTGTAGACTGTCTGATTGGATGACAATCCAGTCAGAGGATGACAGCGTTTAAAAACAGTACTATTATGTGCATGTTTTGTGTATATTGAATTTCGGTGTGAAGTGTATGATTTTATTCTTCAGAGGCTCAAATAAAACAAACTCCTGGTTATGGAACCTCCTTATCTATAAAATTGGCATAATCACACGCCCCCCCCCCCCCCCCCCCCCCCCACCCCCCCCCCCCCCCCCCCCCCCGCCTTAAGGACCTCTAACAGCTTTTATGTAGTCCTGCAGTTCAGGCACTTATTCTTAAAAGTCAGGACATTATGCTAGTATAATTTTTTTCTCACATGTATACGACAGTCATTATTGGTATAGTACTGTCATGATTGGTCAAAGTTCTGGCCTTAAGGTTCTGTAAAATCCTGAATTATTTTTTGAGTATCAAAGAAAATCAAGGTATGTTTGTTACAGTTTAGGTTAAATATGCTTGTGCCAGTTCTTAAGGTGAAAGCTCATGGGTAATGTATATTCATTTCATCATCAATAACAGTATGTGATAAAAAAAAAAAAGCTGTTCAATTTTTTTTAATAAATGAAACAGTAATGAGAGTAGCTAGATTATTAAATTAGTTCATGCTCCTAAATACTGGATGCACGAAACTTTTCTATCGGTGTGTACCTTTATTTTCATTCTTTGAGAACTTTTTCACATATAGCTTTTATATAACATATTGTCCGATCATAAATACATTTTTGATGACGTTATATATTTAAGAGAGTTAACAAAAACTTGCATGATTCTAGAAATAAATGTTAGTAAATGAATAGGAACATGAAGAATGTCATTAAATGTGACAGGGTAACATACTTAACAGAAAGCTTTTTATCTCTTTCCTTATTTAGTCCTAGAAATATGTCTGAATACAGGTGTATGTTTTATGCAGCAAATTTTTAATTAATTTTTAAATGTTAAAATGTGTTAAAATGTGTATCTGCTTTTCAGCCTAAACCTTGTCAGTACTGTAACATAATTGCTGCATTTATTGGTACAAAGTGTCAGCGTTGTACAAATTCAGAAAAAAAATACGGACCACCTCAGACCTGTGAACAGTGCAAACAACAATGTGCTTTTGATCGAAAGGAGGAAGGAAGAAGAAAGGTATTTATATTATGATATCTTCTGGAAATTAAATGAAACACACAGGTTTGGAGTTATTTTAATGACTACACTACCGCTACATGATGTATCCTTTGAGTCCTTGAAAATGGTTAGATGGAAGTGCAGAAACAGTGCATTTTCTCCATGTTTGCATCATACATAGATTTATGTTGATCAGTTGAGATTATTATATTTTTAAAAAATACTCTGTGATAGCTATGCCATACTATTTGGTTGTCTAACATTTTGTTCAGAAAAATTACTAACTGCTTTTAAATTCTTTCAGCTACTTACCCTTTTGCTCGTTACTTGAAGTCACTGGTGTGAAAAAATACCTGATGGCACATTAACACGTATAATTCAAAGTTAGTCTTGTGCCTTTTGACTTGGGGCTCATGTTTTCAACCATTGTTTGTTTTGCTCTGCCTGCAGTGACTTAAAAAGTATGTATGTACCTGTGGCATTCCTCTGCTGGTCAGCATTCACATAGGCCTCCTGTTTGTCAGTTCTGTTGAGTTGGAGGATGACTGTCTCTTTGAGAAGCTCCCCAGGTTCTTCAGCAGCAGTATATGTACCCTAGTTGTAAGACATGGCCCTCCAGCAGTTCTTGTGTGAATAAGTAGAAGAAAGAAACTTTGTTTTATTTTTTAGGGCTTAGTCTTAATTTTGGAAAGAAGGCTCTTTTCCTTCCTCTTGACACATGTATGGTTGATCTTCATTTATTCGTGGTAGATAGGTTCTATAAAGTAGCTGTGAACACGGAATTAGTGAATATTGAAGTATTGCTTCTAAAGGGGCACTATAGGATTAGATTCTTGCTCTGGTCACAACATGGTAATCATTCGATCAATACTTAATCTTGTTTTGTGCATGTTTCTCTTCAGAGACATCTTATGTAATATAAATTGTTGTTCAGTTCCACTGAAGTCATGGCAAACAGCACTATATGCCTGACGGAACTTACCTGAGATAGTATTTTCTACATAAGGTATATCACAGCTTTCTTGTGCTAAAGAACACTATACATCACTTTAGCAGTACACTTGGGGACCGTTATAAGCAGTGGAATCACCAATAAGAAAGCACAAATGTAGAAAACATGGCACAAAATAGACCGTGAAAAGAACACTTGTTTATGTTGTAAAAGCTGAAAGAAGACCACAGAGTGTCACCTTGTTAAAACTCTGCAGGGAATGTTTGCTGTCCATCTCCAGAAATGTTTTGCTGCCGCATACATGTTCGTGAATGATCATGATAGCGCTGCAAGTTGATTTAGGGGTTACAGATAAATTTTAGCAAGTAGGTGGTGAATTTGCAAATGGGAAACCTGGGAATAATGAGAATCAAATGTGTATGTTATTCAAGCTCTCCTTATTTCTATAAACTAACAATTTTCACTGTAGTGGGGATTACTTTGTCATTTTAGTAATTACACAGTGACTTAAGAATTCAGGCCAGTGCTTAGGTAAGATTCTTTGAAATATGTCAATTTATGCTTAATTCCCTGTAATAAGAAAATAAACTTTTCTCTCAAAATTAAAAAAAAAAACCTCAAAATTAATGAAAGTCCATAGATCATCCTCACCAATTTTACGACCTACTAGATGAGCATTTTCCCAAGTTTCATGAAAGTCTTTTATTTCCATTTTGTAATGATCTGTGTGTGTGTGTGTATGCATGTGTTTGTGTGAGAGAGCGCGCACATGAGTCTGCGTCTGCGCCAGAAGTTGAATAGTTTATTTTTTACTTAAACTCAGTTTATAGGTACATTGAATCTAATACAAATATTTTCTTTAAAAAGGTTGATGGAAAGTTATTATGCTGGCTCTGTACTTTATCATACAAGAGAGTTTTGCAGAAGACAAAAGAACAAAGGAAGAGCCTGGGATCTTCACATTCAAACTCATCTTCTTCATCTCTTACCGAGAAAGACCAGCATCATTCAAAACATCATCACCACCATCATCACCATCACCATCGTCACAGCAGTAGCCATCACAAGTAAGTACTTCCAAATCATGTTTTCTAAAATCTTCTTGGCATTTAATGCCATGTATTGGTGTTTAACTTTTTGCAAATACTACTTTTGTACAAGTCTAGTTTCTGTTGCACGTGGTAAGCTTCTTGAGTGTTAGGGGCCTTTTCCCTACATTATTCAGTATACAGGCGCACCTTATTTTATCACTTTTTTTTTTTTATTGTGCTTCACAGATGCTCGTTTTTTAACAAATTGAAGGGTTGTGATAACCCTGCGTTGAGCAGGTCTGTGGGCACCATTTTTTAAAAGATTATTTATATATTTATTTGACAGAGAGAGAGAGAGAGACAGAGATCACAAGTAGGCAGAGAGGCAGGCAGAGAGAGTGGAGGAAGTGGAGGCTACCTGCTGAGCAGAGAGCCTGATGCAGGACTCAATCCCAGGACCCTTAGGTCATGATGTGAGCTGAAGGCAGCCACTTAACCGATTGAGTCACCCAGCCGCCTCTGCAGGCACTATTTTCCAACAGCATTTACTCACTTCACATTTCTGCATCACATTTTGGTAATTCTCAACAATATTTCAAACTTTTTCTTTATTAAATTTGTTATAGTGATCTGTGATCAGTGATTCATGACTTGCTGAAAGCTCAGATGATAGGAGCTTTTTTTTAGCAATAATTTTTTAATTACTTTGTTAAGGTATCTAGTTGTTTTAGGTATAATGCTTTTGTACAGTTTAATAGACTATAGTATAATATAAATATAAGTTAGGTGCACTGGGAAACCAGAAATGTATTTGACTTGCTTTATTGCAGTATTATTTTTATTGCGTTCTCTATAACCCAACCCAAAGTGTCTTTGAGGTAAGCCTGTATAAAATTATACACTTGGAGTTTGTTTAGCTGTTTAGCACAAAATAAAGATAGGACCTTTATGGAATTACATAAAATTATGATCATATGAAGTAAAAATACAAGTACACCAGAGTTAATACTTCATTGGTTTTATGTTATTAAAGGCCTCAATATTCTTCTTTTGTTTAAATAATAGGTAGGATTTACTTGTAAAAGTTATATTTACAGTTAGAAATACAAATTATAGTCATATGCAGTTATATTTACCAGTGATTAGGGTATATAACTTCAGTGTTTTTGTAGATCATGATAGAAACATTCTAAATTTTGAAGTTTCCAAAAGTGTGAAAAATAATCTTTTAAACTAGCAGTATTTTGCTACTTATTTTAAAATACATAGGCAGGAATTCTATTCAAATATAAACAATTACTTGATTTTTAAAGTGCCTTGGGAGGGAAAAGTTACATAGTGGTAATATGTATGTGATATAAAATTTTTGAATTGTGGTTTTAGTCTTCATGGAAAAATCAAGAATATATTAAACACAAAATGGACAAAACAGGGACATGATAACCAGTTTTCAGAAGAACTTGTTTTTTTCCCCAAATTTCTCTAATATTTTAGGTAGATAAAACATAATTTCATTTATAGAAAATTGATGCTTATAGTATTTAAGAACAGGTTTTTAGAATATAACGTAGTGCTAATAAGATTTGATTCTACACTATAGGCAAGCACATGTTACGAAGTTTTATTGAGGTACTGATATTTACTTAGCAATTCTTCCACTTGCCCTACCCTGTAGTACTTTCTGCATGCCGTAGTTGTGGAGTGCATAGTGTCTTCTAATCTAGCTCTTGTGAAGAAATCTTGTAGTGCTTCTTTCAATATCCCAAGGAACAGAAGAACATAAATCTTTCTTGTTTTTGCCTTTTTAAGAAAAACTGACAAAGAAATTATCACAGACCTACTCATGAAACTCCACTAAAGTGTCCTTTTCTCCTGTCCTTTACAAATTTTGGTTAGTGTGTGATAGGACACGGAGTATGTTTATAAAGATCAAATTCTGTGACAGTAACTTCCATCTTTAGAAAGAATAACAGGTGTCAAAAGTAAAAGGAATAAGGATGGTATTGACCCTTAATTTTTTTCCTTTTTATTGCTTACGAAATAGAAATACTGTTTTGTATTTGATGGATGTAGACCATTTAGTTAGTAGGCAACCTGTTTATGAGGTTTTATTTTAATTTTAGTAGGTTAGAATAGTTAGGAGGAGTGTAGATACTGTGATATGTATATAGTGGTGGGTGGGGTGGAGGAGAGCAAAAGCAAGTCAATCTGGATCCAGGAACGGCCACCTCAGAAAGCAAAGATGTGAATTCCAAGTGTTTTTGTTAAGCCATTAAAATGTGATTGTTCTCACTTTGAGATCCAGATAGTGCTGTTAATTCATATGTGATTATATGGCTTGCTAATGGTTATGATGAAATTTGTAAAAGAAAGAGCAACTGAATTCCGCAGTCATGTTGCAGTTTATTGCTACAAATAGAGAATAAGTCAGGTTTATAGAATTACAGCATTTTTCCCCAACTAGTTATTTATTTACAGCTGATTTTTATATTTACAGCTGATTTTTAAGAACATGATCTGATTGTTTTGTTTTTTTGCTTGAAAATTTCTAAAGCTACAATAGTAAATTTTATTCTCACAACTATATGTACTTATTTTTATTTATTGTGTATGCCGCCAGTAATGTATGATGTGTTTTTATGTATATAAACTCAATTTAAGTTTGATATTCCTATAAGATATAAATTATACCCATTTCACAGTTGAAGGAACTAAAGCTCAGGAATTTTAAGTAAATGGCAAAAAGATCACACAGCCTAGGTCTTTTAACATCTTTTATTGTATAAATATGTGGTGTCTGGTATGTAGAAGATGCTCTGTACATGTTGAATCAATAAATTAGGGGTTAATGCAGGATTGGCTGATACATAACTGCAGGACAACTTGTAGGGTTCATAGTAAATTATAAAGTCATTATTAGTGTTTTGGCATAATGGAAAAGAATTAGTAATATAGCATTAATTATAAGTAAAAGTAAAATCAGTTCTTACTATAAAATTCCCAGTATTTTCAGCATGTCTGTTCTATAGTTCTGACTCAAGAAACATTAAGAGAGTTTGGAGAGGGTTCTTAGGAAAACTAGGAAAGAGTTTGGAGAGGGTTCTTAGGAAAACTGGTTCAACTTGACACACTATTCTGAGCAACTGGAATTACTCCGAAGGAGGATTATTAGGAAGGCCTTTAAAGATCAAACATTTTCTGTCTGAAGTAGTAAGGGCAGCCCAAGTATGAAGATTGTCATACTTCATAATTAATAGAGCCTTGTTGGTTTTGTGCTTATATACCCCAACTTTTAGTATGATATTAAATTGGCTTTTGGAAAATGATCTGATAAAAGAGAGAATTTAATCTCTATCACTATACCTTTGTTAAAGAACTTAGTAGCAATTGCCTAGCACTTATTTGATTTGAACTTATCTCCATACAATATGATTTATTTAGAATATGTTAGCTTACTTCAAAAACTTAATTGAATATTCATTCTCTGAACGAAAGATTCTAAACATATGCAATTTGAATCCATTGGAAAGAATGTTGTTAAACATATGTATTAAATAAATGTTGTTGTTAGATGTCATTTATATATTTTTCAGAATCAGCAATCTGAGTCCAGAACAAGAGCAGGGACTGTGGAAACAGAGGTAAATATGTTAACATATTTTCTGAAGTATTTTGATACATATATATTCTTTTAATGTGCCATCCCTTTAATTTTGTTACTTAGGCTTTTAAATAATCAGTGATATTCAGTAATATTTTAGGGGAAGAAGAATAACTTCTCACTTGGTGCCTCTGCCCTTTTTACTCTAATTATTCTTATTAATGTTTGGTTTCAGCCATAAATCCTCTGCAGCAATTCAGAATGAAACTCCAAAGAAAAAGCCCAAATTGGAATCTAAGCCATCTAATGGAGATAGGTAAAAATGAATTCCTTTAGCGCTACAAAAATTCAAGTTAGTTGAACAGTTACAGTTGATTGCCAGTTATGACTAGGTAAAAGAATAGAAACATTTATCTTCTGCATTGACTTTTTTGAGTCACCTAGAAGAGTAACCATAATTAGTTAACAGTTTTACTTAATTTTGGCAATGAGCAAGTGGCACTGAACTGTTGTTCTATTTGGGGAATACATTGGGTTTTGAAAAAAGGAGAACAAATCTGAATAGAACATTTTCTTGATCTTAATTTTTCTTCAGTGAAACACAAATCTAAAAATCTAATTGTTATGTTTTAAATTGACCTGCTTGGAAAATGTATTGAAAGTATTATGAGCGTGAGTTTGTTTTTAGTTCATTAGCCAAAAGTTTGCTGATGTTACTGTACAAATTGGCTGCCTATTGCTTTACACTAGAAGTATTGACCCCCTAAAAGCTAATACTGAATTATATTTCTGCAGGTGTATGTAATGTGTGCCATTAGTAAGGTAATTTGCCAGTTGCATCCATTTCTGTCAGGTACATATTTTTTTGCATTAGCCTTAAGGATGTTTGTGGAATTGTCTAATTTATGCAATTTGAACACCTGCTAATTTTCCTTCTACTTCATTTAACTGTGTTTTACTTTTTTCTTTTTAGTAGCTCTATAAATCAGTCAGCAGATAGTGGGGGAACAGACAATTTTGTCCTTATAAGTCAACTGAAAGAAGAAGTGATGTCACTTAAACGTCTCTTACAGCAGAGAGACCAGACCATTTTAGAAAAAGATAAAAAGGTAAGAACATGGTTCACTGAAGCCTGCTAAGATTTACAACTTAAGTTATGCTTGAAAATGCAAGTTTTATTAGACTTCAGTAATTTGGTAATCTTGTGGGTAATTCATATAAGGCAAGACACATTATAGGTGAAAATGGTCTTTCAGAATTTTAGTGTTAAGAATTAACTGAGAGCTAATTAGAATTATAATTTCTGAACATTAGTTTTCAGCAAACCTGTAGCTTAAAAATAAGCCTAATGTCTTAATTTGAAAATGACATATAAATGGGATATCCATTATATAAATTCTTGTGGTTTGAGAAAGTAGTTGAGTTTAGTCTTTGACATGCCAATCGTGTATTTCAATCCAGATCAAATAACTGGTGAAAAGTAGTGCTATGGGAATTTCCTGTGTGGTAGTCTGTGATTAGCAGTAGGTGTCTAAGATCATTTTGTAGGAACCAAGTATACTTCTGAGGACTTTGTCAGTTAGATTAGGAGTGTCATATATGTTGTCAATTTTGTGAAAAGTTCTAACACTTTCTGTGTGAACTGGAGCAGAATGCTTTCACATATTTGGTCCTTAGTTTTTTTAAAAAATGGAAGTATTAATACCATCTCAGGAGGTGGTTGTTAGGATTACATGAAATATAAAGTACTTACTACAGCTCCTGCCATGTATATAGTGCTCATAGCTGCTATTTCTGATGTTGGGTCATCTTTGAGGGTAGAGCCAACTTTTGTACTTGTTTATAGTCTTACACTATAAACTATTCTAGTTTGACTTATTTTAAATGCCTTCTGCAATAGGAGAACATTAAAAATATTCCTTTCAAAACCATGAATAAGACTTTATTATAATGAATTATCTCTATTTCTGAGTATCCATAATGGTGCTTGAATCTGAGCCTGGCATTTAACAACTTTTGTGTTAAATTTTCCCGTGCCTTGATGGTTAGTAGATTTAAATTTATTTTAATACATTTGTATCTTAGTTTAAGCAAGTTCAATATATTAAATTTAGGATTGACATAAAAATAGAATAGTTAGGAGTATCTTACTTTTCATGGTTCTTTTTGATTAGTAGAATTTTTTGAGTAATGAACTTTTATGGAAATTTGTTTTATGCACAAAATTTTCGAGACACATCTATTGCACAAAGATTTACCTATATTAGCCTAGGAAATCTAGGTAAAATTGAATAACATAGTAAATTTGCTATAAAGTAATAATTCCAAAACCAAGTAGTAATACACTGTGGAATTTTGACTTTATTAGTTTGGTTTTTTTTTTTTTTCATAGCATGACTCGTCTGTTTTAGTGCAGTTTGTTTAAAGTTTTCTACTTTTGTTAGTGTTCCTTTAAAAAAAAAAAGTAATGGGGATAGAAATAAGCAGCGTTGTAAGAAAAATAATAATTCTGAGCCTAAAATGGCTACATATTTGCTATTTTTTCTTATAATGTAAATCTAAGGCAACCAAGATATTTTCTTAAATTTATCTCTTTATTCAGTGATTGCTAGAGCTAGCCATGTATCCTCTAGTGATTGTGAGGATACAAAAATGAGTAAATAAATTGGACACGATCCTTATCTTTCAGAAATTCATAATCTGAAGGCAACACACAGTGGAGTGACCAGAATAATTATCTTAGTTGATCTGATGTGAATTGACATTTCAGAATAGGAATTCCTTTGTAATGTAATAAACAGAGAATTCAGTTATTCTTTGAATTTGGCAAAAGAAAGGGCTTTTATTTGGGCAATAAGAATATAATACACCATGATTTTCTTTGTCTTTTTGCTGTTATATATCTATACAAAAAGAACATGGAGGGGCGCCTGGGTGGCTCAGATGGTTAAGCGTCTGCCTCCAGCACAGGTCATGATCTCCAGGTCCTGGGATCAAGCCCCATGTCGGGCTCCCAGCTCAGTGGGGAGTATGCTTCTCCCTCTCCCTCTGCTCTCCCCCTGCTTGTGCTCTCTCTTTCTCTATCTCTGTATCTCTCTCAAATGAATAAATAAAATCTTTTTTTTTTTTTAAAGATTTTATTTATTTATTTGTCAGAGAGAGAGTGAGCGAGAGCAAGCGAGAGCGAGCACAGGCAGACAGAGTGGAAGGCAGAGTCAGAGGGAGAAGCAGGCTCCCTGCAGAGCAAGGAGCCCGATGTGGGACTCGATCCCAGGACGCTGGGATGATGACCTGAGCCGAAGGCAGCTGCTTAACCAACTGAGCCACCCAGGCATCCCGAATAAATAAAATCTTAAAACAAAAAACACACAAACCTTTAAAGTTTATATGTAATGAAAACCATTTAAAAATAAGCAGAAGCTTTCTTCTCCATGGTTCTGGTAATGAAATTATATAGTATCAATTTATTTTTTAGTTCAAGGTCATAAGGATTTTGCATTTTTATGTATTTCATTGATATTTAAGAAGAAAATGTAGCTTCCTCAAACCACTGGTTTTTTTTTCCTTACATTTGTCTAAGTTAGCAAAATTTTTAAATTAACTCCCTTTTCTTTCTCATTCCATGTTAGTTTTATTTCTGTACTTTGCTCTCCATTTTACCTCAAGTCTTAGGTGATATTGGATACATAATTCCGGATGTAAATTGTGATATTTTCCTCTTTTGTCATTAAAAGATTATTTTAACCTGAAATCACCTTTAACATTTACTTAGTTTATATATAATATGAAGTATGTTGTAATTGAAGCATTTATCTATGGTATAAGCCGTTAAACTTTACTGTTGGCATACCAGTTGCCAAACTCTGTGTCCAGCAAAGCCATTTTTAAATTGAAGCAAAAAAAGGCATCTTCTTAAAAGTTTTACTGACAGTTCAGTATTACCTTAACTTTAAAATATACTATAATAAAATAGAATTTCATTTCACAAAATTTCATTTCTAAATAAGTTATAAGACTCAGGAAGCTGCTAACATCTTCCACTTCTATAATGAATTGCGAATTGATAATGAAGGATGTTTAAAATAATGTTTGTACATGTTTTTTTTTACATATGCACATATATAAATTTATATGCTTATTTTTCTGTTTCTTAGCTAACTGAACTAAAGGCGGACTTTCAGTACCAAGAGTCAAATTTGAGAACAAAGATGAACAGTATGGAAAAAGCTCACAAAGAAACTGTGGAACAACTTCAGGTAAATGACATTGTTTACATGTACTGTTATGCAAGGAAAAAGCTAACCTTGCTTAATTGTAAATAATACTGTTTTAAACTGGTATTGGCATCTCTATTTTATGTGTATTTGGTGCATTTTCAGCTTTAATTTGGACTTTTTAAAGTTTTTTTTTTTTTTTTTTTTTTTTTAATTTGAGAGAGGGAAAGCAGGAACCAGGGGGCATGGGGAGAAGCAGACTCCCTGCTGAGTGGGGAGCCTGAGATCATGACCTGAGCTGGCGGGAGACACTTAACCTGCTGAGCCACCAGGCCACTCTGATTTTAATTTTTTACCATTTCTTAATCCTGTTCCCATTAAGAGTTACTGCTTGAAATCACTTGGTAAGGGGATTGAGTATATTAATTCTGAAAACTTTTGCCTAAACTTGTTATGGGGTTTTCAGAGGAGGATACCAGTGGAGTATGTTTGGTTGATCATTGCATGAAAAACAAAAAATTAAAGATTAGATTCATGAAACTAAGATGAAAATAAGGTCTTTAGTACATTGTACAGTCATTCTTGTATCTTTCCAGATTATGGGAAGGGAGGTGGGTGTACAAAGCCAATTCTCAGGGACCTCAAGTGGAGGAAATTTATGCTACATGCAGTGATGAAAGGCAAAGGAGTGCACTTTAACCTTTGTACTGTGATTTTCAAGGTGCCAAATAGGATTCTGTGTGCTGCAGCAGGGAGCCTCTAGTGATCAAGGCCAAGGCCAGCCTCCCAAGAGTACTGCAAGGTATACTCAGGAGGATTCCAATATACAGAACAACTGAATGGTGAAGCCAAGAGCCACCATAGTGCCAGAGAGGGCAGTATCTGATGTCCGGCATGCAGAGATGGAGAGCATCCAGCAGGGATAGACATTACTCCCTTATTTAAGCCTTTTCCACCTTGTTTTCATAAATTTAGAAATCAGACCACACTAAATTAATTACATGTTCTGTCGATACACATTCTCACATCTGAGGAATTAATCTTTGGGTAACAGGGCTTTTAAACTTTATTAATTTTAAATCTTAAAGGCATAGAGGGTGCATACCAGCACATAGAGTTTAGACTTAATGGGGGAGTGCAGCTTGGGAAGGAAGGAAATAATACTGCCCTGAGTTTTTGTTTCTTTTTTTCATTGTAAAACTAGGGTATATGTGCTAGTCCTGTCTTTTGGTTTGTATTACTCATACATCTTTGAAGGTAGCTTAAATTGCATGAAGTTGTAAAATGGATTTAGGAACCTGAATTTCAGTTACAGCCCTAGTCTTAACATTGATCTTACAAAGAGTTTTAAAGAGAAACTTTGTGTAGAACCTGGCACATAGTAGGCACTCAAATAATTTGAATGAGTATTGATTTATGGAAGAGTCCGTCTGCCTTCTGTCCTGAGAAATTGCCCATATAATTGCGTTCTTGGACATTATCATATACCAGTATATATTTGCTTTATGATATTCTTATTCTCATTCAGTTATTATTGCTGAATGATTACCTGGCAGCAGAATCTTCTGCCTGATGATCTCTGATTTAGAGTGGTGTAACCAAAACTCTGGAGTAAATCCAGAATCGAGGTAACAGAAAAACTGTGAGCAATACTTAAGTTTATGATAAAACTTAGTATGACTCATTGTCCAGAAGAGCAGTTTGTTTTATTTTGTTGGGGACCTCCTCTTTGACATTTTATCCTGATTGGTATCTTAAGCCTAATAACTCTTCTAGGTCAGTAGCTGAACTTCCATGTAATAGAGTAGCAATGTTTAGATAGAAGTATGACATTTCTAACATGATTTTACGTAGGCTCTCTTATTTGTTCTTTACGATAACTTTGAGTTCCCATTTTACAGATGAATTGGTGGTCACTTAATTATTCAGAACTAACATAGAAACCTACATCTTGTGACTCATAAAACTGTACTTTCTCTTGTGTTCCCACCACCTCAGGTCACTCAGGTTTCTGTTCCTTGTTATCAGACCACTTCCCTATATCTTTTGTGTTAATTGCTAGAGACATTCTGTTACAGTTGTGTATCCTCTTTTAACTGTAGTCCCTTCAACCGTGTACTAGTAGGGTTTTCCATTTAGTTGAGTAAACAGAGTTAACTATTTTTCTTACCTGTTATAACAAATAGCCCTGTAGCAGAAAATTTACTATGTTCTAATAGTTCTCAAAACATTTTAAACTGTTAAAACCTGAGAAATAAGCAGTGAGCATCACAAGAAAAAAATTGTGCAAAATACCAAAGTAAACAAACAACCTAAGTTGTCTAACAAGAATACCAAATAAAAAATCTACTTTATGTTTAGGAGTGAAGTTAATGAAGGGGGAGAGGAGATTAAGACTTGAGTGCCTGCTATGAATCAGCCTCTGTGTTAAGCTAAGTGTTTTATTTATTTGATTAGTTCTTTCAACTCCTTTTGAGGTGGTGGTGAGGTTTCTGTCTTACATATGAGAACATAGACTCCAGGTTGCACAGCAGGATCTGTGTTACTCCAGGTAGTCTTTCCTTTAGGTCACTGTTTCTAAACATTTTTAGCTTAATTTGTTAAGAGTTTTAAATTATTTGATTGTTGCAGGGTGTGTAGTAAAGAAGTAATATTAGGATAAAAATTTTAAGTGCATACATATTTAAGTATTGCATTGTAAAATACATTTTTAATGTACTTAAATTAGAGTAACAGACATTTGGACTTATCTCCATTTAACAACTGATACATTTATTTTTCTTAAGGGTTTTTTTCTTACATAATTTATCAGCAAATAAATTTATTAGTGTTGCAGTTAGGAGAGAATATATAAATGCAAATTGAGAATTAGCTGCTAAAAAAGGGGAAAACTTTTCTCAAAATACCTAATGTTTGAGTTCTTGTGTTTCATACTTAGAATATGAAAATTATAAACTTTGATTTTTATGGTTGCTTCTTATTGAAAACCGAGAAAAGATAATTTGAATGCTGTCAATATAAAAGGTTTTGGATAAATATAATTTACAAAGCTGATGGCAATCTCTTTGAGGCACATTTGCAAAGATACCATTTTTTTAATGCCATTCATTAATCTATATTTTAAAATTTCTGTTAAGATTTGTTTTTGGCAAAGAGAGTCTATGGTAGTTATAAATTAAATAACATGGAGCTAAAGGAACTAACAATAAAAAGAAAACAATTTAAAACTATTACACTGACTAGGATTGGTCCCCTGAGTAATAAACCAGATGATCATAAGTGTACTCACTTGACTTACTGCTAATTGCCAGGCATTCACGTTATTTGTCTTCTGAGTTTTTGGACTTTTTAATTTTTCTTTTTTTAATGATTTTATTTATTTATTTGACAGAGAGAGATATCACAAGTAGGCAGAGAAATAGGCAGAGAGAGAGGGGAAGCAGGCTCCCTGCTGAGCAGAGAGCCCGATATGGGACTCGATCCCAGAACCCTGAGATCACGACCTGAGCCAAAGGCAGAGGCTTAACCCACTGAGCCACCCAGGCATCCTCGGACTTTTTAATTTTTAAAGGAAAACAATATCCTGTTAAATTCTTTGTGATTTTCTAGATTTAAAATTGAAATCAAATTTGAAATTAAATTTTTTTTTTTTTTTTTTTTAAAGAGGGTTGGGAACAGAGGGACAGAGGAAGAGGGTGACGAGAACCATAAGCAGGCTCCATGCCCAGCACGGAGTCTGACGTGGGGCTGTATCTCACGACCCCAAGATCATGACCTGAGCTGAAATTAAGAGTCAGATACTTTAAGCAACTGAGCCATCCAAGCACCCCTGAAATTGAAACTTTTAATTACCCCCTTATTTAATGACTATTGAATAAGCAAATGCTGTTAATCAGGCAGACAAACATAAACATGGTTAGATTTGCAAATATGAAATTGTTCTAAGAATATTTGCATTTAGGAGGTATAGGTATTGGGGAGAGTTTGGTTGAAGAAAGGCAGGGGAGTAGAAGTACAAAGCTTTGAAAAAAGGTTTATGTTTCATGAGACTGTTTAAGATGTTATACAGAGAAGGCAGGGTGTTATCTTGCCATACAAAGGCCAAAATTAGAGTAGAAGATGAAACACTGAGGTTAAAAAAAAAAGTATTATCTAGATAATAAAAAATGTTGAAACTTGTGAAGGAAAATAAATGGTTTCCCTACATAAACAAGAGGAAAAATTTTGTTCCTTTTAGCAGCACTCAGATTCTAATCTATTCTCAATACTTTCCCCATTTTGGCTCAAAAACTCCAACAGAAGTGTTTGGTCTTTAATGTTTTTGTATATATGGAGGGTTCTTATTACCTGGGTTTCCACAGTTAAGAGATCACATAGGGAGACAAAGGCAGTTAAAATATGAAAGTACTCACTTGAAGGTCGCTCTTTACACATTCCTTTTCACTAAACACTGGTGATTGTCCTAGTGCTTTGGCTCAAAGACCGAGTCTTTGGCAGATGGAACATTTTAATGAAGGGGACATTCAGTTCAGATCAATGGCAAAGTGAAACTTGGAATCTTTGAAAAATAATTTCATCCTTTCACAGATCTGAAAACGATGATGTGTAGATGTTCAAATTACATCAAAGGCAGTACCTAATGACTGCTGTGGCAATTAAACAAAAATGAGATCAGAGAGGAAGAACATTTCTGATGGGTGCTTCAAAAAAAATTAGTTGAATAGTATTGAATTGACAGGGTCCCTTTGGCAAAGTGATAAAGTGTGAGTATTTTTACAAAACAGGCCTCCTTTGCTTATTCTATAAATAGGTAAATATCACATAGAAGACTGTAAATTTTGTTAGGCAGTATTCCTCCCAAATCATTATTTGGGTCATTAGTTAGAAAACTTATTTTCATTTTATGTTTTTAAGTTAAAGAGCCAGATATTTTTTTTCCTTATTTAAAATTTGACCCACTCTTATATGGATTGTCTTTAAGTTGCCGTTTTTTTTTTTTCATTGATTGTATTTTTGGACAACAGTTACATTAATATCAACATCTACAAAGGGGGCTGATAAACCAATCTAGAATTTTCCTTCTTCATATGCAGCATTAAAGAGATGAACCTTAATATACCAACTCTTTCATCTGGTCTTAGGGTTTCAATGAAATCTTGTTGTGTAAGTGGAAAGAACGGCATTAAGTAAGTAGTATTCTTCAACATGACCTGATATTTCAAGCATTTTTCATTTTAAATGTTTTTGTCTCCCACAGGCCAAAAACAGGGAACTACTCAAACAGGTCGCAGCATTGTCAAAGGGTAAAAAGTTTGACAAAAGTGGAAGCATACTAACATCTCCTTGAGAAAATAGTTATTCATGCAGTGTTTCTGCTGAAAATGTAAATTTGAGAAAAGTTCTGTGAAGCCCTTAAATTCTGTGTAGTGGAGAAATATTTTTGCACACCAGATGAATTGGCGTGTTTCCTATTCACTTTTATAACTGATATACAGCATTTTTTAAGTTGTAAAACATTCAAATAAAACTTCAACTGGCTTGAAGTTAATTTTTAATGATTTGATATCCAGGAACTTTTTTGCCAGCAATAGTATTAAACACTTGTAAAGGAGTGCATGAGTCGTGCCCTTTATAAAATGCAACATGCAATAATAGAGTGGATGATGGTGTTCAGAAGTCAGAGCAGCAGGGCTTTCGGTTTGTTTTGGTTTTGTTTTTACACTATGCTGATTTCAGATAAACAGTTTTCAATTTAGAAATACAAAAGCTTTTAAACAAGGAAACTGGTAAACACTGGTTTTTTTTGGTAATTGTGTTTTTACTTTGCATCAACATGAATTTAGGAGAAAATCATGGTGCTTTTATTAAATGAACTTCAGAGTATATGTAAATATGTTTTTAAAAGTTACATCATTAACATTAGTTAGTAAACTAGTATTTTCATTATTGGTATAGGAATTAATGTTTATTGTACAGTATCCAAGGTAAAATGTGTTCTGTTTTGTACAAACTACTGTAGATTTTTACTTACAAGTGCCTTTTTGCCACCTAATGTTTTTATTTATAGGAATGCCAATCTTTTGTACATACAGTTTGTTTTAAAATCATGTTTAATAAATGTTTGTATATAAATGCATATGTACAGAAGCCTATTTCAAAAGGAAATCAAAGTTGTTAGTAAAATGTTTGAGATTCCATTAAGAACCAATAATGCATATAGACTCTAGATGATTTTGTGGTTTGTTTCTGTGTGATATGAGAAGCTGTTGGTCACTGAATTCATTGAATTATGTAAAAATACTTCCCCAAAGATTTAATTTTAAATCATTTCTGATAGAGTAATTTTATTTTTTATGTCATACGGCTTCATGTTCATATTTCGTGAGTTACATGTTCTTTATTTTTTCTTTTATAAAAGTTTTTAAAAATTTATAATTTTTCTGCAGTGGTCCATATATCTGCTTTCCTTATAATATGTGGTTATCTAAGTTAATATTTATGTACACCATATTTGATTTGTAAGTTTAAAGCAAATCTGGAAAAATTTAAATAAATCAATCCATGAGTATCTCTGAATAAATTGGAATCTACTGTAAGATACAGGCACTATTTATAAGAAAATTATATCAGAGTCTTTAAAATTGTCTATAAAAGGTTAAGTAGGTTGGGATAGGTTATGTAAAGTTATTGACTAATTATTTTCTGATCCATTGGTTTTCAGCCTTTAATGCAATTGATCTCCTTAGTAAATGCAAGTTCAGGCTTTCAATTCAATTGTGAAGCATCAGGCAATGCTAGATATACTGTATAGAGTGGGAGAGAGTTCCTTCTCTTGGGAATTTATGGGCAAGGATTAAATTTAAGTAAACTTAATAAATTTACTAGTTTTTAAGTTGTTTATATAAACTGATTATAAATGTCAGGTCAAAGATCATCTTTTCTCAGAACACAGGATGGTTATAATAATTGTTTTTAACATAACCAATGTTTCAGGAGATGATTCCTGCAGTTTTTCATTATATGTTGATATCAAATAATTCTTTGTCCAATTTGAAAACATTATCTAGGGTAATTTTGAAGTAATATAGCAAAAGATTGAATCAATCAGACTTGACTTGGAAAAATTAAACCAGTTTATTTTTATGAGCTCTTTATGCAATAATCTTCCTAAATTTAGTACTCTCAACAATGATAGATAATGCCTTCTTAACACAGATTTTAATGTTTGCAGGATTTGCTAAATTCATAAGGTAGTCATTACCTTTCTTTGAAATTAATACTTTTATATTCTGGTTTCATAGCCAATAATCAATCCACAGTGCTCATTATAGTTTTAAAATAAACTATGTAATAGTTCTTATAACATGTTGGAGCTGCTACTAAAAACCAAGGTGCCCCTTCCCCTTTTTTAGAAAACAGATTAAAAATTGAAGACTCAGTCTCAATCATTAAGTTTTGTAAATTCTAAGTATAAAACTTTTTAGGGGCTTCACAGTATTTAGTCCTAATTAAATGCCCTCTCATTATTCCATGACCTTATTTTATAACTTAATTTTTTTGCAATTGTATAAACTAGTAATTGAGTCCCAGTCCTGGATTTGTAGTGTATTGACATAATGAGCTGATATTTAAATGTGGACCTGTAAGGAGATACTATGGTGTGCCGTATTGTGCTTTTTAGCCCGTTTTCAACTATTAATTAGCATTTACCAGTGAGGGTCATTTTGGCCCAGGTTATTTATGTATTAATAGCCTGTGAATATTGCAGTTCTTTTTAGATTGTATTGGTCTAAATATGCATTCTCTGGTGAACTTGGTAAGCTGTTCACATGTATAGACTATTGAAATACTGTACTTGTACACATCTGACTGTTGACATTTTGTACTTTTTTCTAAATCCAATATTTCACAATAAAAACTTGTCAAAATTTTTTTCTACTAGTTTCCTGTTGCTTCTGCAACAAATTCCATAACCTTAGTGGCCTAAAACAGCAAAGGTCAATTCTCTGATAGTTCTGGAGACCAGAAGTCCAAAATCAGTTTTACTAAGCTAATGTCAAAGTTGGCAGAGCTGATTCCTTCTGGAGGCTCTGGGGAGAATCTGCTTTCTTGCCTTTTCCAGCGTTTGGAGCTGCATTCCTTGCATTCTTTAGCTCTTTGCCCCTTCCTCCATCTTCAGAGCTAAAAAATTGTAGCATATTCAAGTGTCTCTAGCTCTGTCATCATATGGTCTTCTCTTTTTGGTCATGGTATCTCCCTCTGTTCCCTCTAATAAGGACATTATTGGACCCACCTGGATGATCAGGAGTCCTCATATCTCAAATTCTTAGTCACATCTGTTGTCACATAAGGTAACCTATTCATAGAGATTAGAACATGGACATTTCAGGAGACCATTACTGAGCCTCTCATAAGCTTCATCTACATTTTCCCCAGTATGAGGCTTTGAAGTTGACAGATTTGAGAGAATTGGCTCAGGCAAACACATTCCGTTTTGCTACATGTTCATTAAGACTGCTTTCATTAGCTATTGAGATATTTCAAAGCAATAATAAAGCAAATCAAGCTAGATGTAGTTTTGATTTTACAAACTTTGGAACATGACTAAAACCATGCTATGTTGTTTGATAAAATGAGTTAAAGACCTGATTTATAGACGTTTATGGTCTGTAGACCTAGACCTTTATAGTCTAGTTGGGGAGACCATATACATGAAAAAGTATCTGGAACTTTGGTATTAGGAAGTGCAATAAGAAGCTGATAGCTTTTAGCAAGGGCATCCTAAGAATTGTGGGAAATGTTAGTCTAAGTCATTGTTTTCTCAAACTTGAGCATGCATCAGTCATAGGGCTGTATGGAGGACCTCATGAGGCACATGTAACTGGGCCTCTGCCCCAATGTCTTGAGTGTATGAGTTTGGAATTGGTCCCAAGAATCTGCATCTCTCAGTTACCAGGTAATGCTAATGCTAATGCTATTGCTTCTGGCCCAGAACACATACTCTGAGAACAAGTGGGATATAAAAAAGGCATGAAAGATTGAAGGGCTAAAGAGTAGAGGCTATTTTGAGAAGAACTGGGGAGTGAACTTGGAAAAATTATTTGGAGCTGTATTTTCAAGGCAGTTTGGGAAGACTACTAGAGTTTTGAAAAGGAAATGATGTAAGACCAAATACTGAACATGTTGAGAAGAGCACTACAGGCCATTTTCTCCAACTGCTTTATTTTGTAGCCAAGGAAGTGGAGCAGGAAGTGGTAAATGAGTATGGACTTTTATTAATGCCCTGACATTTTCCAAAAAGAATTGAGGTAACTTGGTTCAAATGACTTGTGCCTAGGTAGTTTGCCACACAAAATCAGTATTAAGGAGGTGTGTGTGTAGTCGTCCTCTCAGACATAGCTAAGAGGTTGAGGATGATGAGAATCATCAGTTGGATGTCATTTGGATAGGACAAGCTTATGGGCTGAGAAAAACTTCCCTTCTAAACAAGGTCTTAGTATATAAGGTACAGAATTTGTTTTTTAATTGACAAGAGGATAGTAGATGACAAGCCCTATGGTTTTTCTCTCATGTTTGGTGCTGCCATGACTGCTTTTGAAATTGTTGTGCTAGTCACCACTTCTCAAGAAAAATGCAATCTGAGAAGTTAAATGATTAGAGTGTTGAAAACTGTATTTTGACTAAAATGATTGATTTTTTTCTAAAATAAGAAAAAACCAACAATTGTAAAGAAACTGGGCCAGAGGAATAAATATATCATTCATAGGGTAAGTGCAGATGGTTTTTAACCATGTGAAAAAATGACCTTACTCGTAATAAAAGAAAATTCAGAAAAATTTAAAAGTGTATGGAGTTAACTATTTGTCACCTGTAGGTTTGGAAAATTCCAAATCTGACAACATACTTTGTTGACACAGTTGTGGGGAAACAGACACTCTTTGACATTTCTAATGGCCATTGCCAAATAGTCCTGCGGAGTTTTAATAAATGGCAGCATTACATATACATTTATACTTTGATCTTACAATCCAATATCTAGGAATTGGTCCCAAACATACTCTTAACAAAAATGCAAAGACATATGCACAACTCAAAATTATTTGGAATAGCAGAAACAGAAAACAGTTGAGATTAAGGGGTTGGTAAAAAACAAAACAAAACAAAACAAAAAACTTTGGGACATCCATATAATGAATCTATTTAGCCATAGAATTGACTCAGCTACTCCACAGTACATTTGTTGAAGTGAGAAAAGCAAAGGAGAAGAAAGTATGTTAAGGGGAGGGCTACACCCACATACATACACAAAAGTATCTGCTTATAGTTTTTAAAAACTGAAAACTCAACCATAATTGTTTAAAAATGGTTACAAATAAGGGGTGAGGGAGAAAATATGTTGGAGGGGACAGTGTTAGAAATTAGAGATCTTTGAACATAATGTTTTATTGATTTGACTTTGGAGTCATTGAGATACTGTTAAAAATTATAAAATAAAACAATCTTTAAATTTATTTTTTTTCTAGTTGAGTATAGTTGACACGATGTTACATTAGTTTCAGGTATATGGCATAGTAATTTGACAAGTTTATGCATTATGCTGTCTATCCTCCCCACAGCTGTAGCTACTGTCTGTCACCATCTAACACTATCGCAATATCATGGACTATATTCCCCATGCTGTACCTTTTAGTTCCATGACTTATTCATTCCATAACTGGAAACCTGTATCCTCTACTTCCATTCACTCATGAAGTAAAAGTCAAAAAAAAAAAAAAAAGAAAAGAAAAGAAACAGATGTACCTAAGACAGCCAGTTGGTGCCATAACCACACAGAGGACTATTCTAATTGCCATAAAATGCAATAGTTTGTACCTCCTTAGTGGGATATATTCTAACGTTAAAAAAAAGGTTAAAAAAATTGAAAAAAAAAAAAAACCCTGGAAGAATAATCTTATGCTGTTGACAATAATCAGTGTTGGTGGCAGTGTCAATATTGTTATTCTGTAATTATGGTGTGGGATAAAGTTTTGTGGGATAAAGCAAGTGAAAAATTATGTAATATTCTGTTATTTCTATTATTTATATAAATAATATAATATATTACATATATAATATATAATAATATATAATACATATAAAATATTATAATATATTACATATATTATATATAATAATATATAATATTATTTATATAAATAATAGAAATAATATTTCTATTATTTCATTTGTCACTCAGGCCTGGAATTCTTGGCTAAAGAGAAGAGAGGTAAATTTAGTAAAATCTGTGTCATGCTCTTAATTAGAGTTATCAGTATAAACTCAAGATATTTTCTCTAAGAAAAAAAATGTACATATTTATTGGGAAAAGTATGTACCATCTTATGCCAGATAGTAAGAAAGCTTTCAAAGACTATTTAGTACACTCTCAAAAAGACTCATAAGGCAATTGGAAGATTGTACAATTTGAATGAACATCAGTATAGGAAATCCTAACTGCAATGCATTGAAACATTGAATATGTTTTAAATACCTGAATTCAAAATGATACTAAATAGACAAATACACCACATGAGAAACAAAGCAGAAACAAAGCACTAATTGCTCACCATTAGAGGATGCTAGTGAGCTAACTCGTTATTTTAAAAATTGGTAAATAAACAGAAGAATCAGTATTTCCTATGGTTCTCATACAAACTGTATCTCTGGGTAAGTGAGGAGTAAATGAGGAATACAATTGCTCTGAAAAAGCATTCCCAGCTAATAAGTGAAAAAGGAATGATGAAATTACAATATCTCCATTTTGCAACTTCTAATAAATTGATGGAATAATAAGCATTACCCATGCTTAGGGCAGCTGCTAAAAATACAGAGACGCATTCTTTTTTTTTTTTTTTAAAGATCTTATTTATTTATTTGACAGACGGAGATCACAAGTAGTCAGAAAAGCAGGCAGAGAGAGGAGAAAGCAGGCTCCCAGCTGAGCAGAGAGCCCGATGCGGGGCTCCATCCCAGAACCCTGGGATCATGACCTGAGCCGAAGGCAGAGGTTTTAACCCACTGAGCCACCCAGGCGCCCCAGAAATGCATTCTTAACACCCCATGCTTTCTGATCGAGGAACATATTGCTACCCATATTTTTTTTTCCAGAAAAGAATCAAACCTAGATCTGATCAAACATGTACCAGTTTACAGGAAATAGGACAGAGATCATGATGAATGACACCGAAGGCACGCAATTTGGCATATTGTTTCTTCAGTAAGTTGCAAGGGGAAAAAAGTGACGGAGCAAGAGGGACTTAGGGGATGCCAACCAATCACAACGTATAGACCTGGAATCGAAGAAATTTAAAAACAGAAGAAAAATGTTTTTAATCATTTATGATGCAACTGGAAATTTAAATGCTGTTTTCTTTAATGACATTAAGGAATTATTAACTTTTGAATAATGGTGGTATAGCTATGTATAATTTTTTATTGAGATATAATTAGCATATAATGCCAGTATCAGTTATACAACATAATAATTTGATATTTGTATAATTGGCAAATATTTTTAATTGTTTAAGCAGTCCTAGAGACATCTACGAAAATACAATGAAATATCGTGATGTTCGATATTATTCAAAATAATATAGGGCGGAAGGTGGATGGGACTATACATGAAGCAGGACTGGCTGTGAGTGGTTCTTGGAACTGAGGAATCGGTGTACAGCAGTTCTTCACACTCTTCAGTTCAACTTTATGTAAGTTCTTCTCAATGAAAAGTAACATCGCCAACACCATCACCCCTGCCAAATTCTAGCTCACCGTAAAAACACAGGCTCCACTATGGGTGCCTGGGTGACTCAGGTCAAGATCCCTGCTCAGCGGGAAGCCTGCTTTTCCCCTCTCCCTCTGCCTACCACTCTCCCTGCTTGTTCTTTCTCTCCCTGTCAAATAAATAAAATTTTAAAAAAATACACATAGGCTCACTAGAAAAAGAAAAAAATAGGGGCAGTACAAAAAAGAGTAGAAATAGGGGAAAAAAGACAAGACCATGCACTCACAATTCTACTGAATTCTCTTTTGTACATTTCTTTTGGCATTATTCATGAGTAATGGCTACTATCACTTCACAATATTATTTTGATTCCTGATTCCACCCTACATACACTTCCTAGATAAGCACATAGAATACTACCTATAAGCTAATGACTCCCAAATCCGTATGCACAGCCTGGATCTCTCCCCTAACTTCCCAGACTATATCTATCCAATGCAGCTTGGCATCTCGTTCAGGTGTCTGAAAAGCCTCTCAAGAATGTAACATGCCCAAATTGTGTGTTCCTGATCTACACTCCTAAGTCCAAACAACCCCCCAGCCAGCTGCTCTTGCTGTCTTCCCACCTCATGGCAACTCGATTCTGGTTGTTCAGCCTAAAAGCCTTGATATCACTTCTGACTTTCCTCTCTCTCACTCCATATCCATTCCTTCAAACTTTTGGTCAGCTTTTAACTTCGAAGTATGTTGAGAATTTGACCATTTTTCATTATCTCCATCCCTACTGGGTGTCTCTGTTGCCCACAGGCCTGTCTCAACAGAGAAGCCGAGAGCGATCTTAGTAAATGATGTCATATTATTGTCAGGTCAGCTATTCGACGGTTCTCAACTGGGTGCTGTTTTGCTTCCTTGGGGACATTTAGCAATGTCTGTAGACATTTTTCATTATCAGGACCGATGGTAAGTGGTGGGGGGTGGGTTGAGTGCCTCTGATGTCAACTAAGTGGAGGTCAGAGATGCTGCTAAACATCCCATAATGCACAGAACACCCCCCCGCCCCACACACACACAGAATTATCCAGCCTCAAATGCCAGTAATGTTGAGGTTGAGAAAACGTGGGCCACTAAAAAGCCTAAAATGGTTTTTGCATCTCTACTCTTACAGTGGCCTAAAAAGATTTGACCTTAACACAAGTCTTTCTGCTACAGTACAGCTTTTATCGCCCACCAGTGAAAGCAGCTGTTACTACTTCTTTAACCCCATGAATTAAATATTAAAGAAGAACTGAAATATACTAAAGATTTTACGGTTTCTACTTAAATAAATTTCAACTCATGACCACTAGGTGGAGCACTTCACTGCTAAATAATACCACAGCGCACTTGAGGAAAGGCGGTGGGAGTCCCTGTGATAAGAGCAAGCATTACTCCTTAACTACCCTTTGTAAGAAGTTTTGTTGTATAGGATAAGAGGCAATTGTTTCTCACAATTCCACCGTACAATTCTTTAATTCAGTCAATGGATTAGCTCACACACACACAAAAGGAGTTTAAAATTGTCTTTAGACAGGCTGTTTTTGAATTTAGAAGTATTATTTTTAAAAGAGTTGCTTAAAATTTGTCTTGAATTTTTGTGCACATTTCTCTTTCTCTTTAAATCCAGTCCCACTTTTGCACTAAGCACAACATATGTTTGGCCCTTCCTCCTCCTAATTCTAAGGGAGTTCCTGCACTCAGTATAAACTAAAGTAACTTCTAAGTCAAAAGACCACCATCTCCTACTAAGCTGTGTCTCTGAGAGGTTTGACAGGGACACGGCAGAGATGGTGTTGGCTATGTCCTGGTCTCCATGCAACGGTGAATGAAGGGCTGGGATTTGGAGTACCCCCGGGGCTGGAATGGTAGGATCTCTACGTCGAGCTGTTACATGTATTGAATGGCTCCAAAATGATCATTTCTTTGTAGATTTTGCTCATTTTTGCACATTTCATGTGACATGGATTTTTCTTTGAAAGGGCGAATAAAGCCTTCCTTCTTCTTTAGTAATGGCACAGCTCTGCCAGGTCTCAGGAACCTATATGAGCTGGGCCATTCCTCTACTGAAAGCTCCTCTTTTTATACTCTCAATTGTCAAGGCAGCAAGAAAAATCATTTCTCCTTTGCCTAGAAAACAATCAACTAAACTGCTAATGGAATCTACATTCTTATTACTTTACATCATTTTCACATTATCTTAAGTTCTTTTCTAAGATAAATTTCATTACTGTAAGTTGATGGTTCAAAAATGGCTGTAGGAATTCAGATACTTATTTTAGAAATCATTCCCAAGTACTTTTTAAAAGGACTGAAAGGCGTTTTATATAATGTTTTCTTTTTACCACCTTGTGATTCCTTGAAACATAATAGCACTGAGCAAACAGGAGCCACATATAAGCCTCTGTTGTCATTGGCTGCCTGCTCCTATGGTTACCAAGATGGGCCCACGATGCCCGATCATCTATGTCAGTGAAGTGGCCTGGTTCCTAGACTATAAATATCTGTGTGGCTGTACAGAGTAAAGGGAGTAAAGGGCATTTGACAGTATTTAGTCTCTCCTTTAAGTAAAGAAATAGGAGGATATTGTGATACAAATTATTTTTAAAATGTAAAGCACTGTATGTTTTGTGTGTTTTTTAAATAACTGTGTTCTCAATCCACATGTCTCAAAGTACCTTTTGGAAGCATTTGCAAAGGAGTGCAAAGCAAACATTTGAATTTGGAATTGGGTGATGAATTCAGCTTGAGCACACAGATCATTTGGGACAGGACATGAGATCGAAAATCACAACTGAGACATGAAGACCTGATAGATAGCAGATTCCAGACTGAGATGGGCCACCCTTGGGGATTTGTGAAAAGGACATAACTGGAAACCCGGGACACAATTCTTAAACCCCTGGCCAACACTGAAGATCTAAAAAGGTTGAGGATAGTACCTAGGAGAAGATTTGTTTGGAGACAGCTGAGCTAAAAGCTTTTCGTCTTAATCCAGGGAAGGGCTTTAGTGTGCAATTCCCCAAAAAGAGGATCCTTAGTGAGTTCACGTGAAGAGCTTGACATGTTCCCTGCCATTGTGGGGACAAAATGGACCTGTGCCTGACTTCCAACACCTGGTAGCCATAGCTGGCTTGACTAGCTTCTCTGACGGCACCAACAAAGGAAATGTTGCTATATCAAGATTAATTTCCATTCTCAGAGATTCTTGGGTCAAGGATGTATGAGTATTTTCAGTTGTGGGAAATGTGATTCAGCCAGCTTGGCGCTGTTCCAAATTTTGCCCAAGAGAGCTGCTTTGGGTGGGTGGAAAAAGCAGTGAGGGGAGTCCTGCAAAGACTCTTCATTGAATAGTCAAAAGAAAAACCTGGGCTTTGAGGACACACCGTGAACCACAGGAAAATACCTTGCCTAGATCGTGGAAAGTACAATGAAAAGTTCCAGTGACATGGAAGCAGATCTCAAAAGAACTTTAATGAAAGCACCAACTTGGCCACAGCTACCCATCCCATTATAAGAGAAGACATCAGCTCTAAACATTTGCCAGATGCAGAGAGAGACAGACTATCTTATAATGATGACACTAAAAACTCCCACTTTGCTTATTGCCCTTGTATCTCCCTTCTTGGATACTGGCTGGGTCAGAAACGCGGGCAGGCTGCAGAAGAGGACACATGCTAAGTAGGGGGAAAGAAGAATCCTGATCTCTCTACTGACTGCAAATGGCTAGCCCACAGCAGTCTGCAGCTGGAGAAGAAAAGACATGTTAACTTTAAAATTGTGAAGTTTTCATGAATATATATAGGTGTGATAGTTGTCTCCAAAATTTAACCCATGAATCACACCTTCCAGTATTCACATCCTTGGGTATTCCTCTCCTACACTGAATATGGGAGGGTTTGGTGTCTCCCTTTAAGGAACAGAATGCAAAGGCAGTGGTTCTTTGCCAGTTTGGGGCCTAAGCTTTAAGAATTTCTGGCAGTTTCCAGGGTTGTGTTCTCAGGGAGTCCTTTCTGTAAGAAGGCTATTTATGCTGCTAAGGAGACCATGTGGAAAGGCCACATGGAAAGGAAAAGTCTGGAGAAGGAAAGCAAGCCAGCTGTTTCACTCAAGTTTAAGGTCAATCTTATTTCGTCTCTATCTATACCCAATTCTCCCCAATTACCTTGAATCTCAAATCCTTCATCATGTAATTTCATTTATAAATATTTGAGTGTGTATCTCTCGATGAAAAAGGTTTGAAAAACATAACTCTTAATGCCATTTTCATTAAAAGTTTATAACTTCTTAGTGTGATTAGTATCTGTGTTCAAATTTTCCCAATCATTTTTCACGGGCTAAAATTAAGATCTATATAAGACCCACACAGAATTTTACCAGAGTTGAGCCTGCAAAAGAATATACTCACCAATACTGAGTGGGTCCACCCCACAGAGGTCTTACCAGGCTCAGAACCAGGCGTCGGGTACTGGGGAGGTTGGGAATGAGGCTCAGGGCTGAGAATAAGAAGACTGTTTGAAGGTCTCTAGCCAAGAAAAGAAAATTTGAGTTGAGAACTCAGCCATATCCAACATCGTGTGTAGCTAGGGTGAGAGATAAGAAAGCAGGGAGTGAGGGAGAGTCCATGTTCAGAAAATCTAGCCACTCCCTTCCAGCCACTCTCCCTGTCCTGCTTCTAGGCTATCAGAGCCTGAGAATGAATAAAACAGGAGAGACAAAAGGGACTAGGAAACACACACAGCAGGTGTGGTATGTTAAACATATCAGATACTCTAGATGGGAGAAAGCTGGTGGTTGCCAACATAGCCAAGAGACAATAGGGGAAATGGAAGTGCCTGGAAACGGTGCCAACAATGAGGCCTCACTCTGCAGGGTCCAGGAAAGGCTGGGGACCTGAAGGCAGGGTGGGAACAGCTTTATGAAGATAGATTGAAATTTAGGCTATTTGAACCCTTCTCCCATCTTCATAAAACCTGGCACCTCGAGGTTTATTTTCCAGAAAAATTGGAACCAAGGCACTCTGGACTTAATGATGATGGGTATAGCCTGGGGTCAGAGAGGGTCACTTTTCTAGCAATAGCGATTCTATAAAATTCTTCACAACAGATGGTAAGATTTCCATCTGTTTAGCTGGTCTCCCGAATCACGGACAGTCAGTGTATGGCCCTGAGGTAGGAGTTTGGGAGAATTTAGCTCTCTAAAGGGAAACAAGCATGATAAGACCTGGGGTGATTATTAATGTTACATATAACGAACCACTACAAAATTTAGTGGCATAAAACATAAACCATTTGTTTTGCAATGATTCTGTGGTCAGGATTTCCGGTAGGGTATTCTCTAATAAAACTTAAGTGGTGGTGGTTTCTCTGCTTTTAACACCTCAGAGTCGCAACTGGGAACACTCAAAAATCTGGAGGGACCCAAATGACCATTGACTGGAATCATCTAGAAAGGTCTTCAACCTTGGGTATGGAGCTTAGTGGGATGGTGGGACTGGGCACAACTGGGATTGTCAGCTAGAAGGTCCACATGCAGTCTCCATGTGGACTGAGCTTCCTAACACCATGGTGGACTGGTCCAGCAAAAAAACGACAGAGACTCCCTGGGCATTTATGACCCAGCTTTATAAGTCACATCGTATCACTTCTTCTGTACTTTATTTGTCAAAGCAGTAAAAACTCCCTCAGATCCAAGTGGGCATAGACATAATATCTCAAGAGAAGGAGCGTCTAAGACTTTGTTGCTAAGTTTTAAAACCACCATACATAACCATGAAAGCAGTAGGCAAGTAGTCAGTAGCTTTATCAGGGAAATCAAAGTAGAAGCCCAAATTAAAGTCAGACTGAGCCCTGGTTGATATAAAGATTATAGCAATAAGAATAATTTCCCAATCCACCTGGTGGTGCCTGAAGCTGCTGCTGCCATTCCTGGCTTGATCAACTCTGGCTCATGAGGTTCAAGGGATGGGCATCTGGGGCCCCAGAGACAAGGATCAGGAAAGGTGCCTGTGGGATGAACCTCTGGAGCCCTATCAAGGGAAGGTTCAGTGTGGACCTTATTTGGACCCTGACTCAGGAAGATAATGGGGAAATTTGAACATTGTTGATACTGAAGGTTTACTGTAATTTTGGGGTATGATCATGATATTATTGTTATGTTAAAATGTCATTGTGTTTAAAAAAAGTCACCTTATTTTTTAACAAATGTGCTAATGTAAATACGGATAAAATAATATGAAGTACTAGATTTATTTCAGAATAACCCATTGAGGAATGGAGAGGCATATGGGAGTATAGATCAAACAAGACTGGCTAAGTAATTACAGAAATGAGTACATGGGGGTTTGTTATACTATTTCCTCTTCTTTTGCATATGGCTGAAAATTTTTGCCCTGAATTTTTTTTTTTTTTTTTTAATTTACACAGTAGCACATACACATACAAGTAGGAATGAATCTCTAAGGTAGATTTGCCTTATTTATTTATTTAAAATATTTTATTTTATTTATTTTTTTAAAGATTTTATTTATTTATTAGAGAGAAGGGGGGAAAAGAGAGGGAAAGAACGAGCAGAGGGAGGGGCAGAGGGAGATGGAGAAGCAGATTCCTCTGCTGATCATGATCTGAGCTGAAGGCAGACACTTAACTGACTGAGTCTTCCAGGTGCCCTTAAAAGATTTTACTTTTAAGCAATCTCCATACCCACCATGGGACTTGAAATTACAACCCTGAGATCAAGAGTTGCATGCTTTATCGACTGAGCCAGCCAGGCACACCTGTATTTATTTGTCTTATATAAAAGAGCAATGGGAACTTCTAATAAACTAAATTTGCATTTACTTATGTTAACGTTTATTTTTATAAGTAACAATAGTGTAGCACTTTATATTTTATGAAACCCTTTGACTTTAACAACAATTCTACAAGGTAGGCCGATGGTGAACTTGGTTATAGAGAGATAAAGGGATATATTGAAGGTCGCACAGGTACTATATGGGGGAATGTGGGATGGTGGGACTACTCTCAAACTTGAGGTTCTGGCTTCATAACTTGTTGTCATTAGATGAAAGTTTACTATGCGGCAGTGGTTCACAACACTTAGAGGTTATGTGATACGTTGATAACCTGATCAAATCTGAAAAAAAAAAAAAAAAAACCTCTTCTCAGAAAAATGTGTATGTGCACACATCCAGCAATGTAAGAATTTTCAGGGATTTCAGGGATGGAGAGTTTCATGGCTCCTATAAGAAGAACATGCTTGTTAGTCAGTCATTTGCTGTCATTACCCAGCCTTCGAACAGAGTTTCTGGCTTCTTTTTTCAAGCAATTAGCTATATCAGACTTGGTCTCTTGCTTTCGCTCCTTCTCTCTGATAATGATCTATGCATTGAACATGAGGATATCCTCACTCAGCCCAGAATTAGTAACCCAGAAAAAGTTATTTTGTTTTGTAACATTTAACTTAATGATCTTTGTATATCTATGATGTTTCTAGTTCAAAACGCTCTTGATTCTCAGATGCTCTACTACTGAAATGGTATCTGCTCTGGGTAGCTTTTCCCAAGGCATGGAGAATCACGCCCTCTTCTGTGTCCCTAAGCACTCTGGGCACGTCTCTATCCAAGTTATATCTGTAACAATCTATATTATACCTATATTATAATGATCTAATTACACATCTTGCTCCTCCAGAAGACTGCATGTTCCTTGGGAATGGTAACTATATCCACTCAACCCTAACACAGGGCATACGTGTTTCTGAATTAATAGGTAAATTACTCCAAACATATTATTTAACACATTACTTAAAATAATAAAAATAATAATAATTAAAAATAAAACAAGATAAAATAACAACAATAAGCTAACCTATAAATACTTGCCAGGTGTAACTGTATTATCCCTTGGAAGTCAATTAAGTAGGAAGAGTTTTGGGGCGCCTGGGTGGCTCAGTGGGTTAAGCCGCTGCCTTCGGCTCAGGTCATGATCTCAGAGTCCTGGGATCGAGTCCTGCATCGGGCTCCCTGCTCAGCAGGGGGCCTGCTTCCTCCTCTCTCTCTGCCTGCCTCTCTGCCTGCTTGTGATCTCTGTCAAATAAATAAATAAAAATCTTTAAAAAAAAAAAAAAAGTAGGAAGAGTTTTGAATGCTTCCCTCTATTGCTCTTCTGGAGACTGGAAATTGGGAGATATATTTTGATTTAGTGTTATTAAAAGTTCCCCAGTTTTATTAACTATCTACCAGGAGATTATTTAAAGACCTGATCTAATTAAGATGTTCACTCCCAATGACTGGCCAAGAGGCCTTTGCTCCTACCTAAGCTGATTAGATGTACTCTTTTGGGTTAAACAACAAAGGCAGAACTGTTGTCTCCAGAAGGGGTCTGCTAAAAAGAACAGATGTTACCTTGGTCAAAAGCAATAAACCTTGAGCTAGTCTCCCACCACCACTGAAGTGTGGCCTAAAAATATGGTCCCTGAATGGGGAGTAGGGCTCTGAACAGATGGCTAATTAGGCAGGAAATTCTGTCGAGAGACATTTTGGAAAGAATGAGGGGCATGATGTACTGCATGGGGAATCCAGAACCAAGAATGTAGATGAGGAAAAGTGGAGAGACAGAGAGGTGTTGCTAAGTGAAAAGGCTACATAACATTTTTAATGGAAATCCTGCCAACATAACCAATGGAGGATTTCTTTGACCATTTATTCTTTGCTTTTCCTTAAATCTGTTTGATGATGAAAAGGGATTGCTGTGGTCTTTGAAAGGGAAGGTAAGTCTTTTATAGGTTAATGTGAATTTTACTTAAATCAGAAAACCATTTTGGCTGCAGTATAACAGCAATTAAAACACAAAGTTTGACTTCCACTTCCAAATATGATGAAGTAACTGAGAAAAGACTTGCTCTCCCACTATAAACACTAGAAAATTGGACAAAAATACAATAAACTGCCTTCAAACTTTGGACAACAGACAGTGCAGGATTATGATTCTTGAGAGAAAGTTAAAAAAAAAAAAAGCAATGTGAGGTCACTCAACTATTCCAGTTTTCTGTACTTTCTGGATGAAAGCTCATAGAGGGAGAACCCGAGCAGAACTCAGAGGTCTTGTTGTGTTGAGGACACAGAAATCTGAAGTTGAGGAGCCTCAGGTAGCTGGAATTTGTAGGTCAATGAACTGGAGAGTAGGAAGCCATGTAGAGAAAGAACACCAGAAACTTGCATAGAGGTCCACTTGAGTCCATTAATAAATACTAATCCATGCAGAGCATGAAAACTCCTCCTAGCCAAGTAAAGACCCACTAGTGAGCTATAAAACCAGCAATTTTCAGAGATCCTACTTGACTGGAAGTTATTTGAGTTGTAACTAACTAAAGTAATGAGGTCTCATTTAACATTAAAAAGGGACCCCAGAACGTTCACACTTTAGGGCTAAACTAACCCTAGAGTAAAGGCTACTCTATACATTCCTAAACACATAAAAATAAACCTCAGAGTGGTCAAGCTCATATTTAATTACTTGCTAAAATGAACAAAACACACTTTCGTGGAAGATAACAAAATTTAGGCATGCAGAATGTAATAAACCACAGTTTCTAGTATCCAATAAAAATTACTGGACATGTAAGGAAACAAGAAAATGTGAGGCATAAACAGGGAAAAGAGAAGTCAATAGTAACACCTAGAAATGACAAACAAGATAGGAATTGACATAATAGTTTTAAAATTGTTCTAACAAATATGCTCAAGGAATTATTAAAAAAAACATGAAATTAGTGAGGAATAAAGTAAATATTTCAAAGAAAACAAATGGGATTTCCAAGAATGAAAAACCAATGTCTGAAATAAATATGTTAGGCACCTGGGTGGCTCAGTGGATAAGCATCTGTCTTTAGCTCAGGTCATGGGAGTCTGCCTTTGGCTCAGGTCATGATCCCAGGGTCCTCGGATTGAGTCCCACACCTGGCTTCCTGCCCAGCAGGGAGTCTACTTTTCCTTCTTTGTCTTCCCCCTACTCATGCTCTTTCTGTCTCTGTCAAATAAATAAATAAAATCTTAAAAAATAATAAACAGGATGAAGATAACAGGAGAGTAGATAGTGTAGAGGGAAGATTAATGAAGTTGAAGATGTAGCAATATAAACTATCCAAGTGGAAACAGAGAGAGCAAAAAAGAGTAAAATAAATGAATACAACTTCAGCAATCTTTGTGAAGATTTCAAGTAGTCCACATACGTATAATTAGAATCCAAGAAGAAAGAAAGGTGGTAGGATAAGTATTTGATGAAATAAAGGAAAAACACATCCAGATTTGATAAAATCCACAAAATTATAAATCCAAGAAACTCAACAAATACCAACCAAAATTAACAATCAGATATATATTTCTAATGATGTAAAATGAACATGTATTACTTCTAAAATTTAAAAAAAAACTATGTAGCTTTTGTAAAAATGAACAGAATTTGTATCATGATCTCATTTTTAAATATGTGTATTTGCATTTGCATAGAATAAAGTCTGGAGAGGCACTCCAAAAAAAAAAAAAAAAAAAAAAAAGGCAACCCAAAACTATCAGATAAACAATTAAAAAACCCCACCAAGGTATCTTTTAACCAAAGTGCTGAAGGTCAATGATCCTAAAACAGCTAAAGGAAAATAAAATTATCATTTTGCTTAAAAGAGAACACAGATAAAAATGTCAAACTTCTTTCCAAAACAATACAAGCCAATGCATGATAGGAAAATAGATTTAAGCTACTGAAAAAAAGAAAAAAAAAACCCATTAACCTAAAGAATTCTATAATAAACAAAAATATCTTTCAGAAATGAAGGTGAGGAAAAGATTTACTCAAACACAAACAGCACATTGCAGATTGTGTATTTAAACCCAGTTGTGTCAATAATTCATGATATGTAGATGGACTAAAGGCACTAAACAAACGACCAAGACAGTCAAATTGGATTTTAAAAAAAAGCAATGCTTAACTCAACAAGAAATCTACCTTAAATATCAAGACCTAGGCTAAAAGTAAAAGGATGAAAAACTACCAAGGGAAAAAAAAAATCAAAAGAAAGAGAGAGTGGCTCTATTAGACTGAGAACAAAGAATACTCCACAGTGAACAAGAACATTATCTAGGCTTCCACTTTAAGAAGATGGTATTGTGTACCACAGAGGAAATAACCCCCACATAAGCAAAGAAAATAGATAAGAGAGATTTTTTTATGGTTGAGTAATACTCCACTGTATATATATATACCACATCGTCTTTACCCATTCATCTGTCAGTGGACACCTGGGGTCTACCTCTGAAACCAATAATAAATTATATGTTAATTAATTGGTTTTTAAAAAGAAAGTAATGAAAGTAATTAAATAGAAAGCGGACCAACAGAAAAATCAATAAAACCAAAAGCTGATTTTTTGAAAAGATGGCTAAAATTGGTATGCCTATAGTCAGGCTGATCAGGAAAAAAAAAAAAAGAACACACAACTTACAAATTTCAAGAATAAAACAGGATTTAGCACCACAAATTAAAAGAAAAAAAGGGAAATATTATGAACTTTATCCTAAAAAAATTGAGAACTTGGAAGAAATAAGCATTTCTTGAATAGCGCAAATTATCAAAACTAATGTAGGTGAAAGTAGAATATTTAAATAGCCCTATATCTACAAAATATATTGTGTGTAAAGTTAAAAGATGTGTCACAAAGAAAGCTATGTATTTGCTAGATTGCTTCATTGGTGAATTCCACTGAACACTATGGAAGTAATAATACAAATTCTATATGAACGTTTTTTGAAAACTGTAGAGGAGGAATTACTTCTTACTCTCGTTTTATGAAGCCAGTCTTACTCCAATGACAAAACCAGACTAAGACACTACAAGAACCTGGGTATCTATCCTAAACACATAAAGAACTCTTAGAATTCAATAAGATAAAGAAAGCCAAACTGAAAATGGGCAAAAGATTTGAACCGATATTCCTCCAAAGAAGACATATAACCAATAAACACAGGAACAGATGCTCAACATCACTAATCATCAGGGAGTGAAAATTAAAATACAACGAGATATAATCACACAATTACTAGTCTTACTAAAATTAGAATGATTGGCAATATCAAGTATTGGCAAGAAGGTAGAATAATTGGAACCCTTGTAAATTATTTGTGAGGATATAAAATGGTAAAACGCTTTGGAAAACAATCTGGCAGATTCTTACAGAGTTAAACACCGAATTCCCATTGGACCAGCAATCATGCCCAGAAATATACCTAAGAGAAATAAAAACATACATCTACATGAAAATCTGTCCATAAATGTTCATAGAAGCTTTATCATAATGGTAAAAAAAAAAAATGAAAACAGTTCAAATGTCCATCAACAGATGAATGAATAAAGCAATTATTAATACATTGGAATACTACTTAGCACAAAAAAAAAAAAAAAAGAAAAAAAGAAAACTCCCGGAACATGCAACAATATGGATAACCCTTAAATACACGTTGCATACAATAAAATACACAGCAAATTTATAGAAAATTCTTGTAATGGCAAAACTCACCTATACAGTGGTAGATGAGTTGTTGCCTAGGACTGGGGTGGGGATAAATTATCACCAAAGGGCACAAGGGAGATTTTGGGGGTGACAGAAATGTACTGAAAAGGTGTTAGTTGTATAGGTGTGTCCATTTGTCAAGTCTCACTAAACTGAACACTTATAAATGGGAGCATTTTATTATATGTAATTTATACCTCAATTCAGTTGACTTTTAAAAAAGCATATCGGGAAAAGGGAAGGCCGCTACAAAGCATGATTCTTCAAGATGACCGCTGGTCAGCCAATTTACACTGACTCGATATCCGAGCTAGAATGTGGATATAGCCTCCTTGGTACAGCTGTGGGGGTCTGCATGGCTGAAATTTATCATGAGATCTGGATGGTGGAAGGTAAGAGGGAGAGACACCAAGGCAAAGACTAAAGTGCACAAGGCTGCCATGTGGTTAATGGTGTCCTTGACATCCTTTCAACTAGGTTCCAGAGAGAGATCTGAATAGGGAGCAAGGCCAAAGACATATATACTATTCCTTGCCAGGCTGTTGGGCTTTCATGCTGTATCAGCCTTGTGAGAAATGGATACTAAGAGATGCAGAAAAGGGAACAGCATTAAGAAAGGGCAATTTAAATGGGAGAAAGTGTTCATAAACTTGTTACTGCTATACTACTTGTCCTTCACATAGTAATGGCACAGGTGTTTGTTTTTGTTTTTAGAGAGGGAGGGGGAGGGGGAGAGACGAAGGGCAGAGGGAGAGGGAGAGAGAGAATATCAAGCAGGTTCCACGTCCATCATGGAGCCTGACGTGGGGGGCTTGATCTCATGACGCTGAGATCATGACCTGAGCAGAAATCAATAGTCAGATATTTAACTGACTTAGTCACCTTGGCACCCCCAAATAGTAATGGTGCAAGTTTGCATAGTGTTTACTGTGTACCAGAACTTTGATAGGTAGGTAGGTAAATAAATAAGGATACAGAGATAGGTAGATATAGATATATAAAATCTATTTACTTGAGACAATCCTCATTATTATCCCTGTCTCATAATTTAGTAATTAAGACAAAGAAAGGTTAGCTAGCTAGCCCAAGGTCACACAGCTACTAAGAGGCAGATCCAAGATTTAATCCCATAGACGATGGTGCAGAATGTGTGCTTTCAATTGTTAGGATATTCTATCAGTTGTACTCTGAAGTTATCAGCATTTCAGAATTCTTCCTCACAGATACCTTCAAGCAAAGAGAGCCTTCACCTCCATCTTTAGATTGAGAAGTGTAAAACAAACAAACAAACCTTTCTCCCTCATGCTCTGTCTCTCTCTCTTCTTCACTGGGGCTAACTGCCAATCACTTATTTATCTTTTGTTTAGTGGATATATGTCAAGCAACCTCTATGTGCCTGATTGTATGCCCATCACTGAGGATTCAAAAATAAGCACAATGTAATCCTCGGTCTCAGAAGACTAGACATTTTTCCAAGATAACTTGGTGAAGGGCACCTGCCACATTCACGTATCCATGTTATCAGGAGACGTCTGCACTGGACTAACTGAAGGTCACACCTGGGCATCCCTGGGGGTCCTCTTAGCTTTGCCATTAAGCAATCTGAAGCCATAAAATGATTAGGGTTGGCACACTTCGAGAGGATTAATGTTCTAACAAATTAGGTGATTTTGCTCAGCTTAGCTATTGAGGATAGCATATTGTGAATTTACTGAGCTCATCTGTGACCAGATTCCTCTGCAGGGTAATTGAAAGTGAATGGAAATGGCTATTTATGTATTCTCAGCCATTAGACGTTGCTTTCATCTCTGATTTTGGTGGATGATGAGTCAAAATATATACTGAGACCACTGCCTGTGGGTGGCTCTTTGCGTGTTCAATTAACTAAAGCCTGTGCACAGCGCTGGTCAGGAAGAGGCAGATGGCAAAGGGAAACTATACTGTTAGGCTTTGGAAATGACTCACTGGCCAAATGGGGGGTATTTCTGAATTACATCTACTTTTTTTAGGGTTTAATGGTCACCAGGGGTGTGTGTGTGGCCACTGGCTATATTCGCAGTCCAATGGCAACATTACCTGAAGTTTTTGCATGGGATGTTAAGAATAACTGTAAAACCCATCAAGAAAAGAGTTCATGGTGAAATAGATTTAGGAAGTCCTGTATTGAACATATTCATATGTTTCTTTAGTGCAGAGCCCCAAGTATACATGCGTGCATTGAAAATCTGGGTGTGGTGCATAAACAATGATTCTTGGAACACTGAAAAAATAAAATTAAAAAAAAGAGAAAATATCAAAGAGCAGGAGGTAATACAATTGTCAAACGTTCATAAGGAAGCCAGAATTTTTCGAGCAACTATGTATTTAGTATGTTTTTTTTTAAAAGATTTTATTTATTTATTTGACAGAGATCACAAGTAGGCAGAGAGGCAGGCAGAGAGAGAGGAAGGGAAGCAGGCTCCCTGCTGAGCAGAGTCTGATGCGGGGCTCGATCCCGGGACCCCGGGATCATTAACTGAGCCAAAGGCAGAGGCTTTAATCCACTGAGCCACGCAGGCACTCCTGTATTTAGTAAGTTAAATGTAATACACACTAAATGTTGTACATAGATTACTTCATTTAATCCATATAACTATTCTATGATGCATCTTTATTTTTCTGGAACAATGACCTGGAGTGATCAAGTCATAACAAGCAAGCGGCTTTGCTGGGATTTGAACTAAAGCAGTTTGGCTGCAGATCCCATACCCTTGATCATAAGGCTCTATTTTCTCCCTTTTTCATTTTTTATTTTTCTAGAGAGTATCTTGCTCAGACAGAATCCCAGAGATCACACTTTGAGAAGGGCATTTCTAGGATAAAGATACCAGGTGTTGCTGGGATGTGCCCCAGCTCAGGGCACATTCTTGTACCCTTAAATGATAGAGTGGAGACAAAGAAACACGGAGCCATCATTAGGCATTTTTCAACTCACCCTAGTCTGATCCTATTCCCCAGAGTTCCAAATAATGACTCCTGGACTTTTGGGTGAGAGCTGACTCCCCATTTTCCTGAGCATTAGAATTGCCTTGTGCTTATCTAGGTCATTCTTCACATTTCTATTCAAGCATCACAAAATCTCTGACAATATTAGCTCAGTAAGCTTACTCACTTCTGAGCGCATAGCATGAGCCAGGCCCTCTGCTTAGCTGTGGCATTCAGAGCCGATTCAGGCATAAATGCAGGAATCTAACAGAGAGGCAAAACGGGCTTTGTTGGGAAGGCTGACTACGCACTGTGGTTTAGAAATGACATCTGTAATGGGTCATCTAAGACTTTACTTCTGAATTAGGCAGACTTACCCACCCAGGCCCTGGAAGAGCATTAAAACTCCCTCACTCTGCTTCCTATCCCATACTCTTACCCCACGACGGTGGCAGTACATCTGGGCATCCTGAGGGCAGGCCGGCCAGAAAGAGCTGTGTGATTTCTTTCCCCATGAAATAAGCATCCCAGAAAGGGGTGAAAGAAGGCTTTGCCAGACATTAGAAGTTCTGAGGGAAGGAAGGTTCAGTAGTCAAGTTGACCAAAGTAAAGCCATTTTGGTCTTAGGTTGAACCTTAACCTAAACGTCAGCAGGTCCTAAAAGGAGTCACAAGACCCAGCTCATGGATGACCACAAGACCCCACTTCCTCCTGCAGTAAAAGTCATTAAGCCTGGATGTTCTTAAAATTGTTCCCTGTGGGTAATTCCTCAACCTTAGGTCATGGAAAAACTAACCTTCCAATGTAAGTGACATACCCAAAGTTCAAGAGTAAGTCCCTCCTATATGGTTAGCTAAAGTAAAAACAAACAAACAAACGAAAGCCAACAAAAAAACTTAAAGAACTCTTGCTAGAAGCAAAGGGGTCCTTTTCCTTACCTGAGAGGAGAGACCGCTACTTTGTCTATGACATGGCTCTCTTCTTACTTCTACACTTAATCAATCTTTGTTCCCTTTCCTTTCCTTTTTTTTTTTAAATTTTACTTATTTGAGATTTCAAAGATTTTACTTATTTGAGAGAGAGATCATGAACAGAGGGAGGGGAAGAGGGAAAAGCATACTCCCCAAGTAGGGAACCAGACTTAGGGCTTGATCCCAAGACCTAGAGATCATGACCAGAGCTGAAGTCAGATGCTTAACCAACTGAGCCACCCAGGTGCCCTGTGTCCCTTTTTCTAAATGCCTTGCTCTTGAATTCATTCTTGCACAAAGCTAAGAACTTCTCAGTGATGGGCCTGAGGCCCTGCCTCTCAGGGCCTTAGCCCACCCAGCATCAGTTCCTTCATGTTTTCCTCTTCTGAGGAAGGGAGTAGACATTCCTTTTCCTCTCTGGCTGGAAACAAATGGGGGAATAAATGTTCTCCCACCCTGGTTGTTAGTGACAGGATATAAAACAGCTAAACACATCCCTCAAGGAGCTCAGAGTTCAGTGGAAGAGACAGACAGACATGCAGACATATGAAACAGGGTGAGATGAAAGTATGTATACACGAGGAAGGGATAAAACAGAAGGTTATAGCTGACATATGGCCTCAATTTCAACCACTTAAACAAAATTCACATTGTTTTCTTGTCAGATAACATTTTCATGTATTAGTGTGCTTCATTCATTCATTCATTCATTCACTAAAAATATGTTGACTACTAGTATGTATTGAGATGTATGTGTTGAGATACAACACTGAATAAGATGAAGCCAAACCAATTCCACCCCCTTAAAAAAAAAATCACCTGGATTAAGTAACTGTGTGTGAATTAATAACCACTGCTTTATCTGTTATATGGAAAGTCTTCAAGGTAATGCCACGCAGGAGGTAAGCTTTAGGCAGGGGAGATATGCACAGGTCAGAACCTCCATCAGAGCCCTGTTCATTGCAAGGGAAGAGAAGAAGAGAAGTGTAATAAATGGATTAAGAGTCTTAGAAGCGAGTTGTGGCAGGGGTTCCCTCCCAGTCATTCCTTGCTTCACTACTTTGCCCAGAGTGGTTATGTCTTTTATTAAGATAGGCTTGTACACATGGAAGTTCACATGAGGTCCAGGGAGTCAAATGAAAGTTTTAGAATTGAATTGGTAGAGCTCTGACAGTGGTTGGACTATTCTGACGTCAAAGGACATGAACCAGTAATTATTCTATTTGTGAGGGGAAGATGGAAAGATTGAGTACTTAGAGATAGAGGAAGCCAAATTAGTTCTAATGAAATATAATGAATATAGAAACCAGGGTATCCTAGTATGTCATTCTGCTAAATCCAATCTGGAAATTAAAAGAGTCAAAATGACCATGCAAAATTCTATTACTTGCTTGAATGGGAAGAGAACAAAGCTATTACTTGCCAGTATGAAAGCCTGCTCCAGAGGAAAAGGTGTATGTCTTCACCAACTGTTGAGAGGCCAGGGGAAAACCTTCTACCCTTCTCCTCAACCCCGACTCAGCAGGTTTCATCTTGTTGACTCTGTGCTACAGTGCATTTTTTTAAAAAAGATTTTATTTATTATTTGAGAGAGCATGAGCAGGTGGAGGGACAGAGGGGGAGGGAGACGTAGGCTCCCCACTGAGTGGCGAGCCAGATGCAGGGCTCCATCCCAGGACCCCGAGATTGTGATCTGGGCCAAAGTCAGACGCTTAGCCAGCTGAACCACCCAGGTGCCCCTCTACAGCACATTTTTAAACCTCTAATAGTTGTCACTTAACACATAATATAGTTTGCTTCTTTATTGTACTTCTTATTTTTTGTCTGTCTCCCTCACAAAGACAGAGATCTTTGTTTATTCCTTAATCTATTTCAAGTGCCTAGAAGAGCATGTAGCAACTATGGGCCTTTAAACACTTCTTCCATGATGAATTCAACTTCCCCCTCACTTGAGGGAGTGAAGGAGTGAGTCATTAGATACCTGAAGGAAGAGCATTCTAGGTAAAGGGAACAGAAAGATCAAAGGCCAGAAGGCAAGAATTGTCTCAATAAAGTTAAATATATATTTACCTTATGACCCACTAATCCCACTCCTGGGTATTTACTCAAAAGAAAAAAACCAAAATAAAACAAATGTTCAGACAAAGACTCTGTACTAATGCTTATATTTATACAGCTTTATTCATATTAGCCCCAAGTGGAAAACGTCACTTATATCCAAGAGAAGAATGAGTTGTGGTATATTCATATAATGGATTAAATAGAATACTACTCATCAACTAAAAAGAAAGAACTATGAATACATGCTACAACAGGAATTAATCTCAAAAATGTTGTGTTGAACAAAGAAGCCAGACACAAAAGAATATATCCTATTTGATTCTATTTATTTATTTATACAGTGAGTAAAGCAATAGAAGTTTATTAAGTGAAGATACAGAAAAACTCTCAAGAGTGAGGGGGTCCCCACAGGGTTGCCAAGAGGGTCTTTGGGCTTGGTCTTTTATAGAAAACTAACTAGGGAATTTAAATCCTTTTAACATATCTATTGATAACACCTTCAATGGTTTGCTTCCATTTTAAGGGCTAGTTATTCTTTTTAAAAAAATTTTATTAACATATTATTTGTTTCAGGGATTCAGGTCTGTGAATCCTCAGTCTTATACAATTCACACACTCACCATACCACATTCCCTCCCCAATGTCCATAATCCAGCCACTCTCCCTTACCTCATAGCAACCTCAGTTTGTTTCCTGAGATTAAGAGCCTCTTATGGTTTTTCTCCCTCTCTGGCAACATCTTATTTCATATCGCCCCCTCCCTTCTCCCCACAGCCCCCTACACTGCCTCTCAAATTCCTCATATCAGAGAGATCATGCAGTAATTATCTTTCTCTGATTGACTTATTTTGCTTAGTGTAGTACCCTCTAGTTCCATCCATGTCGTTGCAAAAGGCAGGATTTCATTTTTTGATGGCTGCATAGTATAACATTGTGTGTGTGTGTGTGTGTGTGTGTGTGTGTGTGTGTACCACATCTTCTTTATCCATTCATCTGTTGATGGATATCTCGGCTCTTTCTATAGTTTGGCTAGTGGACATTGCTGCTATAAACATTCAGGTGCATGTGCCACTTCAGATCACTACATTTGTATCTTTAGGGTAAACACCCAGTATTGCAATTGCTGTGTCATAGGGTAGCTCTATTTTCCACTTTTTGAGGAACTACTATACTGTTTTCCAGAATGGCTGAACCAGCTTACATTCCCACCAACAGTGTAGGAGGGTTCCCCTTTCTCTGCATCCTTGCCAATATCTGTCGTTTCTTGACTTGTTAATTTTAGCCATTCTGACTGGTGTGAGGTGGTATCTCACTGTGGTTTTGATTTGCATTTCCCTGATGCTAAGTGATGTGAAGTACGTTTTCATGTGTCTGTTGGCCATTTGGATGTCTTCTTTGTAGAAACATCTGTTCATGTCCTCTGCCCATTTCTTGATTGGATTATTTGTTCTTTGGGTGTTGAGTTTGGTAAGTTCTTTATAGATTTTGGATACTAGCCCTTTATCTGATATGTCATTTGCAAATATCTTCTCTCATTCTGTTGGTTGAGAGACTTTTGGTTTTATTGACTGTTTCCTCTGCTGTGTAAAAGCTTTTGATTTGATGAAGTCCCAATAGTTCATTTACCCTTGCTTCCCTGGTCTTTGGCAATGTTTCCAGGAAGAAGTTGCTGCAGCTGAGGTCAAAGAGGTTGCTGCCTGTGTTCTTCTCAAGGATTTTGACGCATTCCTGTCTCAGATTGAGGTATTTCATCCATTTTGAGTCTAGTTTTGTGTGTGGTGTAAGAAAATGGTCCAGTTTCATTCTTCTGCATGTGGCTGTCCAATCTTCCCAAAACCATTTGTTGAAGAGACTGTCCTTTTTCCATTGGACGTTCTTTACTTTGTTGAAGATTAGTTGACCATAGAGTTGAGGGTCCATTTCTGGGCTCTTTATTCTGTTCCACTGATCTATGTGTCTATTTTTGTGCCAGTACCATACTGTCTTGACAATTACAGCTTTGTAATTGAGGTTGAAGTCTGGAATTGTGATGCCGCCAACTTTGGTTTTCTTTTTCAACATTCCTCTGGCTATATAGGGTCTTTTCTGGTTCCATATAAATTTTAGGATTATCTGTCCCATTCCTTTGAAAAAAAAATTGATGGTATTTTGATAGGGATTGCTTTAAATGTGTAGATTGCTTTGGGTAGCCTAGACATTTTCACAATATTTGTTCTTCTAATCCATGAGCATGGAAAGTTTTTCCATTTCTTTGCGTCTTTCTCAATTTCTTTCATGAGTACTTTGTAGTTTTCTGAGTACAGATTCTTTGCCTCTTTTGTTAGGTTTGTTCCTAGGTGTTTTATGGTTTGGGGTGCAATTGTAAATGGGATAGACTCCTTAATTCTCTTTCTTCTGTCTTGCTATTGGTGTATAGAAATGCAACTGATTGCTGTGCATTGATTTTATATCCTGACAATTTACCGAATTCCTGTATGAGTTCTAGCAGTTTTGGAGTGGAGTCTTTTGGATTTTCCAGATAAAGTATCAGATTGTAGAGTTTTACATCTTCTTTGCTGATTTGGATGCCTTTTATTTCTTTTTGTTGTCTGATTGCTGAGGCTAGGACTTGAATAGCAGTGTTGATAATGGACAGCCCTGTCATGTTCCTGACCTTAGGGGAAAAGCTCTCTGTTTCTCCCCATTGAGAATGATATTTGCTGTGGGTTTTTCATTGATGACTTTTATGATATTGAGGTATGTACCCTCTATCCTTACACTTTGAAGAGTTTTGATCAAGAAAGGATGCTGTATTTTGTCAAATGCTTTTTCAGCATCTACTGAGAGTATCATATGGTTCTTGTTCTTTCTTTTATTAATGTGTTGTATCACACTGATTGATTTGTAGATGTTGAACCATCCTTGCAGCCCAGGAATAAATTCCACTTGGTCATGATGAATAATCCTTTTAATGCCCTGTTATATCCTACTGCCTAGTATTTTGGTGAGAATTTTTGCATCCATGTTCATCAAGGATATTGGTCTGTAATTCTCCTTTTCGATGGGGTCTTTATCTGGTTTGGGGATCAAGGTAATGCTGGCTTTATAAAATGAGTTTGGAAGTTTTCCTTCCATTTCTATTTTTGGAACAGTTTCAGGTGAATAGGTATTAATTCTTCTTTAAATGTTTGGTAGAATTCCCCTAGGAAGCTGTGTGGCCCTGGGCTTTTTTATCTTGGGAGATTTTTGATGACTGCTTCAATCTCCTTACTGGTTATAGGTATGTCCAGATTTTCTATTTCTTCCCGGTTCAGTTTTGATAGTTTATATGTCTCTAGGAATGCATCCATTTCTTCCAGATTGTCAAATTTGCTGGTGTATAGTTGCTCATAATATGTTCTTATAATTTTTTGTATTTCTTTGGTGTTGGTTGTGATCTCTCCTTTTTCATTCACAAATTTATGAATTTGGGTCCTTTCTCTTTTCTTTTTGATACATCTGACCAGGGGTTTATCAACTGTATTAATTTTTTCAAAGAATCATCTACTTCTTTCATTGATCTGTTCTACTGTTCTTTTGGTTTCTATATCATTGATTTCTGGTATGATCTTCATTATTTCTCTTCCCTGCTGGGCTTAGGCTTTCTTTGCTGTTCTTTCTCTAGCTTCTTTAGGTGTAGGGTTAGGTTGTGTACTTGAGACATTTCTTATTTCTTGAGAAAGGCTTGTATTGTGTACTTTCCTCTCATATTTTAAACATTTATGTTTCATTTTCATTTTTTCTTTTTAAAAAAGATTTTATTTATTTATTTGACACAGAGAGACAGAGATAACAAGTAGGCAGAGAGACAGGCAGAGAGAGGAGGGGAAGCAGGCTCCCTGCTGAGCAGAGAGCCTGATGAGGGGCTCAGTTTCAGGACCCTGAGATCATGACCTGAGCTGAAGGCAGAGGCTTAACCCACTGAACCACCCAGGCACTCCTTCATTTGTTTCCATGAATTTTTTCAATTCCTCTTTAATTTCCTGGTTGACCCATTCATTCCTTAGTAGGATGCTCTTTAGCCTCCGTGTATTTGAGTTCTTTCCAACTTTCCTCTGGTGGTTGAGTTCTGGTTTCAAAGCACTGTGGTCTGAAAATATGCAGGGGATGATCCTGATCTTTTGGTAGTAGTTGAGACCTAATTTGTGACCCAGGATGTGATCTGTTTTGGAGAGTGTTCCAGGTGCACTAGAGAAGAATGTGTATTCTGTTGCTTTGGGATGGAATGTTCTGAATATATCTGTGATGTTCATCTGGTCCAGTGTGTCATTTAAAGCCTTTATTTCCTTGATGATCTTTTGTTTAGATAATCTGTCCATTTCAGTGAGGGGGTGTTAAAGTCTCCTACTATAATTGTAAAAATTACTGATGTGTTTCTTTGATTTTATTTAATTGATTTATATAATTGGCTGCTTCCATGTTAGGGGCATAGATATTTAAAATTGTTAGATCTTCTTGTTGGACAGACCCTTTAAGTATGATATAGTGTCCTTTCTCATCTCTTATTATAGTCTTTGGCTTAAAAGCTGTGATCGAAAACCTCCTAAAAAACAAGAGCAGAGAACCTGACAGATACCCTGGGGAATTCTACCAAACATTCAAAGAAGAAATAATACTTATTCTCCTGAAGTTGTTTCAAAAAATAGAAACAGAAGGAAAACTTCTCTACTCTTTCTATGAAGCCAACATTACCCCCATCCCCCAAACAGGCAAAGACCTCATCAAAAAGGAGAATTTCAGACCAGTATCCCTGATAAATATGGATGCCAAGATTCTCAAGAAGATCCTAGCTAATAGGATCCAAAATTTTAAAGAAAGAAAAACCTATGTGTATACAATAATTAAGGTTAAATACAATGAAGGGATAGAATATGACAGTAATAATGAAAATTAAGAAAATATTTTTTAAAAAGGGTTTGATTAGATAAAATAGTTTAAAAGGTTAAAATAGGAAAGAGGAAAAATTTTAAAAATAGAATAAGAAAATATAAAATAAAAAAAATTTAACTTTGAAAGACAAAGGAATCATGGGGAAAAAGCCATGAATTCTATGTGTTGCTTTCCCCTAGTTCTGGGGTTCTGCAGTTCTCAGAGATGGGTAAACTTGATCTTGGCTGAATGTTCTTGCTAGTCTTCTGAGAGAGGAGCCTGTTACTATGATTCTCAAATGTCTTTGCCCAAGGCAGAGTTGCACTACCCTTGCCAAGGGCCAGGCTAAGTAATCTGCTTGGGTTCAATCTCGGGAGCTTCCCTGAATGCTTTCTGTACAGCTTCGGATGCAGAAGAGTAAAGACGGTGGCCTCCCAGTCTCAGGCCCGAAGTGGCCGAGAACTCAGGGCCCCACTCCTCAGTGTGCCCTCAGAGAAAAGCAGTCAATCCCTCCCATCTCGCTGGTCTCTGGCCATACTCCAACCTCATCCAGTCTATGGTCAAGTATTCTATCTCTGGTACATGGTCCTGTTTGGGGTCTCCACACCCAGCAGATTCCTACAGCATGCTCTGGCATTGCTTCTCCCCAGGGAGGGAGGTGAGTCTCCCTGGATCTGCCACTTGTTCCCTTCTTGGAGACCAGTGGCCCGACTGTGCCTCAGATCAGGATTTAAGGAAACCCCGAGCTCAGAGCACACTCTTCAGCTCTGTCTCTACAGTTGGCTTCCCCACTCAGATACCTGGGAACTCTGCCACACTCAGACACCCCCAGCCTTTTTGTGACCCCGTGGGTCCTGAGACCACACTTTCCTTCCTGCAAGGACTCCACCCCTGCTTAGCCTCTGGAATTATGTCCCTCAGTGGAGAAGACTTCTAAAAGTTCCAATTTTGTGTTCTGCTGCTCTACTGCTTGCTTGGAGCCACCTCCTCCCCCCGTGCTCTATCTTCCCATCCCTTCAGAGTCACTTCTCTGCATGTTCTACCTTCCAGAAAGTGGTTGCTTTTCTGTTCCTAGAATTGCTGCTCTTCTTCTCTTCAATCTCCTGTTGAGTTTGTAGGTGTGTGTTCAGAATGATTTGATAATTATTGAGCTGAACTCCTGAGACCCAATGATATTTAGGTCTCCTGCTCCTCTGCCATCTTGCTCCTCCCTTTGAGACTATATTTATATCAAGTCTAAGAACAGGTAAACCTAAACCTATGGTGACAGAAATTAAAGTGTTGCTTACAGGCATGGGTAAGAATTGACTGGAAAAAGACATGAGGAAACTTTCTGAGGAGACAGAAAAGTTCTAGATCTTGTTTTGTGTGGTGTTTACATGGGTAAATATAGCTGTCAGAACCCCATGAGCTGGACACTTAAGATTTACACATTCTATAGTACATAAGTTATATTTCAATTAAGAAAAAAATGTGCCAAGAGTGTTTGTTAAGGACAAGCAGAGAATCAAGATTTTGGTGTGGAGTGAGTGAAGAGGAATGTAGCAGCAGAGGAGGCTGAAGTAGAATGGGGGATGAAAATAATCATATAAATCCAGCTAGGCCATGGTAAGACACCTGGCTTTCATTCTAAATGAAATAGGGACCATCTGTCAGATTTTGAACAGAGGCATGATACAATCTGAAACAGGTTTTAACAGGATCACTCTGGTTGCCATGTTGAGAAAGACTGGAAAGGAGGCATATCCATTTGAAGAGCATTGCAGTGATTTGGGTTAGAGCTCATGATGGCTTGGATGGGGGGTAGCAGTGGGGATGGTAAGATGGATTTGGATCTTCAATACCATTTTGATGGTAGAGGTGATGGAATCTGTGGAAAGATTGGATATGGGATTAGAGAGGAAGGAATCATATGGTTGCAAATTTTGGCTTGAGGAATGAGAAAGAAGAAGTTGCTGTTAGTTGAGATGGGGAAGACTGGAGCAGGTTTTGTGGACATGTGAAGTTTGGGATGACGATGGACTGTCCAAATGAAACAATGGTTAGGCAGTTGGAGCCTGGGAATTCTTGATATACAGAAATTACTAAAATCTACCAGACTGGGTGAGGTCAATAAGGAATCAAGTGTGAACAACAACAAAAAAAGAGGTTCAGTGTTATTTGAGTGTCAACCACACTGAAGGGTTTGCTGGCCCATGTTTGGCTGAAAAGGATATGCCATCACAGGAAAGGGATGGCAACCTCACCAAAGGCAGATACAGAAGATGACACAGTGTATTCTCCCTTTCCCTCCTCCCTGCCTCAACACTGCAGGAAAACTGGAAGATAGGATGGGGAAGGGTAAAGAGGGGAGGAGTCAATACCCCTGTTGTGCTCAGTCTCCTCTCAAGCTTCTGGAGTCAGGAGTTTATCCTGCACTAGGGAGAAAAAAAGGAGGGCTTTGAATCAACTTTGAGACTGAAGCTAATGAATAGCACTGTTTTAAGTTCCCAAAGGTGATTTTTTTTAAATAACGAAAAGTGGCTACAAAGCTATGGAGCCTGAATAAATTACCTTAAGGGAGCCTACTAACCTTCCTGGGAAATGGCCAGGACTGGAAAATGGTGTGGGGTGTTCATGAGAGCACAATTAATATTGGTTATTGGGGTTAAAAAAAAACCTTTCACATTTATATCATGTGAGTTGAGACTGCTCACAAACCTGAGTATGTCAGCATTTGATACTACAAGATCTGTGGCAGAGTTCTGGGCATTAATTCAAATACATAAAATACATAGGTTGGGCAATATGATAATCGGCCAAGGTCATTTCCAAATCTCAAATTTTATTACTTGATTTGAAGCACTTAAGATCAGTCATAGCACACTGGCTGGTGCTAATCCAACATTTTACTAAATAGTGATTTCTTTTTCTTTGAAGCTACATTTGTGAAAACAAGGTTTGACCAAGTGAGTTATAGTGAAACTAAAGAGCTTTTAAAATCCAGTTATTAAAATACTTTTTAAAGATTCTGCTTTTAAGGCAAGCATTACCAATAATAAGGAGCAATGTAATTTCTATCTATATGCAGATCAAACATATCAATGAAATTTCATTTTATGCAGACACCTGCTTTACTGGGCTTAATGAAAATCTAAAAATAAGAGCTAATGTCCTATGTGGAAATAAACACACTGATAGATTTGTTTGACACAAAGAGTTCCCAACACTGAGGCACATATCATTCCAACACTTGTTTTGGCCTTGTAAGCCCTCAAACAGGTATCTTCCAGCAAACTTAATGACAGATGTGGTGCAGAAATGATTCCTATAATTCTTCCACATTAGTGTACAAATCAGCGAAGGTTGCAGAATGCAAAGCAGTGATTTTACCATACAAAATTTATTCTAATTTTCCTCTTGGGAAAACCTTGCAATTGAAACACATTGGTTTTGAACATATTTGAGGCCCATTTTGCAACTGTAATATACAGATATTGAAACTCGAACAGCAACTAATGGTCATGGTATCTCTGTGACTATGTCTGTTACAAAAGAAGAAAAACTATCTGAGGTTGACTCTTGGAATTCATTGCTATTTTTCCAAAATTTTAAAGGAGCAATGAAATTATCAAAAATAAGATTTTGAGATCGTGTTTTTGTATATTTGTGTTCCATATATATGTGTGTGCATCTGTATAATTGTGTTATGATATAATGTATATATTTCCCATCGTGAGTCATAGCAAAAAATAAAATTTGGAAGCCACTGGTTTAAAAAAAAAAAATAAGATTTTGAGGGATGCCTGGGTGGCTCAGTCAGCTAATGACTACCTTCAGTTCAGGTCATGATCCCAGGGCTTTGGGATCAAGTTCCGCATTGGACTCCTTGCTCAGAGGGAGGCCTGCTTCTCTCTGCCTCTGCCTGCCACTTTGCCTGTTTGTGCTTTCTTTATGACAAATAAATAAATAAAATCTTTTTTTAAAAATAAGATTTTGGGGAATGCCAGGTGCATCATTCCAATGATAAGAGAGTACTTAGTAAGATCTTACCTGGGTACAGTCCTATGCCCAAGGCAGATACTGACTGATCAATTGATTGGGGTTTTCATACAGATGGAGGCAACAAATATAGAAAAAGTCATCTCATTCACTTATTTTTTCATTTAGTAGGAACTGAGGTGAAACAGTCAACTTTATCTAAGGAGTAATAAAATAATATACCAACATGTTAATTTCAGTACAGTTTAAAAGTGTAAATTTCATAGTGCTTATCCAGAACATTGAAGAGTTGTAATTGCTTACCTGTGTTACAAATTTTTCTAACTTTTCTTATCTGTGCTACAAATTTTCTAACTTTTGATTTTCTATATATACTTCCAAAATTCTAGAAATACTATTTCCTTCAGAAACAAAAAATATGTGGGTATCATACATCTGTATGTATAGTAAGTGTAGTAATATGTGTGTGTACGTGTACCTACACACACATAAAGCATACCATATTGTTTATGAGCAACTGTCATGTACAAGTTCTTTACATGGTTCTCAGAGTAAGTTGTGAGATCAGCAATAGCCCTTCTTTACAGATAGGAAACTAAGGCTTAACAAATCTAAGAAAGCAGTTTAAGGTTGCACAGTTAGTTAATAGAGATAAAGATGGATTCTTAGTCTTTTTGATTTTGTTCGATTTATTCATTTACTTATTTATTTATTAGTCTTAAATTTGATTTTATTGTTTATTTATTTATTTTTTTAAAAGATTTTATTTATTTATCTGACAGAGAGAAACACAGTGAGAGAGGGAACACAAACAGGGGGAGTGAGAGAGAGAGAGAGAAGCAGGTTTCCTGCTGAGCAGGGAGCCTGAGGCAGGGCTCGATCCCAGGACCCTGGGATCGTGACCTGAGCTGAAGGCTGATGCTTAATTGACTGAGCCACCTAGGTGCCCCAGTCTTTTTGATTTTAAACCCATAGTTTTTTCTCACTCTGCTGTGCTGTTGCCTTTCTGCAAACCTGCTAAAGAGACACTACAAATCTATAAGGAAGTGAATGAGAGATGATTATTTATTTCCTTTACAAATAAATTTATTCTAAAACTTTTTTCAATGATCACTGTTTAAAATATCATTTACCTTTATATGCAATTCACTGCAACATATAGATTTTTTTGGCAATGGATTACATAATATAGATTTGTCTTTTAAGATGAATACAATAGGTGTATCTGGGGTTCAAAAGATTTTTATTGCTATAGTTCATATGCATTACTTCCTGATGTCCTGACTAACATCATAGGTAGAATTTTTTGTTGAAGATAGAAATGATACTGAAAGAAGCCAATGTATGTGAGGCAGCAGGATAGCCCCCAGTGACAAAGGTTTATTGAGTTCTTACTGAACGCCAGAAAGTGGGAAAGGGCCAAAAAATGTACAAAACAACGTCTATACCAGCAAGTACCATGAAATAGTCTGGTTCCAAGGCAATACTCAGAGAACTCCCCAGATATGGAGATAGAGAGATATTCACACATTTCTAGTGATGTATACATGATGTTTCCCCAGCCACGGGTAGAGTGAGAGAGTCAGAAGGAGCAGTGCAAAGGTATTATTTCTTTGGCTCTGTCTCAGTCACTCTGCACTCCTTTAAACACCTTTACAGATTACTTCTGAGTTATCCTTAGAGTGTTTCACCATAATGTATACACCCAAACCCCATCATTTTACGTCTTTCCAGCCCCAGTTTTACTGCCTAGGGTAAGGTCTGTTGTCAGATTTCCCAATAGCAAAGAGCAGATGCTGCTGCCCAGGGCTCTTGCCTCTGTTCCCCTCTACCTCCCACTCCCTGCTTTCCTCAGCACTACAGCTATATGATTGTGCCAAAGCCACTGATGGGGGAAGCTTTAGTGCAGAAATCTCACATTGTGTTCTCCACTGGTCTGTGGAGAATCCCTCTCTCCCTCTTTGTATCACACCCCTGGTATATGTGTGACTCATGTCCTCTGGCTTCTCCAGTCTGTGGGCAGCAATGCAATCACATTAGCATAATGCCCAGAATTCGCTGGCTTCTTTGCCCTCATTTATAAAACTGTAGGAATTTACCAATCCCCAGCCCTGCCCAAGTCTTTCCACTTAAGTGAACACATCCTTAGTGAGCATCTTGGAGCATGCAGAAACAGATCTGTTCAGATTCCTATACTCACTGTGTTGTCTGTGGAGAATGTTTCTTCTACTCTAGTCTCTTCCTCTTTCCTTCAGACAAAAAAGAAAGCCTCTGTGCAAAGAATGTTTAAAAAGAGTCTTGGGGATCATGAGCCCTACCCATGTGATCTTAGATTCTCAGGCAGCACAATGTCCTTGCAATAAATTCCGATGTTTTGCTTTAAGCAGACTGAAGTTAGAGTCTGTCACTTTTGACAGAAAAAAATCTCAAAAGATCCAAGTGTCAAAGGAAAGGTGGTATGTTCGTCTCTGAACATAGTTGCTTTATCTGTTCTAAATCATTCCAGTTCTTTAGAACTCCCAAGAATGTCCGTAATACTCCATCACTAATTGTATCCCATGGAGAGAGTGAGGCTTTCTCCAGTTAACTACTTTTGTGGGCTTGACTCTTTTTTCTGATGTGATTTGTTGTCTGCATTTATTAATTGGACATATCATTAGGTAATTTCATTTTCCTCTGATATTGCAAAGTTTGATATTCTCAGTATCACTCATTTATGTTTATAAACAACTAAATTGAAAAGCATTCTTTTTTATTGAGGTAAAATTGGTATATAACACTATATTAGTTTCATGTATACAACATAATAATTCGATATTTGTATACACTACAAAGTGATCACCGAAGTAAGTTCATATGATAAACGACTCTCACTGCATCTGTCCTGCAAATAGCATCGGGCTTATAAAGGACTTATAAAGCTTTCGCTGTAAGCCAGGAAACCTGCAGTTTGGTCCTGGGTCCATCACTTATTTGCTATATGACTTTAATTTAGGTCCTCAGTTTCTTTGAAAGTATTTCAGCATCTATGAAACAAACCAATGACATATGTTTTATAAAAAAAGCACTGAAAAATATGGAGCCTATAAAATGTGGAGTATTAATAATAAAAATAGTAAAAAGAAGGATACTGAGAGTTTTACATCAGTTTCCCTGTAGAAGATAGGTATGCAACATTTTCTTATTTTATTTAATAATACTTTTGGAAGTACTATAAGAAAAATATTTCAAATAGTATTGGTAGGGAAATAATGATGTGTTTGAATCTTAATGATTTTTGGTAGGATAAAGTATATATTCATGAATTTGTAGAACAAGATAAAATATGTATTTACCTATATTTACATCAGAATCTTCTTTGTAGTATTTTTAATGTCCAGTGCAGTGATAGCTTCTTCTCTAGAAATACTACCATCAACCCAGTTAAATAGTCATTAACATTTCCAGATTTTAGAATAGGATGAGGGGAGGCAAAGACAATGTTTAATCTTATGTTTGCTTCAGGGCTGGTAAAGTTGTTAAGATACCCATTTCCTCAATAGGTGCTGGACATCATCACCTGAACCAGACAATGATTTTGGTCTCAAATATTTTTGTATGACTTCTGATGACAGTTTTCCCAAGGACATCCTCTTATTTGAAGTTCTAAATTGCTTTCTACTTTCAATTCCATCCTAACATTTGCAGCATTATTTTTCAAACAGTTATTTCTATGTTTGTTGAGCCCTTGGGTTCAGATACAGTAGCTGTGGTAATACTAATATACCACATCACATATCCTGAATGAGTGTGACTAAATTATCCCATCCATAGAAACATCTAACAGAGTGTGTTCCCATACATTTAATAGAACTTAACATGGATTTATTTACATCAGGTCAGTTAATGTAAATAGAATACACAACGAAATCACCGTAGTTGCCAGGTTTCATTTTTATTCAGTAGAAGCACATGAATCCTGACTGAATCATTGAAAATTCTGAATCAGTGATGTACAAATTAATGAGATCGCATCACCTAGATTTTAAGTTCGAATGTACTGTCTAGTTTTTTCTTTCTCTATAGCATATTTTCTGCTTCCAGAAATAAATTGGATGCAGCTTCCCTTCACCCTCTGCAAGATAAATTGAGTTTCCTTGTGTGAAAGCAAAGCAACTAGAAAAATAATTTTTTTTCCCATTTTGATCAGCTCTGTTGAGCTATAGCGTCATTGCACAGCAGGATTTTACAGATAAAAAAGTCAGGTGTGGAGAGACAAGAGTTCTCAAGAAGAGAGGGGGAAAATTAGGCGAAAGAAGAGAAACTATACCTAACAAGTCTGTAAGAAAAGAGAAGATGTGTTGGAGTAGAATTTTTCTGGACTAAGGGAACAGACTAGTGTGAGGGTCTAGCTAAGCTGCTGGAAGTAGACATTAAATGTGTTTGGCAATTTATAGAAGCACATTTACTCTTTATACCAACTCTGAAAAGTAAGTATTATTATCTGAATTTTACTGGTTAAGAAGTTTTAGGTCAAGGAATTGAAATGACTGAGGAGGGACAGAATGTGGGATGTGATCCCAGGTCTTCTGATTCTAATAGATCCATTCATGCTCTGCTCACCCCCACTCTCTACAGAGTCCCCCTTTTCATCAACTAAGTGTTTTTTGGCAGGGTTAAAAGGCAGCCTGTGGCTGTGAGGCCCAGAATAAAGGATATGATGCTTCCCTCTTTGGGATCTAAGGACATCTTTACAGACTCGGTAGCCATTCTACTTAATAAAATCCTCACAACATAGGCGCTCTCTCTCTTTGTGTATTTGCTGAATTTCACGTCTTCAAATTAGACTATAAGCTCCCTGAAGTCATGGGCCAGTTCTGTTTTGCTCACTGTTTATATACAGTGCCACATAGTAAAATGCAAGAGTATACCAACATTTGCTCAAGGCTGAATGGATGATTTTTACAACAAAGTTTTTAGATTTACAGAATTATAAATATAGTAATCTTCCCATACATCTCACATCCAGTTTCCCCTCTTATTAATACTTACATTAATATGGAACATTTGTCCAATTATGAACCGATATGGAGAAGTTGTTATTAACTAAGCTCCAAACTTTATGCAGATTTCCTGTGAAATCTTTACTTTTTTTTTCTCTGTTTTTTTTTTTTTTTTAAAGATTTTATTTATTTATTCGACACTCAGAGATCACAAGTAGACAGAGAGGCAGGCAGAGAGAGAGGAGGAAGCAGGCTCCCCACTGAGCAGAGGGCCTGATGTGAGGCTCGATCCTAGAATACTGGGATCATGACCTGAGCCGAAGGCAGGGGCTTTAACCCACTGAGCCACTCAGGCGCCCCCTGTTTTTGTTTTTACCAAATGTGCTTTTTTTCTGTTTCAGAATCCATCTACATTACATTAGTAGTCATGTCTCCTTTTGTCTGTGACAATTTCTCAGATTTTCCCTGTTTTGAGGACCCTGATGGTTTTATGGAGCACTGGTCGGATATTTTGTAGAATGTCTTTCAGCTGGGATTGGTCTGGGTTTTTTTCTCATGGTTAGACTGAGCAATGTATCTGAGAGGATGACCACAGAGGTAAAGTGCCATTCTCATTACTATGTCAAGGGCACGTAGTATCAAAATGACCTCTCACTGCTGATATTAACCTTGATCAGCTGGCACGAGGTGGTATTCATCAGGTTTTTCCACTGTAAAGTTACTCTTCTCCTTTCCAGTGCACTCTTCGGAAGAAAGTCACCGTGTGCCCCACCCTTAAGCAGTGGAGCACTGTGCTGCATCTCTTCAGGATGGGCTAGCTACATAAATTGTTTGGAATTCTCCTGTACTGGAGATTTGTTTCTTGTCCCCCATTTAGATATTCAGTCCTTTATATCAGTGTGACCTCATGGATATTTATGCTTTAAGTTAGACTCCAATGCTACATTATTTTGTTTACTCCAATCACGCCAAACTTTGCTGTTGGGAGCCCTTTCAGTTGGCCTGATAGCCTATTGCTTTTTATCGCTGAATAATATTCCATTGTATGGATATACCAAAGTTTGTTTATCCTTTCACCTGTTGAAGGGCATCTTGGTTGTTTTCAGTTTTTGTCCATTATGAACAAAGCTGTTATAAATATTCATGTGAAGGTTTTTGTGTGGATATGTGTTGGGTCCCAACATGGAGCTTGAACTCAGGATCTTGAGATCAAGATCTGAGCGGAAATCAAGAGCCAGATGCTTAAACAATTGAGCCATTCAGGCACCCCTGGATGTGTGTTATCAAATCACTTGGATAAATTCTGATGAGCAAAATTGCTGCTAAGACTATATTAGTTTTATAAGAAACTGCTAAACTGCCTTTCAAAGTCGCAATTATATTTCACATCCTTACCAACAATGAATGAGAGTCCTGTTGCTGTACATACTTGTCAGCATTTAGTATTGTTAGTGTTTTGAGTTTTAGCCATTCATTAGTTGTGTAGTACCATGTCTTTGTTGTCAAATGAATGCATTATTCACAGAGAAGTAATCATTCACTCATATCTCCTGCGAATGCACAACTTACAGACCATCTTCTGAACCAAAGCCTTGTTTTAAGTCATTAAGTTGAGGACCAGTGACTTGGCAAATCCCTGTGAAGTCTGGAAGAAGAGAAATCACACCAAGTCTATCTGTGTGATCATCGCTTTATTTTTTATTATTTACTTATTTATTTATTTTTTATGCTAATGAAACTAGCTTTGTTGGGTAGACTTTGAAGAACTCGCACTGGCAACAGATATTTTTAAGTTATGAGACTTCAGAAATACAGACAGGAACTATAGTCATGAGCAAATTCTTGTGGCCAGGCACTTAGGAGAGCTCAGGTAATATGGGGCCATGTTTATGAGGCTGAGGCAGTCAGTCATTCTATGTCCAGTCCTGTTAGCTTTGTACTAAGAAAGATGCTACTTCCTGACCCTGCAATTGTATCTTTTTAAAAACCTTCAAGGATTAAAGCAAATCTATGAGACACTGGAGGAAGAAATATACCCTCCTACCTATTACACTTGCGGTTTATAAAACAAAGAGATGGAATAAGAACATTTGCAGATTACCTAAACTTCTGATCTGGATATTAGAATCTTGACTATAATCCAGTGAAGTTTCATCCCAGTCTAGAAATCTTTTTTACCAGTATCTGGGAGAATTCTTTATCTCGTGTTTTATTAAGAAAATAGAAGAATTAATTGAGTTAACAAATCTGTATCAGGAAATTAAGTGATGTAAACTTTACAGTTAGTTGAGCACAATAATTATAATATATAACAAACTAAAAATCCTTTCCTGATAGTAATTCTGATTCCTCCTTCCAAGGAATTGGTGAAAGCCTCTGCCAGATGTAACCAAGGAAAACAGTGCTGTTTTAGGTCTTTATCCAGGGCCTCACTTGCTATTTTGCTGTGCCTCATAATGCTTGCACCCCAGACTCTCTGTGAAGATAGATGACTTTCTCACAGGTTTCACATTGAATGGCATTAATTTCTTTTTTAATTTCTATTTACAGTTGCTCAAAGTTCAGATGCAATGTCGGGCGTGTAAAGGTGTTTCTTATCTCTAGCCATCTTTGTCATGTAGTTGCTCAGCTAGAGTCAAAGCTCTGAAATACACTGACTGGGTTCATCTCTCTCTATTTCTCTGCATCATGATCGATGCTGTCATAATGTCCAGGGCATGGATTTTTGCTTTGTGAGGGATGAGAGCTTTGCCCAAATAAGTATGACCAGAAAGTGTTCCCCAAAGGCACAGAGCTTGTGAATTCTTTAGGTTGGTGAATTTCCTGGTGTGGCACTTAGAATTGGTGCTGCCAGTCAGCATTTTTTCTCTCTGTCTGGAACTGACAGGGGGTGACCCTTGGTGCCAGGCTCTTCTTAAGAGCAGTATTTTCTAAAAGTAAAGTATGCCAACTTTGCCACATTACTTTGGGATCTGTAATGTCTGTGTACCTATGTGACCCGAAGACATGAGCTAGATCTCAGAAGTTTGGCTACAGGATTTTCTGGTTTTATTTTATTCTCTTTAAACAGTTGGGGGACTGGGATGGTAGCAGTCTCAAGGGGCTCTCCTCCAAGGATCTCACCTGCATCAAGGTTCTCAGGTCCTTTTTCTTCAACTTCCTTTTCTATGTTATTCCTCTGAAGACCCTCAGACCCAGGTGATCTAGAGTCCCACTCACACCACCACGCAGCAGCCGCGATGTGGGTGCAGGAAGTAGATCAGTAGAGAGCGTCAAGAAGAAAGCTCTTGGAAGAGGAGGAAGTGCTTACTTATAAAGCGTGTTTTGAGAGGCTCTAAAAATCCTTTTGACTCCTCTACCCAAATATTTCCCTTCCTGATTCTGTTAAACTGATTGGAATTCCTCAGATTTATCTAATCCCTTGAGCTCAGGCACCAGAATCTATGTAAAGTACAGGTGCTGTTTAGGTTCAGGAGACATAAAGAAATTTAACTCAGATTAATGTATTGGTTAAACTGCAGTAATTTAGCAAGGGAATGAGGTATTCCTGAAGGAACAGAACGTGGTGATGGGAGTTCTGTTGTGGGAGAGCAGTGTTTCTTAGCTGTGCTGCTTATGGACTCCTTAGAGAATATTTCAAAAGCTGTAGAATGTCTCCCCAGAAAAATGTACATACTGCAGAAGGGACTTTTGTAGCTGGACATGTTCAAAAAACAAAACTAGATAAAAACTTGGGAGAAACAAAATTTTGCTTGCGAAACCCATTAAGTAGCCTATGAGGTATGGTCTAAGTGGTTTTAAAACATTTTGCTCTTCATTATTTGTTAAGCATATTGAAGTTTGATTACCATTGATGCAAACCAAAAGTGAAATAAAAGGAATACATATATCCTGCTGTGTTGCCCTTTCCAATATTCTGCCTTTGAAGACCCTCTTAGTCTCTGGAGGAGAAGGAGGGACAGGTATAAATTCTAAAGAGAAGAAGGCATAGTCCATTCTGGTTTTTACTGTTCAGCCACAGTAATCCTAATACATGATAATACATTGGTTTGGGGTTAAAGATTAAAAAAAAAATAGTGACAAGCTTAGGTTCTAAAGTCAGAATAGGAATTAAATTTGTACAAAATGGGGCTCCTCTGTACACACAGAACTAACTCCTGATTTGGAGCATTTGTTATTTCAGGTGGTTGAGAGGGTGAGACGCAGAGCAGATGGGAAGGGGGTGGAGACTGAGGGCAAAGAGAACAGGGTAGGGAAGAGAGAGATGGAGAGGATTGTGTTAAAGACCCTCTGTGAACCTCGGATTTGTCCTTAGACATGGCCCAGCTGGAGACTTTTCTCTTTTTTAAGATTCCCTTTGCTCCCTCTTTTGCATGCCTGCCTGCACCCCACCCCCATGCACCCCTCCCCTCAACTCCTTTCTCTCTCCTGTGTGTTCCAGCACTCTCCTCTGGCCTTTTAGCACTCAGCAATGAGGCCCTCAGGAAGTTTGCATTTGGATAAGGGAAAAGCATAAAACAGCCTTATCACTACATCCCTGATTCCTCTGGGGTTTATTGTTATTAATTTTGTTATGCAATTTTTCTGTGAGGCAGCTGTGTTTTCAGCTGGAGAAAAATTTGTGACCTTAAGGACAGAAAGAAAAAAAAAAAAAGATGTCATCAAGAAAGGGAGTGGAGAATTTTGAAAGTCAGGATTTCTTTAAATAACATTGATCTGGAACCAGTTGCCATCTTTTTCTACAAAATCTTGCCTGGCTATATAGAAGGTAGATAGCCATTCTTTCTGGTCTGATGATTTCCCATTTCTTTTTTGGCACAGGGTAATGAACGACAAACTTCCTTAGTGTCTGGTGAGACCATTCATTTATTCCCCTTTTAAGCAAGACCAGAAATCTGTTAGTTAGGAAGTTAATTTGTTGTTTAGGAATTCTGGCCATTGCAAAACTGCACTTTGTATTAGTAGGTCGAAGCACATCTCTACCTCTGATCCTATATCCTCATTTGATAGAAAATAAAAGGTCATACGATTTTTTTTTTTTTGTTTACTGCCAAGATCAAATGAGATAGTATATGTGAAAATTCCAGTCATAACTTAATACATGCAAACAGCTCTGTGCAAGTTAGTTACAGTTTCCTTCTTTCCATGAGTACTCCCATTCTCCACCTGTTTCTATTTCTGTCAGAGCCCAATGCCTACTGCCCAGAATCCTGGTAGGCGGCAATAAAATATAGGACACGTGTGTTCATGTTTAAGCGCCTGCGAGCTTCTACGGTGGGCATGGGGTAGTACGCAGCTAGCTCATTATTCATTGTGGTAGATTCCTCCACCTTTAAGTTGTATTTCTCTGCTTAAAATCTGACAGGTGTTACAGAGATCTTTCCCCACCTGATTGAGATAGAAAATTCATGCCATCCATAGCAACCTTATCTAATCTGAAAATGACATGATTTTTGTTGTCAAGCAGCTAGATGTTTAAATTTCTTCAAGTGTAGTTAGGCTGACATGCAGGATCCATGAAGCCAAAGATTTTTGTCTGTTCTTTTCATGGTAAAATCCCAATAACTCAGCGCCTGACGATGCGTGATGCATAGTGTGAACTCAAAAATATTTGTTGTTGTTGTTATTTTTAAAGATTTATTTGTCAGAGAGAGAGAGGGAGAGTGAGCCAGCACAAGCAGACGCGTGGCAGGCAGAGGGAGAAGCAGGCTCCCCGCAGAGAGCCCAGTGCGGGACTGGACCCCAGGACCCTGGGATCACAACCTGAGCCGAAGGCAGATGCTTAACAACCGACAGAGCCACCCAGGTGATCCTCAAAAATATTTGTTGAATAAATGAGTGAATAAATAGATGAGTGCTCTTGTTCCAATAGTCTAACGGAAGAGCCAACCCAGGCTTTGCCACTCCAGAATATCTGAGAATCTCTATTCTTAGAGGAGTACTTAGATGAAAATGTTTTTGAGAGCTTGGTTTGCATCTGGCATTGTGTTGGGCTTTGGAATTTGATGGTTAACAAGATAGTTATGCTGCCTGCCATCAAATGAGCATCTACTTTAGCAGAGAAGAGATATTGTATTACAGAGTGAGTACTAGAGGATTGGCTTTTATGGGGAAAAAAAAAAAAAGAAAAAGAAAAAGAAAGGTACAGAGCCTCTTGGTGCACAGCAGGGGGCCCAGCATTAGAACCAAGGCAATATTCCCAAAGCAAGCATAACAGAACATGAAAACATCTTGAAAACTTAAAAAAAAAAAAAAAAGTATTTCCAATGACAGGCAGTATTAGTAAAGGCCCTGTGATTAATTAGCTGGATCTTTCCTGGTGCTCGGTCTCATTCTTGGGATACAGAGGGAGACGCGTAGTTACCGCTGCAATATTTCCTGTGTGGATATGACCTTGAGATGCAGCTAAAGAATCAAGCCCAAACAGGGCAGCAAACAACTTGTTCTAAAATTCTTCTTTTGAGGAAACATCTGTCTCTCTTTCAGGATGCCAACCATCACATGGGTCTTCCAGCTTTAGCATATTTTTCAGCCATCTGCAATGTTTGCCTCCCACACACACGGGCTTAGTCACTGCACACAAACACACACCTCTGCCCAAACTTCAGTATCAAGCTTTACTATGAGAGACTGAAAAATCTCCTAGGAACCACCTTAAAGCTTCATAGCCCATGCACATTTTCCCCCCAAGAGTATTGTGTAGCTACTTTGTTTATAATACATTTATCACTTTTAAGCTCTTTTGAATGTAAGGGAAAACACAGGAGAGAGTCTGTTTCGGTTTTTTGGATATTATTGATTTCCCTTAGAGTCACAGGATGGAAGAAACCCCGAGATACCCTTTGGTTTCACTTCCTACTAGGCAATCAGGGAGCCTACCCTTACATGGAAACTGTAACTCAGTATCTTCTCACTTTTAAGTCAACTGGGCGTGGGCGTGGGAGCAGATGAAATTCCACAGGTTCCTATGGTCAATTATTCCAGAGTTACAAAAATTTCTTTTACATTTAGCTAAAGTTTTTCCCATAGCCTCTACAAGTAAGTGCCAAGTTTCTGTAAAAGGACTTGATGTAATTAAGAACTAAGATCTGGGTTCAAATTTGACCCCTGCTTTACATGAATTGTGTGATTTGAGACCAGTATAGGACCATTTTGTATCCTAGCTTCCCCCTCTGTAAACTGAGGAACACAGCACTCCTCTCTGGAGGGTATGTGACCGTGGCACATGAGTCTAGTTTTCCTCACAGGATGCATTTTGATAAATAGTGATTATTCTTATTGCTTTGTATAAAGTATCTAATAAGAATAACTTTGGGAGCAGGAACTATGACTCGTTTGGTTTTGTATCACTCACAGTTCTTTGATAATATTGTGGATATAATAGAATTATGCATAAATGATTAACAAAAAAGTAAGATAGTACGTGTAGGAAACAACTTGCTTTTCTATTAACTAGCTCCGTGACAGAGCAAATCATTTGCACTTCTTGAACCTTATTTTCTTCATTTGTAAAATGGTTGTTTTATAAACAACGCTTTATAAATGAATATTTATGAGTATCTGTTCTGTTCTATCCAAACTCTAGAAAAGGAGGTAAATTTCTGGACCTATGAAATATTTTTTATTAATGACCTGATTTTTTTTTTAAACTCTCAGTTGTTTCATATAAGTACCTTTAAAAACATCTTTGAGAGGAGGTATTAGAAACATTGTCATCCTTTCTTGGTTAGATTCAAGATGAAAAGAGGTAAATACTGAGTTCCTGTTCATTTCGGTATTACTTCATGGTCAGCACAGGACCAGTGTTAATGGTTTTTTCCACTGGTTACCAAGTGAAAGTGGCGGTGGGGGAAAGAGGTGAGGGAGCAAACTCTAGAATGATTTCATTTCATTTGGTGTTCCAGTGACTAATGGCTTCAGCTTTCTCCCTGGAGTGTTTCCAAAGCTCTTTGCTAGATGTTCACCTTGACTCTGTCCAATATTCTCAACCTCAGCTAAGTGAAATTCCATTTTATGACAGCAAAGAAGCTGAAGAAATGCAGCTTATAAAGCCTGGGCATAATTCTACTTAGAGAGATAATGATAAACTCACACTTATATTAATTTAGCTCTATTGATTTCTTTGCTCAGAATTTTAGGTAGATCAGGGGTAGAGGTATGTGATGGGGGAAAAAGGTGATAATTCCTTGGGGGAGGTGTTTCTTAAACACTCTTCAGAGTTTCCTCTTACACCTTGCTCTTTTCTGGGGTTCTAAAGGTTCCGACATGAATATTAATGGTAAGAAAATGAATCTTTTTGTCAGTTTCACCGAAGGCCCTATGAATTCCCAAAGAGCACAGTAACCTTCAATTAGGTGTATAAACCATGAGGTAGAGTATGTCAATCCCAGCATAATCTTCTCATCTGATCCACTAAACTGTAAATTTTATGGTTTTCCCAATATATATGCCAATGTTGACTATTATATATATTAATGATACATAAATATTAGTGATGCATAAATAGAGAAAGGGAAGCAAGACTATATTTCTTAGAGTATAGACTTACAGGACCTAGTTATGTGATGGTATTCTATACTGGAATTACGCACTATTTATTTATTTTGATGGATAAGTGGCATTCCTTAGATTTTTGGGTAGGCTACCTTGTAATATGAGAAAACTTTCTGTCCAACTTCAAGTTGATTGATAAAATCAATGAGAATAAAATTCAGGTTAGTTGGTACAGTTTTACACTTTGCTTTATTAGTACTGGATTCATACCTTTGTATTCAGCAGTTTATTTTGTGCCAATGACATCAACAAAAAGAAATCCAAACCCAAAGGAAATTTCCATGTGAAATCAAATAACTGTAAATGAGTTATTTCTTCTTAGCTTTCTAAATTCTATGCCAGTGATTCCATCAGATATAGAGCAAAGAGTCTTTCCTTTGAGAACTTCCTTTCCCACAAACTGATTAAAATTATACAAGCCAGGATATCCTTTTAGTACAAACCAGGGCAAATTGATATGAATAAAAATAAGGTAAAATGAAAACAGTGGGTAGAGTCTGACATATTTATTTGATAAAACATCATAGTTATAAATGGCACAATACAATTCAGATTCCACTAAAATTTATTTAATAACATTATCATATATCTTATTTAATGTTTACATTAAACTTATAAGGTGGCTTTCATTATTCTCTCTCTTTCCTGAAGACAAGGAAATAGATGCAGAGAGAAATGAAATAAGAGCCTCAAACAAGAACTTAGTATGTGTGGGAATCCAAATTTGATTCTCATGTCATCTGACTGTAGGCCAGTGGTTCTTCTCATTTTGCTCATTTCTCATCCTTTTCTCACTCAGCCAATCTGATGATTCCTGCCCATCAATAGCACTGTTCTTCTCTGGGGTGTGAAGGTGGGAGATTTTCCCTGGGGTCCCATCAGAATCTCTGTGTGGAATGATATGTGTAGTTTGGAAAAGATGCCAGAGATTATTCTAGTTCCCTCTCACCTGCCCTGACTGACATTCTCTGCATTATCCCACACTGCATCATGATGGTTTGATTTTAGTCTATTGACTTTAGAGCTTCTTTCAGATTTTCTATTTAATAGCTCTGTAGAAAGTGTTCCTTCCTCCCACAAATTTACCAGGCAATTACTTTCATGGAATATTTCTGGGTTAGCATATTTCCTTCTTCCAGAAACAAATCTTGGATTGTGTGGGACAAGGAACTCTTACGATGGAGTTAGATTAAGGCTTTATCAGGATAAAACACTAATTCAGAGGTTACTGAATGAAGCTAGAAATCTCTCCTTTGTCACATCTTTGCATTTCTCGTGTAGTGAAAGTCTTTGACTTTGCCTCTGGTGGCTCAATGAATAGGCATCGTTCCCCTTAAGCTCACTCTGATACCCAAGGCTCAAATGTTCCCTGACATACTTCCAGGGTGAGGATTTAATTCCTGTCTCCAACCCCTACCTGCAGGTCCTGTATTTCCTGGCCAGGATTCTGTCTAGTTTTCCTTGAGGCTCTCTCCCTGAGCTGTGCTCAGCATCACCTACCATCTTCCCCTCCTCTATGGTACTCTGGCATTTCAGCAAGCTACATCCATTCTTAATATCCTATTGTGTGTTTAACTGGTTGATTTTTTCTTTCTTCACAGTCTCCTCCAAGGAATACTTATAAAAACAAAGGAAAACTCAATAGCAAAATGAAGTGGTGAGTTTTGTGATATTAAGCTGGGCATAGGACAACACAATATTTGAGGGTTAGGGCCATGGAGCTCACTAAATTGTGCCCTTAGCCCCCTGGAAATAATAATATCAAGTTGCTGAATTTAATTTCAGGCTTTAGGACAGAGGCTGTATGTTCACATAGCTTTAGGCTCAGTCTTTGGGACTCACTCTGCCTGCTAAAAGGGACATTTCCTCTTTCTCTTTGCATTGGTGGTTTCAGTATCAGAAGGATATTCTTTTAATAAAAAGATTTTATTTATTTATTTTACAGAGAAAGAGAGAGAGATCACAAGCAAGCAGAGAGGCAGGCAGAGACAGAGAGGGAAGAAGGTTCCCTGATGAGCAGAGAGCCCAATGTGGGGCTCAATCCCAGGACCCTGAAACCAGAACCCAAGCCAAAGGCAGAGGCTTAACCCACTGAGCCACTGAGGTGCCCCCTCAAAATGATATTCTTTTAAAATTACTGGAACAGTGTTTACAGGTTTTACTTGAGAGAAAGGACCTGTTACTTTTCATACAAAGGAAACTGCAGAAGCCAAACCTGGGTGGACTCTTCACAGCTGTGGCCTTGGTTGTTCTAAAACTCTTGTTGGAGCAGCTGGGAGCTGATGACTCAGCTTCTAACCTCAGATTTTAAGTGAAAAGAGACAGCCGCATATTTTACATATTAATCTCCATCTTTCTATTACTTTTAGTCTGCACTCTCCGGGCTCTAACATTTGTGGACGTTGAAGTAAATGAGCCCCCAAATGATAGGATTTGAGCCTCTGTCAAGATATCTGAAATCTTACCCTGAGAGACTGATTCATGTTCCTGGGACTCTCTTCCAGAGTCGCATATAGAAGCGTAAACACCATTGGGAGATACAGTGTTTAAAGCCTTATACTTTTTTTGCACTTAAAACCACCTTAAGGCAATGTCAGTCCACACCTGAGGGATTATTCACTGACAACCAGCTGAAAGCAAAATCATAGGTAAAACAGCGATTCTCAGAATCAGTATGCCAGGGAATGGTGCTAAAAATAAACTAAACTAAACAAAGCAGGGATACACTCTGACAAGCTCACACCTTTTTGTCTTTCATATGTGGGTAATCAGCATTCCATTCCAAGAGACTCCGGCATATCCAATCATAGGACGTATACTATACATCGTGTTAGAAATTAACAATAGTGAACATTAGTCTCTGATAGTAGACAGATGAGAATACATATTAGAATGTGGAATACTTTCTCAGCAACCAGTGAAAATATAATCACAAAGTTGGATATGTATTCATCTCTCGAATAGACAACTGATATTTTTGCTTTTGTTAGCTAGTTGCTCATTTGGATGTTTGTGGCCCATCTCCCTTCCTTGGAGAGATGAGAAGGGCTTCCCTAGACAGGATGGGAAGGAGAGAAAAACATCCTCTCAGTGTAGAGGGTATGTGGACCCAGAATGGGACTGCTCAACTGAGTCTAAGAGCATGCTGGCCAGAATACTGGGGCATGTCTTACTCTGTCATCAAATCAGAACCAACCAGAAGTAGAAGTTGGGAGGAGTTTAGACTGAGAAGATGAGAGCAGGAGGAGCAGGTTGTCTTCAGTGAGTTTTGGGGACAAATGATATACATTGAGGAATGGGGCCTGGAGTTGAATCTTTACACACTGCTGCTACTTATTGCTCAGTAGGCTAGATCCGTTCCTTGGGCCTGGGCTGGGATGGATCTGTTCTTGTCTATTTTCAGTGTGTGTGTGTGTGTGTGTGTGTGTGTGTGTGTGTGTGTGTGTTGAATACTTCCTGTGACCTCCCTGCTAGGTCTTGTGAATATAAACACAACCATTGATTATGCTTACTATTAAACACTGTGATAAGTGCTTTGCACATATTACTCATTTTGTTCTCACAAATATCGCATTAGAGGAATGTTATCTTTATTTTACATATGAAGAAACAAGTCTAATGATGCCAGGAAACATGCCCAAGGTTACTTGGGATTTAAATGGTAAACAAGAAAATTAAATTCAATTTTTTTCTTTCTCTAAAATTTATGGTCTTAGCTACCATAGTTTAGAGCTGGCTATATCCTTGATATTCATGAAATAAAAGAATTCAAGAATTTCCATAGCATGGTTGGGTAATTAAAATTAAGCTCATTGACATACTGGATAGTGAGAAGCCCCTAGAAGCAAAGAAAAAATTACTCATTCTTTGGTTTTGCTTATGCTCCCACCCATCCTCCTGTCTGCTGTGCCATGAGGACAAGAGAATACATGTTATGGGGTTAACGACTGAATTCAGAGCTCTCTCACAAAGATAAGCTCCTACAAAGAATTATACAGAACAGAATGAAAGAAGTTTTAGAGAAGAAAGGATTAAATAAAGAAAAAGTTCCTGTCAGGTCCAAGGCCCTATTCTTGGTGCTGTGTGCCATGGGTAAATCTCATGTCACTGCTTCCCCCCTACCCCCCGGAACTTAAAAGCCTGCTGGCAACATCATCCCAAAGCATGATACAACTTATAGAACCAGGAAAGAATTACACACTTAAACTTGTAAGAGGTGCCACTAGGGAGTTTCACTGATAATTGGTATTGACCATGTGTAGTATGAAGAACTGCAAAGACTGGCAAGAAAGCTTTCATGGTGGGGCAGGTGGCTCAGTGGGTTAAAACTTCTGCCTTCAGCTCAGGTCATGATCCCCAGGTCCTGGGATGGAGCCCCGCATTGGGCTCTCCCCTTAGCAGGAAGCCTGCTTCCTTCACACTCTCTGACTGCCTCTCTGCCTGCTTGTGATCTCTCCCCCTCTGTCAAATAAATAAACAAAATCTTAAAAAAAAAAAAAAAAAAAGCTTTCATGGAGAGAGAAAAACACCCTTAACTAGTCCTTGAAAGATAGACAGGTTTGGGCTATGTGCTGAGGCCAAGACAATGGGAATGGAATGGGCAAAACCATGGGAAACAATATAGGACATGGTGAGGAATTGTGTCTGGTGTAGACTCGGTGCAGAGGACTGGCGGCAGAGAAGCCTGAGAAAGTGGACTAAAGCAGAGTGTGTCAGACCAGGTGTCTGGGCAGTAAGAAGAAATCTAAAACCCTCCTTGTGAATCTCCAATACACTCTTCTTTCCAAACTTCAAAGCTGACCCTTCCTCCTTCTTTCTTTACCCTATGGTCCAAGACACACTTGTCCAACTGATGCTTATAAATATAGGAAGTGGCCCTGGGCTTTCAAAGCTATGGGCTTTGGAATGCTTGGCCCTGAGGATGTGGTGGCTGTGAGGCAAGCAGTGGGGCAGATACAGTAGGGGGCGCTCTCTGACCAAGACAGGAAGAGCCAGCACCCCATGACCCGGCAAGGTCAGACTTTAGTTTCACCCTTCCTTAACTCTGAAGTGAGGAGATCCCAACCAGATAAAGGTATCACCATGCCTTGGTTAGTGTTATTTCTTATAGCTCCTAAAGACAATATTAAAGTTCATTTTGGCAGATGAAATTGAGAGTTGCAGTAAAAGCTCTTGATATTCTGTCCAGATGTCAAGCAGGTGGTAGTCTTTCAAAGAAAAGCAACTTGCATGCCCATTGAAAGTCCACTTTCTTTTCAAGTGCTGAGGTTTTGTATGACATTACTAAACTTTATGGCAATAAGTAAATAAATAATAATCAGTAATCACAGTCCTTTCTCAGAAGTGCGAAGAAAAGTCTCTTTCTTTCTTTTTTTTTTTTTTTAAAGATTTTATTTATTTATTTGACAGACAGAGATCACAAGTAGGCAGAGAGGCATTCAGAGAGAGGAGGAAGCAGGCTCCCCGCCGAGCAGAGAGCCCGATGCGGGGCTCGATCCCAGGACCCTGGGATCATGACCTGAGCCGAAAGCAGAGGCTTTAACCCACTGAGCCACCCAGGCGCCCCGAAAAGTCTGTTTCTATTGGAAATGGATCTTGGGAATATTTAGAATAGAAGGTTCATTGTAGGTGGGGCATGAGGTGTTTTCACTGGTATGTTGCTATGGTAACATGTATTCTGTGGCCTATTCCTTGACCCAGTGGAAGGAGAGTGCTGGGCTCAGGGCTTGACACAGACTAGGGACTCAGAATATAGTGAATTGAGCATCCACTCTCTCCATATTTTCTGTTCAAGAAAGCACGATATTTATATTTGTCCACTTTTCCTTCACTTTTTATCCCCTGAAGCTGGCAGCAAAAATATCGAGGGCTAAATGGAAGCATTAGGGCCACTTAGGGCAGCCTTGTGATCTTTTGCTTTTCGGAATCAGTGGATTCCCTTTTCTTTACTCTTTTCCTAGTCTTGTAAATGCTGTGATGCTCTCTAGCGATGATGGCTTCACGCTCCTCCATTCTACGGGCTCTATTGCCTCATCATTGCCCTCCACCATTAAAGCAACCCTGTTTCATGCCTGTGATAACCTAATATTTCAGTTCTTCTAGTTCTATTGTGACTTCAAAGTGTTTTAAAGTTCATAATTACATTTGTACTTGTGCAACTACTTGACCCAAATCTAGATTTGGGTCAAGTTTAAAATATGTTTGCTGTATTCAAGACCCCTTACTTGTTGATACAAAGATGTTTGTGTAGACGCTGAGAGCTAAAAGTGTTCTCCCCTTTCCCCCAATTACATTCTAATATTACACTTCTTTAACAAAGAGAGTGAAGAATTTCAGGCTCATGCCTGGCTGATGAAGGTGAAGATTTGGGGGTAGGTAGGTCATTGAGTTCTGGCAAATCACACTGTCTTTGAGGAGAGTTATATATGGCAACCAGATCTCCTGGGAGCCTTCTTCTGTAGCTCTGTGATCCTCCAGTAAGTTGTGTGGCATACCCGGATAGAAATAATCCTGCTGAAGCAACATTCTGGAAGGGCTGTTGCTAATGTTGTTTACTCTAATCACCAGAATCTTGGTTTTGATTGTCTGCTGGGCACATTCAGTCCAGCTCATTTATTCATCACAGTATTTGCTGGGGAGTTTCACATTGGTTCTTATGATGAACACAAAAAGGATTAAATGAGGATAATTAAACTCATATCAAAGAATGTACTACGTCCAAGTTCTGCATAGTTAACAGCAAATGAGCACAGGCACACATGAAACTACAAATAGCATATACTCAAGCCATCACAGGATCTTAACTCATTAGAGACCTGGCAATAGATTTAGCCAGAAATGCCTGGCAATAGACCTGGCAATAGATTTATCCAGAAATGCCAAAGGGAAATATCTATGCCCGATCTATGTATAGGTCTCCATATTTCCTCCTGCTTTTCTTCTAATACTAAGACCTGTCTTCTATGTGGTATGCTATTCTTAATATAGGAATGTTTCTCATAGCTCTGTATTGGGATGGTTACTTCTTGAATCAGAGTTCTTAAACTACTGAGGATTCTTAGACTCTGTCAGCAACTGCTTGGAGTTCACACTTTAAGATGAGTTTCTGTCAGCTGTGTTTCTTTAGCTCTAACTATTCCTCTCCCTAAGTACTGCTACTGCTGGGTCTGTCTAAGGCTGGAACCTCTGGAGATTTTTCTTTCTTTCTTTCTTTCTTTCTTTCTTTCTTTCTTTCTTTTTTTTTTTTTTCTTCAGTCAGTTTATAGCACTGGTCACCTTGGGAATGACTTAACTCTCTCTTATGTCTCGCTTCACTTTTTTCAACCCTCCCACATAGTGGAAGCAGTGTATATAGTTATATACACAACTCTGGCTTTTAATTGAGGAGACAACCACATCCAAGTGAAGAACTCCCTAGAAGGGCACCTGGGTGACTCAGTCGGTTAGACGTCTGCCTTTGGTTCAAGTCATGATCCCAGGGTGCTGAGATCGAGTCCTGGATCGGGCCCCTAGCTCAGTGGGGGTATCTGCTTCTCTCTCTACTCCTCCCTTCTGCTTGTGCTCTCTTTCTCTCTTTCAAATAAATAAATAAAATCTGTGAAAGGCAAACAACAATAACAACAACAACAACAAAAACTACCCAGAAGTCTTTGCCATCATAAAAGTGTTATTAACTTTGGGCTAATTACGCCATCTTTCTATGTGTGTGTGGAGGTCTTTAACCACTTTTTGCCTGTTAAATTATGCAACCCAAGATCTTTCTTTGTCCTTGGGTACTCATCCTGATTCTTGTGTTGAGGATAAGACAGCAAGCAATGTAGCCTGTGGCACACTCTGCTGAATGTTGTAGCCATTTTTCTAAAGGGAAACCAGTACAAAGAAAACAGGCAGTACTGCTAAAAGCAACAAGCTGTGAATAGTGGGATAGGTCAGAGAGAGGAGAACAGCTTTTTCCCACAGAAAGAATGCAAGTCCTGAGAATATCCCGTCCCTTATAAACTCTTCACTAGCTTAGTAGCTGTTTGCTGGGTACCCGGGTAGTAGAAGTCAGTGAGGTTTTAGGCTTACCCCATCTCCACACATAACCAAGCTGCATCGGTTTTCCTACGTTCTTTCTCTGAAGGCTGTGGTTGAAACTCAGGTGGTCATTACTGTTTTGGGTTGGAGGTTAATTTCTGAACTGAATTGGGGATCACAGAGTCAGAGGAACTAATGACAGGTTATAGTTTTTGTTGAACTGTAAAACATGTTTATCATTTGAGCACCATTGTTTAAGAAATGCCATGATTCAAGTTGATATGAAAATGTGTGTATTTCAGTATGGGTAAGTCTGTATGTGTATATCAGTGTGTCTGTGACTGTGTAAGTCTCTGTGTGTGTCTATATTCACATGATTCTTTCCTCAGCTGTTAAAGCCTTACCATGATTCACTGCTTTCTCCCCCCCCCCCAACAAACAGTCATCATTATGTATTGAATCAACTGGAAATAACTGAGAGCAAGGCTTTATCTTATTATTACAATAAATCAGGTCTACTAGAAAGATGTTGACTTGGTAGGTCTGGGCATTTCAGTCTTTGAGTTCCCTAAAAGTTGGAGGTTTTTACAAATCAAAAGAGTATTGACTCTGGGTCCTGAGATTGCTTTTCTGTTTAGGAGCAGGACAGATGAGGAAGAATACTCCCTCTTATAAACACGTTTCTCCTGGTTACTGCTTGAGTGAGTGGCTTGAAACTTGGGTTCTTTTTATAGGGAAGTTTTTCTTAATTGGAGGGAAGGAAGTTAAAATGCCCCTAAGAATGGAGGCTGCTTTGTACAGCACTTAACACAGCAGCATAAAGGTGCTCAGGATGTATTTGCTGACTAAGTGATTGAAAAGTCAGCCCTAATCTGCTGCTCGACTCCTTTCTCTATTAATAAAAACAAATGTAATCCTGGCACAGAAACTGTAATCTGGAAATGGGTTTTAGAAATCCACTCTACTGAATAAATGGGCCATTAAAGCCCATCATTATCAAGGTTAAGAAAGTACATTAGATGAGACCGAGGTGGGAACTGAAGGGGAGGGAGAGATGTAGTTAACTCTTTCAAGATATTAATAGAAAAAAATTTGCCTCTAAGTTTTGATCTGCCTAATATTCTTACCGACAGGCTAAAATATCATAATGTCTGGAAATTATTAAGAACTGTGAAGGGTTGAGATTCTACTCTACTTGTAATCTAATACATTAGCCTGCTATGGCTTCATAGATACTGGCAGAAGACACAACACTTCTGGGTCAGAGACAGATAGCTTTATTACTCAAAGAATTAGCAGAGTATCTGAATTTACTTGTGGCAGTTCGCTGAGCTCCAATTCCTACAAAATGCCACACAGAGAGCCAGGTGCTACCTGCAGATTGCATGGCAAGAGAGGAAACCTGAATTGGGGAACCCAAAGCCATTACAATGGACAGTAAGTTGGTCTACCCTTTGCTTTGGAAGGAACACTGCATCTTCCAAGGCTAATTTCTATACAAACATTCTTGGTTAGATAGTCCAAAACAAAGGGAGCCATTGCCTCTTCTCGTGAGATGTGCAGAAACATGAGAGTCCCATGGAGAAACTGTCTTGAAAGAATGTGGTATCCATGCCCAATGCATGTTCTCTTTTTTCCACTGCTATTTCCAGACCACTATATTAATTATCAATTATTAATTAAGTAACTGATGCAATGGTTCTCACTGCCTCCAGTCTCTGCTCTGAAGCTAGGCTTGGAATTACCCTGGGTATCTTTATTTTCCTTGAGTCTCAAACCATTAAGGATTCCCAGGGCTCTTTGCAATCAAGAAAGATGACAAATGAAGTAGGTCTCTGGTAGGAGGAAATAACTTTTTCTGGGGCCAATAGTGACCCATGATGGACCTAGACAAAAGGAAGAGAGAATAGATAGGAGAGAAGAGAATACAGTGTGGGAATGGATAAAAATATATGTTTATAAAAAATAAAAAATTATTTAAAATAAATAAATAAATCATCAAAAAAAATGAAGGATAAAAAAGAAAGGGAGAAGACATTTCCCTTCGTAATAAATGGGCTGTGTGTTGTGGGGAAGAGAAATAAAAGTGAACAGTTATCTGACAGAGATTGACAACCACTGTTTATGACAAGCAAATAGGAGAGCAGAAACAAGAGAGAAAGAGAAGGAGAGAAAAAAAAGGAGAAGGGGAAAATTTATCTGCATTAATTAAGATTTTTCCTTGAGAATTGCTATCTACCATTTCTAATAGAATCCAGGGCAGTTATTTAGCATCTATTTATGAAAAGTAAAGCAATGAGTCATAGCACACTGGTAAGGCTAAGGCCCCAGAGGAAACTGTGTGGGTAGCAAAGAAATCAAGCTTTCATATATTGAACTAGCTGTGAAAGATAAAGATACTTGAAAAAAAGTCACTCTATTTAGTATCTTGAACAATTTAAGGAAACTTGAGAAAATACATTATGTAAGTAAAAGGCAAATGTTTGATGGCTTCAACTTACCAAGAAACTTAAAATAACCCAGAATTTTCTATAAGTGAGAATGGGGACTCCACCAGCACCAGCTGACTTTGATTGTGAGTGGTGCCTATATCCACAAGGCATCATCTTGACTGAACTTCTTAATCTTCTCAACATACATCCAAGTAAACCTCTTTAACAGCAGAGGAAACACTGTCACAAAAGATAACCTGCTCATCAGTGGACTAAAAACAGGAACCAAGTCACCTGACTCTGAACCCAGATTTTGACCCACAATGTTAAACTGTAATGGAAAATAATAAAGTAGAAAAGCAAGGAAGAATACGAGTCATTTCTTCCTCTCTCTTTGTTCAAAGTTGACCCTCCTCTCTAATGTAGTGGGAGATCATATAACATAATGTAGTGGGGTTACATATAACATGTAACCGTTTTCCCACTGACTCATAGAAGTGCTTCATACAAGGAACAACAGCAAAGGCAAACATATGTATGAGTGAAGGGAATGTGCTCTTCAAGTGGGCAGAGATGAGCAGCCTACCCTTGGGTTCTTTCTTCCAAAAGGACTTCGGTTTGTAAAAGGCAGAAAAAAAGAGCTTTCTAAAGAAGTTACCCTTAACAATATTTTTGGGTTCTTAAATTCTAAACTTTTTTTTTAAAGAAGCTGAAATTCCTTATGAAATACTGTGGTCTTTCTTATCATCATTCAAATGATTCACTGGAAAAATTCACTGCCATACTGGAAATTTGTTGAGCTCGAGGCCCAGCTTTCCTGAAGAATAGCTACATGGTCTTGTACCAGTCCTGGAATCCATGCAGAGGATGAGATAATGGCATGAGAGCGTCAAGTTCTAGACAAATGAAAATAATCATTATTATTATGTAAGTAGCATCGCAAATCCATCTTCCTTTCCTAAGGAGATGATGACTTATATTAGCTCCATGCAGAAAAATTCTAGCCAATTTTCTTTTTATCTCCCACCATCAACATCCCAACACTGGTCTTATCTAGCACAATGCCATTCTTCTTCTTTCCTCTCCTTCCTCCCCAACTCCCCCTTCTCTTCCCCCTCCCCCTTTCCCTCCTACTTCTTCTTCTTCCTCCTCCCCCTCCTCCCCTCCTCCTCCTCCTCCTCCTTCTTCTATCTTCATCTTCACCTTCTTCCTCTCCTCTTCTCCCTATTTCCTCCTGTAGAGTACAAATATTACTTTTATGTAGATATTGTTCAATGATTATCTTTCCATTCTGTGTGTTCTCTATGTGTTGATCCTATAAATATTGGCTGTCACAGAGTGTAAATCTCCCAAGGGCATGGAATCTGTTATTGTGAGCACTGTCTACATAAGTGACAAACACAAATAGGTGTTGGAAAATACTTTATGTTACCTTGAAGACAAGGTTGACGCTGATAATGATGGTAACCTTTTTCACAGTTTACTCAAAGTAAGGAAAGTGGTTAATTTATTCCCAAAAGCCTTAGAAAAATAGCCTCAGGTACAGTCAAATTTATGGAGATAGAGCAAAAGTAGGGGGGAAGAAAGGAAGAAAGAAAAAAAGAAAAGCACGAATGCCTAGACTTGCCCTTTTTAGTGTATGGAGAGCATTTCCACTTATACATTGCATCATTATGTGAAATTCAACATGCCTTAAACCAAACTCTCTATATCCCCTCTCAAAGCATCCCTCCTGATTAGCATCCCTATTTCAGATTTATTCTTACAGCTTTCTAAGCTCAAAACCCCTGAGTCATTTATTACTGCCTCCTCTTCCACACACTCATATCCAATCAGTAATCAAGTCCTGTTGTTTCTGCCTTCAAAATAATTTCCCTATCTTTCCCTTTCTGTTACCATGGATACCATTGAATCTCTCTCTCTCTCTCTCTCTCTCTTTTTTTTCCCTTCATGCCTGGACAACTGCAGTAACTTCCTGAGTCTCTTGGCTCCAATCTATCCTGCATACAGCTGCTCTGGAATAATCTCTTTTGTCATGTCACACTGCTGTCCAAAAACCTTCAGTGGCTGCTCACCATTGTCCTTTAAAGTCCAAATTCTTTATAGTAACTTGCGAGGTCTTCAATAACCTGACCCTATGTAAAGGATCCTGGCTAATGTACATCACGTCTTTGTGCAAAATTGAGAAAGGGACCCCTTGTGGGCTGCTTGGAGAGCGAAGCAAGCCTTTGTGTGAACTACAAAGGGTGGTTGCATACTCAGGGTGCTTTCTCTCTGCTGTAGGTTACACTGTGCCCTTGGAGAACAGGGCACAGGCTGTTCTTCAGCCCCCAATCACTCAGAGGTCCTTGCCAGTCACAACCTCTACGGCCCTTGGCAGGGTCCTGCAGCTTCCCTATTCAACCTGCTTTCTCTCTGCTCCTAGGCTTAGGTCTCCTCTCAGGCAACTTTGTTTTCTTTGAACATGCTCTTCTTAATTTCACCAGTGTACCTTGACTCGTGTTTTTTGCATTTCCTGAAATATAATTCTGCTTCCTCATAGCTGGATAACACCTGCTCACCTTCAAAAATTACCTTCCCCATTACTCCTCTGGGAAGTTTTTTCTAAATCCACAGTTGAAAAAACTGACCTTCTTTGTTCCCATCACACTGCGCATACTCAGTCACATTAGGAATGGGTCAGATTTGGTAACCCACAACTTAGAGGGGACAATGTATGTACTTTTCAACTTCTGGGTAACTGACTTCATCTTGCTCTGGAGTTTTCATTCTGGCAATGCTGGAAAACCTTAAATTTGCCCATTTTAAGGCAGCTCTGTCTCTTCTGGATAATCAGAGACTGCAAATTCTCTAACTTCTCTCTCAGGGGAGTTGGTGGAGTCTGAGCAGGGCGATATTTGTGTGAACTAATGGAAGAGGTGATTTACCTGTTTTCCTCCTTTGCTTCTTTCTGGACCTGTGCTTGAGCATCTCTCACCTGGTCTTCGGGAGTCAGCCTTTAATCACATTAAAGCTGCTATGGACCATCAGCTGCTACCACTTGATTCTCCTCCTCTAGAATGGGTGTCACATAGCGATTGCTCCTAAAGAGCTTGGCCATTGCCTCCTGTCGATTAGGCCCCATGTTGGCTCGTTAGTGCTGCAGATCCCCAATAACTCTGTTCCATCCCCTGTTTGGCCTGTCTGTGCCTCTAACAAGTTCACAGCCAGCACTTATGATCCACATCCCATGAGGTCCCCAGAAGTTTGTGAATCCTTCCCCCACCGTATAAGCACCATACCAGATGTGCCATCCCAGAGTCGGGTGTGCCATCCCAGGCTCATCTCTGCAGACGCTTCCCCCACTCTGCTGCAAGGCCAGCATGGGCAGCTTGGGAAAACAGAACACTGGCCTGGATGCTCTTGATTTTTGCATCAAAATGTTGAGGGTTTTTGTGATAATCTCTACTACTGCAAAATCTTCCTGTCTCCACGCACACCTGGCTGTTGCACTCGGGATATATTCAAGGACCCATGATAATTCTCTCCATTATCTGGTCTTCTTTAGATCTCCCTGTCTGACCACTGTCCCTCCAGTCAGAAGTTCTTTCCACTTCCTTCTTACCACTTAAGTGGGTGGCAACTTCCTTTGTATCGTAATACTTACATTTCTATCTAGAGCTTATAATGAAATGTTATGCTTCAAATTTTCAAGTTTTGCTTTTAGTATGAAAAGGCAAGCTATTGAACTTCAGGAATACCTTTATTTCTGTGTAAACTCTGACTTTTATTACCACAGTTTTGCCATGGGCTTCAAGATCTCTCTCACAAACTAAAAACTGAATAGTGGCTCTGTCTTTGCATTCTAGTTAAAGCAACAAAATCCTCCCAGAGGTAACAATGTACCTGGTCCCACACCCCCGGCAGGGAATAACACACACATTGTGGAGAAGATGGATGAACATCATTTTGGAAGCTACTGGGTTCCCAAGTAACTAGGTCTTACTTGAGTGGTAGATTTTGCAGACTTGTCAATGGGTCTTCCTAAGTGTGAAGCCTAGATAAAGGCTATGTTGCTTTTGGCTGCCTTTAAGTGAAAACCATAGTGTTGTTTTTATGGAGCTGGCTAGGAGTAGTACTAGTATGGAGAATGGCTAGGTTTTCAAGGATTAGGATGCTCATGCACAAGCGAAAAAGAACAGTATAACAATGACCAATTATTGAGTTCATACCATTTTCCAGGCTCTTTGAACAACTTTATATATGTTAACTCATTTAACCCTTACCACAGCACTATAAAGTGGGTTCTATCATTAATTTCATTTTACAGATAAAGACATGGAGGTGAAGAGAGTCTAAGTGATTTGTCTAAGGCCACGCAACTCAAAGTGGCAGAACTAGGATGTGAACTTAGGGAATGAAGCTGAGAATTACATGTGATAATCTTACTCATGCAATTCAAACAAAATGTCTGTGCCTAAAGTCAAACTGCTCTATTATAATCAAAGGGATACGTCTATTTTATACTTTAGGTTTCTGTCTTCAACAAATATAGAGGAGAATCTATTGACCAAAAGGAGAAAAAACTTGTTTCACGTAGCAGATATGCAAGGAGGCTCGAAAAGGAAATCTGCCCCACCCTTTTTTTCCTGGAAAATGTATCACCACACGGTCACAGAAAAAATGCTTTCACAATCCAAGTCATTTTCAAGTTTTACTTAAAATAAAATTTTTTTCAGATAAAATCTTACAGAGCAGTCTCATAAGTAATATAGACAAAAATGAAACCACAAATCTTGAAAATGCAATGAGGACTCAGAGTCTCATCAGTCTCCCGTGTCCCGCAGCCCTCTTTTCACCTGCATCCGCAACACTGAGGACGATGGGCTCTATAAAGCATTTTACAGTTCCATTAGACTCCTTCTATGTGTCAGGAACTTTGTTACATTTTACTACAAAATTTTAAAAGTCCAGGTATTATTAAAAGAAAGGGCTATTTTTCAAAATACAGTCAATCTGAGACTTGCTTTATGGTGAGTTGTTTGAACATATATACTCATGTGATAGATAAACAGCTATGAGGATAGCTGTTTGCTTACCTGACCAGGTACACAGATCAATTTTTGTTTGGGAAAAAAAGAAAGAAAAAAAATTGGTTTTATCTCTTACTGTGATTTTATTTTCACGCATTCACTATATACCGAAGCATTCAACTTTCTGAATAAAAATTTTGGTCTGCTACATTATCTAATAATGGAAAAGAGGATCTCAAATTCCAAACTGTCTATATAGCTTACTACATATGGTTGGCGGTTTATATGTCAAGTCAGAAAGATTGAGTTTTGAATCTTTTTTTTTTAAGAGAGTCAGTGTGCAAGCATGAGCAGAGTGGGGAGGGGCAGAGGGAGAGACAATCTTTTTTTTTTTTTTTCAGATTTTATTTATTTATTTGACAGAGATCACGAGTAGGCAGAGAGGCAGGTAGAAAGAGAGGAGGAAGCAGGCTCCTCGCTGAGCAGAGAGCCTGATGCGGGGCTCCATCCCAGGGTCCTGGGATCATGACCTGAGCTGAAGGCAGAGGCTTTAACGCACTGAGCCACCCAGGCGCCCTGGGAGAGACAGTCTTAAAAGCAGACTCCATGCCCAGAGTGGAGCCCAACTCAGGGCTTAATCTGAGATTAAAATTAAGATCATGACCTGAGATCATGACCTCACCTGAGAGTCAGATTCTTAACCAACTCAGCCACTCAGGCGCCCTGAGTTTTGAGTCTTGATTTTATATCTGTGGATTTGGGGCAAATTACTTGACTTCCCGATGCCTCAGTTTTCCCATCTGAAGTAGGGGATAACTATACTCTTTACATATCTTAAGTAGGTTCTAAGTAAAATGAAATCACAAAAGTAAGGTGGCATAGGACCCAGCCCATATTAAGTATTAGCTATTATTATTACTACTAGGCTGGCGAAAATAATATCTTTGTCTTGGTATTCCTTTTCAACTATGACCAGCTCTTGGCTGACAATGAATAAAGGACAATTCATTCATTCACTCATGCATGTATTAAAGTATACTTGTTGCACTGACTGATGCTAGACACTGTGTTAGATACTAGGTGGACAAGACCAATAAGGCCCATCATCTGTCCTCAAGGAGTGTATTCTAATGGTGGATTGAGTGTAGACCACTCTCAGTGGGAACTGTGAAGAAGGTAGTGCTATCAATTTATGCATAGTAAAATGTTAAAGGATAAAAGGAGGACACCTAAATGCAACAGTCATTAGAGGCTAAGATTTGAAGAATGAGTTGGTGAATTATGGACAAAAGGAATAACATGCCCAAAGGAATAAAGATAAGAAACAGTTTGACATATTACTGAATTTGTAGTTATTTAGTATGTCCCAAGCAAAAGGTACATAAAGGATGAGTTGGGGAGTGTGGAAAGTGCCAGATCTTGTAGAGTGTTGCATGCTTGAACTTTATCTTGAAAAAAGTGAAGAACTATTATAGAAGTTTAATCAAGGGAAGTGATACTACCAGCTTTGCATTTTAGAAAGATCACTTTGGTGTGGAGAATAAATTGTAGTGGGACAAAATGAAAATAGGGTAACCAGTTAGGAAATAGTTAAGAAAAGAGTTAGGAACTATTATTATAATCAAGTATGAAGTGGAAGAACACAAACTAAGGAATGGCAGTACACATAGGTAAGGTCAGGCTTAAGAGATCTATAGGAGGAGAATCTATTAGGATTGGCTACATTGTTGGTTTGTGGAAGGGGTGGTAAGGGATGAAGGGGAATATGGACAACACTTATTTTCTTCTAGTTTGGGTGACTGAGTTAGAAAGACTGATATTTATCAAGATAGCAACTGTAAGAAAATATGAAAATCTGGTAGGGAGAGAATGGTTGGATGTAATCACTTGGAAGTCCTTTGGGATTTCCAAGAGTAACTGTTCCCTAAGATATTGCATATATAGATCTCAAGGTTTAACCAGGAGTAGAAGCCAAAGAATTATGTTTGGATTTAATAATACATGCATAATTAAGAACTGAAACTGTGAATGTAGGTGATATTCTTCAAGGAGAATTTATAAGGTATAAAAGCTAGGGTAATAACAGAGCTCTGGAGGACAAAAATTTTAAGAATTAACTAGTGATTGTAGAATCTACAAAAGAGATTGGGAAGAAGCAGCAGGAAAGGTAAGAGGGAAACCAGGTGAGAACTGGGTTACAGAATCCAAAGGAGAAAGTAGTTTCATAAAAAATAAAGTAGCCTGGAACATCAAATGCCACAAAGGTCAAGGGAGAGAAAACTTTTGGAATGTCCAACAGAACTGGGAACTAAAGGAAGTCACTGGTATTTTGGGGCAAGGTAGAGTCAATGGAAGAACCGAAATAGACATTGAATGTCAAATAATGTGGCTGTAAAGAAAAAAAGAGAATGGGAGCTTATGGAAAAGAGGGCCCGAGATTAAGGAAGGGATTTTTTTTTTTAAAGATTTTATTTATTTATTCGACAGAGAGAGATCACAAGTAGGCAGAGAGGCAGGCAGAGAGAGAGAGAGGAGGAAGCAGGCTCCCTGCTGAGCAGAGAGCCTGATGCGGGACTCAATCCCAGGACCCTGAGATCATGACCTGAGCCGAAGGCAGCAGCTTAACCCACTGAGCCACCCAGGCGCCCCAGGAAGGGATTTTTTTTTAACAGCTTAAACATCCATTTATTATCTCAGATTTATTATACAGATTTATATATGAGAAGTATGTCATAACTCAACTGGGCTTCCTCCTTGGGATCTAAAATCCCTCCTTGGGATTCCTAAAATTAGGAATCAGTTAGGCTGGCTTTTATGTGAACTATCTAGGAAGAATCTACTTCCAAGTTCTTTTAGGTTGTTGACAGAATTAAGTTTTTTATGGTTATAGCACTTAGGTTCCTATTTCCTGGCTGAGCCCAACCTCCAAAGGACACCTGAAATCCTGGCCATGTGATCCCCTCCATCTTCAAAGCCACGGTGAAATAAATTATTTCATGCTGCAAACGTCTTTGTCTTGGTTTTGTTTGTTTGTTTGTTTTTGCTACTAGCTTGTATTTAAAATCTTTTTTACTTGTGGTAGAACACACATAACTCAAAATTTGCCATTTTAACCATTTTTAAGTATACCATTCAGTAGTGTTAAGTATATTCATACTGTTGTGCAACCAATCTCAAAATTTTTTCATCTTGCAAAACTGAAACTCTACACCTTCTTAAAAACAACTCTCCATTTTTCTCTCTCTCAGTCCCTGGAAACCACCATTCTACTTTCTGTTTCTATGAATTTGACTACTCTAGAGATCTTACATAATGGCTTATTTCACTTAGTAAAATACCCTCCAGGTTCATCCATGTTACAGAATATGTCAGAATTTCATGGGGAAGGTAATTTACAAGGTGGAAAATGTGAACAAACAATGTACAGAGTAGGCCACAGGAAAGGAACTTGCTTGTTTTTTAAGACTGGAGAAATTCTGCTTTAATTCCTACCATCTGAGAGCCATTTATTTGAGCCTCAAGGTATTTTGTTCTTTCAATATCTCAGAGAAAAAGCAAATATACCTGAAGGTAAGTAAGACTTTAAATATCCAAGGATTGAGGTACCTGGGTGGCTCAGTCAGTTAAGTGTCTGCCTTCAGCTCAGGTCACAATCCTAGGGTCCTGGGATCAAGCTCCACATTGTGCTCCCTGGTCAGCGGGGAGCCTGCTTCACTCTGTCCCTCTGCTACTCTCCCTGGTTCCTGGTTGTGCTTTCTCCCTCTCTCTCTGTCAAAAAAATAAAAAATAAAAAAAATCTTTAAAAGAATAAATAAACATCCAAGGATTGATTCGTTGCAATTGGTCAAAATCTAGGCCCTCCAAGGTATGAGACGCAGGTGGGAATCTGGAAAGGGGAATGAAGAGTTTCAGAGGATGATGAAGAAGAGGTGAAGGCTGGTGAAAGAGACAAAGTTCAGATTGGTGGTTGGAATTAATCCTTCTTAATAACCCTGCAAAAGTCATATAGATTGTCTTAGAATGCAAGTTACAACCTTACTGAAGAAGATTGTCAGTTTCATTTAATTTAGTTTAGATAGGTGTCAATAACTGCTTGCATTTCAAGAAGACACTGATGATAAAAAGAGAGAACCCAGAAAGAGCTCTGGTAAGTGGGAAATCAGTGGAGAAGTTTTTCTCAGGGTGGGTCAGTGACACAGGGAGACCTGGGAATGACTGTGTTGGAAAGCTGGGGTAGCACTTTGCAAAGGGCTCCTCAGGGCCTCGTGAGACTCCATATCTCCAGCTATGAAGTTGCCTCCTTGACATCTCTATTAGAAGACTAAAAGGGATCTCTAAGTTAACATGTGCAAATGTGCTTGGCATTTTCTATCCCTTCCGCAAACCCATGCCTTTTCTACTCTTTTGCAGTTCAAAAAGTGTCACCAGCATTAACCAGCTGTTGAGGCAAGGTTCTAGAAATCCTTGTCACTTCCCTCATGCAACTCTGGCAGTTCTACTCTGAGAGCCATTTCCTTCAGCCCATCTTCACTGGACTACCCAGTCTAAGCATTATTATTTCTCACTTGAACTCCACAATTGCTCTAACCGGTCTTTTTGTTTTTCAAGTTTTTATTTAAATTCCAGTCAGTTAACATAAAGTATAATATTAGTTTCTGGCATACAACACAGTGATTCAACAATTCTGTACATCACCTGGTGCTCATCATGGCAAATGGACTCTTTAATCCTATCCCCTACTTCACCCATCCCCCTACCACCTCCCTTCTGGTAACCATCAGTTTGTTCTCTAGGAAGGAGTTAAGAGTCTGTTTCTTGGGGCGCCTGCGTGGCTCAGTGGGTTAAAGCCTCTGCCTTCAGCTCAGGTCATGATCCCAGGGTTCTGGGATCAAGCCCTGAATCAGGCTCCCTGCTGGGCAGAGAGCCTGTTTCCCCTTCTCTCTCTCTCTCTGCCTGCCTCTCTGCCTACTTGTGATCTCTGTCTGTCGAATAAATAAATAAAATCTTAAAAAAAAAAGTCTATTTCTTGGTTTGCCTCTCTCTCTCTCTCTCTCAATCCCTCTTTTCCTCTTTGCTTGTTTATTTTGTTTCTTAAACTCCACATATGAGTAGAATCACATGGTATTTGTCTTTCTCTGACTGACTTATTTTGCTTAGCATAACACACTATCTCTATTCACATCATTTCAAACGGCAAGATTTCATTCTTTTTTATGGCTGAGTGATAGCCCATTGTATATAAACCACATCTTCTCAATGGACACTTGGGCTGGCTCCATAATTTGGCTATTGTAGATAATGCTGCAATAAACATCAGAGTGTATGCAACCTTTGAATCAGTATTTTTATATCCTTTGGGTAAATACCCAGTAATGCACCTGCTGGGTTGTAGGGTAGTTCTATTTTTAACTTTTTGAGGAACTTCCAAACTGTTTTCTAGTGTGGCTGCACCAGCTTGCATTCCTACCAACAGTGTAAGAGGGTTCCTCTTTCTCAGCATCCTTGCCAACACCTGTTGTTTCTTGTATTGTTGATTTTAGCCATTCTGACAGGTGTGAGGTGACATTTCATTGTGGTTTTGATATGAATTTCCCTGCTGATGAGTGATGTTGAGCATCTTCTCATGTGTCTGTGGCCTGACTGACCTTACTGCTTCATATTTGCAGTGTTAGAATCAATAATTCAGCCTTAAATCCTTTAATGTCTTCTCACTGCTCTTGGGATGAAATCCAAGTTCTCTCTGCCTTGAGCTCTGGACCTTGTTCACCTTTCTGATCTCCCCTACTATTTTTCTCTACTCTCACCAATTTCCTGGTGCACCTGACTCCTTTGTATTTCTCTAACTCCCAAGTTTCCTTCTTTTTTTTTTTAATTTTTTATTTTTTATAAACATATATTTTTATCCCCAGGGGTACAGGCTTGTGAATCACCAGGTTTACACACTTCACAGCACTCACCAAAGCACATACCATCCCCAATGTCCATAATCCCACCCCCCTCTCCCAAACCCCCCCCCCCCAGCAACCCTCAGTTTGTTTTGTGAGATTAAGAGTCACTTATGGTTTGTCTTCCTCCCAATCCCAAGTTTCCTTCTTAAGGCTCTTCTTCCCACCTGCAGCTCTCTTCCTCAAAATCACAGCATCTCTGTTTCATTGTTATTGTGATCTCAGCTCAACTGTTACTCCCTGGGAAAGGCTGCCTCTATCTGATGGAAGCTTTCACCTCAGGCCCACTGTGGTATACCACCCTCTTTCATTTTTTTCGTCACCCTTTCACTATCCGGAAGGGTCATTTTTCTCTGCATGCTTCTCATTAGAGGATAAACCCCAAAGAGAAAAGATGTCGTCTGTCTTGCTACTGTGTTCCCATAGTGCAGAACAATGTCTGGTACAAAGTAGGTGTTCAGTAAACAGGTGTTAGCTGAGTAGGTGGATCTTTTATGTTGCTGGTGGATGACACAGATGGCAAGCAGGGTACCCTGTTTTCAGAATGGATTTCTGCTCTTGTGAGAAGATGAAAGAAGAACTTATTATTTAACAAATTAACAATAACAGCTCTGGATCCTTCCGGTTACTGGGTAAATGTGTTTGAAGGTGAAAACAATCTGATGTTGATCTCTCTTCCTGGATCTGCAAAGAACCAGGAAGATGAAATCAGTGATTTCAAAATGAGTCACTGGAAACAAGTGGGTTTCAAAGAACATACCTTGAAGTTAAACCAGGTGACACTGAGGAGGGAAGAAAAACATGACAGTCTTTTAGCCCTTGTAAATTTTGAGTTCTGTGCAGGTTCATCGATTGAAATATGTGTACTGAAACAAGGGCTATGGCTTCCTCGAGGAGTCAGTGATCCTGGGTAGTCATGACGGCTGTTTTCCTGATAGCTAATGGCTGACTTGTAATTGCTGTGACTGATTGTTTTAAAAATGGAGAGCGTTCTAAAATTTTCCCTTAATTAAGGGAGGTGACGGGAAAACATGGACTTTAGAGCAGGATAGCCTGGCTGAGTCCAAGTTTTGCAACTAAAAAATTCTGTGACGTTTGGCATATCACAAGCCTAGGCTGCAGGCTCTTTAGGTGGAAGATAGGACCAGTGGTAGCTCATGACACATTCTGTGGATGAAATGAAGCAACGATCATAAAAACGTCCTCATACAAAGTAAGAATTTTAGAAATGATAAAGCTTATGAATATGTTGTGAAACATACTCTTGGAAGATATCAAACCATACAGGCCTCATTGTCAACATCATGAATAGATGATTTCTGCGATGTTTTGTTCAAATAGGTGTAAGTGCACACATGTGAAATGTGGGCTGAAATAGTGTCGGTACCACAGGCAGCATTCACATGGTGCTTCCCTAAAAATGACTCTGATGTCAGACTAGTTTTACTCCTTTGTTTCCCCTCTCATAAAATTCAAGTTAATGTGTCAAATTTGTGACTTCCAGGGAAGCCTGCTTTGGCCACCTCCCTGCAAATTGAATGAGTTCAGTAAGGGTTGTTTTTCCACTCATGGATTTTGGTTCCTCCAGAAGGGCCTCCTTTCTCTCTGGCGATGTGCTCTTTTGACAGGCTGTAAGGCAGTTTCTAAGTTTCTTCCATGAAAAAGTGGACTTAAGAACTGTTTCGGCAAAAAAAAAGGATATTATGATGAAATATGTTTGGGAGTCAAATTCACAGGGCACAGTGACATCTTCAGGAAATGTCACTAGAAATGTCTTAGAGCTGGGAAAAAAAACACCCTGATTTGCTTAAACTAGTGTTTGTTAAATTATTAGACTCTATGTTTTTAAACATAAACACCTATTAAGAAATTTGCTTGCTACAGAACATATTTGAAGTAATACTGCTATAAGAAAATGCTACGTTTCTTAACGAAATAATAAAATAGATAAACTTAATACAATAAAACCATCAACACCTTTAGGGTTATCCCTGGAAGGAAAAGCTCCTATGGGGATGAAAGAGACATCATTCTGACTCCAAAATTTCATCACCTTTGGGAACATTCAGAAATGTGGGGGACTTTTTTTTTTTTTTTCCTACTGTGATCATATGTGCACATTTACATAGAAAAAAGCATAGAAAAGCAGGGAAATAATTATGGAGAGTTGGGAGGATCCTGAGGAGGAAGAATCTAAACAATCTGGCCTACAAGGTATGATTGCTACAATGTCTTGCATGATGTAGCCCATCTCATGTATGCCCCAGAGACACAGAAATGACTGACCCCACTCTGTAACTTCCTAGGATGTGGCTCAACTCCACGAGTTGATTATTCGTTTTTAAATGTGTCACCCAATAATGCTGTCTTAGAAGTCTACATCCTCTAAAACCCAGGCCAGGAAAGAGACACAATGGTTGTTCTTTCCCCCTCATATTTGTTAGAAGTGGATTCAGGGTTTTGGGGCAGAAAATGCAAATATGGTGGCTTAATTTAGAACATTTTTATTATTTCATATAAAAATCCTGAAGGTCAGTATCTGGATTTGGCTTAAATTTGTAAGACCCGGGGCACCTGGTGGCTCAGTCGGTTAAGTTTCCGCCTTCAGCTCAGGTCATGATTCCAGGGTCCTGGGATCAAGCCCCACATTGGGCTCCCTGCTTGGCAGGGAGATTGCTTCTCTCTCTCCTTTTGTCTACAGCTCCCCCTGCTTGTGCTCTCTCTCTCTTTCTCTGTGGGTCAAATAAATAAATAAAACATAAAAAAAAAATTTAAGACCCTCTGGCTTCTTCTGGTTTGCTTCTCTGCTATCCCTTTGGGGCATTGTGTATATTCTAAGAGGTCTGCTGAAGCCTCAGTTGTTAACAGAAACAGAACAAAGCAGCTGACAGAAAGGAGAAAAGAGAAAATCATGCTTTCTCCCTTGGAAGATACTGTCCGGATTAGTTTGCAACTCACTGGCCAAAATTTGATCATATAGTTGTTTACACTTAGCTGCACAGGTGAGTGGGAAATGTAGCCTCCATTCCAGGAACCCACAGCTCTGCTAAAAATCAATGGATTCTTTCATAGTTTTGTTTTGTTTTGAAAGCAAAATCTCTGCCATCTTGTTCTAGAAGAGTCTCCAGATTTGTTCTGGAATCTACATTTCCAGACTTGCTTCTTCCCTATATGACTGACTTTAGGAATGACATCATACACTCAGGTGTGACCAGCTACTCTTACAAGTCTAAATAGTCATGTAATACCTTATTTTAACATAGTAACATTCATATGGTAGAAAATCATCAAATACTTTATCGGGGTATGAGGAAATATTTTCTCATGTGAGTGCAATTAATTTTTTTCTCTGGTTTCTGTATCACCAATAATGAAAACATCTTCAAAATACATTTTTTTCCACTTGCTATTTTTCAGATGTGATGTTATTTAAAGAATCTTTTTCTCCAACTTATATTTAGTCTTCTGATGCCATACCTTGGTTTGAGATATCAAAGTTAGTCCTTATATAAATGTACATGAGGGGCATCTAGGTGGCTCAGTTGGTTAAGCATCTGACTTGATTTTGGCTCAGGACATGATCTCAGAGTTATGAGATCGAGTCTCATATGCTCCATGCTCAGAGGGCATCTGCTTGAAATTTTCTCTCTCTCTCTTGCTCCTTCTCCTTCTGCCCCTCATCACAACTCCCCCTTTCCTGCTCACTTTTGCTCTCTTAAATAGATAAATAAATAAATAAATGTATATGATCATATCAACTTTATTCATAAAACATTACAATTTTTTATTGAGCACTGAACCAGAAATAATTAGGACGCTATATGGCTAGAAATCAGAGAAAGTAGTGTAAATTCCTTGCTTTATGTAAGGTGCATCTTTGCCATATTCTGCAGTCTTTGATGAGTAACTGTAGTTTCTTCTTCTTCTGAGCATCAACATCACAGCAGGTAAACAGTTTTGTCTTGATTAACTTGTGTGTTTTATAATGTTATTCTTGCTTTTAAATTGTGAACTTTAGGTCCTCAAGTTCTCCAGCCTTTAAGAGTCTCTTACTCTGAAAAATTAATGATGGTGATGATGATGATGATGATGCAAGCTTCCTTTCCATAGGCACAGAAAATGCAGTATTTTATCATCACTCCTCCCCACATATTCTGGAAAATCTTCAAAGAATACTTATATGCCCAACAAATCTGTCCTTGTGGCTTTCGCCTTCAGTGTGCCATTCTGTTCCAGACGACTTCTCTGTTCTTTGACCACCTCTTGCTGCCTTGCAACCAAAGTCTCAGGGTAACTGCTCATTTCTGTGTACTGGTTTGTCCCTGTATGGACACAGGTTCTGTCCTTAATTTCCCAAAGCATTGATGGGCTTAACAAAAGTGATTGATGGCTTGGGAAATACAAAGAGAAAAGAGAAAGGGCAAGGTAAAGGTTTTTCACCAGATATTGCTATTCCTGGACTACCCCCTGCTCATTGCCCATCATAGGGAAAATCCTGTTTTGAGTAACTTTCTCGTCAGGCCTTCAGGAGTTACCTCTTCCTCATGATAGTGTCTTTGCCCATGCCCCTGATCCCTGCCCCTATCCTCTCCCACCCCAAACAGCTTTGCAGACAACCAAACAAGCAAACACTATGGTCCAATATGAGTTAGAGCAATTGGGAACGTAGTCTATTTTCTTTTTTAAGATCACCAAATACATTGTAGAATTTTGCACTTTGTCTTTCATTAAAACATGATAGAATTTAAATCAAGGATTGGCTTCACTGAGATGCTAAACTTCTGGTGCTATTAAGTCTTAGTTCCTCCTTGATGCAGTGAACAGAAAACACCTCCACTGACTCCTGAGCCATGAACCAGGTGTCATGCCTTTGATGAGGCCCCTGGATGTTTCAGTAAGTATGGGATACAGGGCAGGTGGCTGTGGCTTCTCATCTTTTCCAACCCCATCTCTTATGATCTCTAGTGTTCTGCTGACACTCTTCTTTGACCCCATTCCCCTTGCTCAGGTTCTTACCTGTCCTCCTGCAGAGGACCCTCCCATGTGCCAGCACTGCTCCTACAGTCCGTCTTCCACTGCCTCCTTGTGGATTCACATTTCTCACTCTCTTTCCTTTTCTTGACTTTCCTTTTTTCTAGCCTCTTATACTTTCTCTCTTTTTATTCATGTTTCTAGGATAATGAAATATCTAGGTTTTGCCATTGAATCAGATTCTTTTCCTCCATTTCATAGCACGGGAGGAATGTAACTCCTCAGAATTTTGTGGTTCCTTCATTTGATGTTGGGTGTTGGAAATTAATTGTTTCTCTATCGCTGAGAACTTTTTACTTTGCTTTATTCGAGTTTCTCAGGCATTTTTGCACTTGGAGCTATTCCAAAAGTCTAATGGCTTCAGAGGACTCCAGTTAAGACAGCCAAAGTTTTTCTGTACGTAAATTATTGTAATGTTCCTTAGTATTCTACATGTGCTGCATACTATAATATAGAGAATTGAATCAGAGACTGTGTTTTCCAGGAAAGCACATCTCAGTCTTAGGAAAGGGTATATCTTTGGGTTATTGATGCTCTAGAAAGATGCCGTTTTATTCTATCCATTATTGGTTTGGGGGGGATTGTGATTTGGTTAACAATGATCTAGGTTATAAAGTTAGCTGAAGGGGCACCTGGGTGGCTCAGTCGGTTAAGTGACTGTCTTTGGCTTGAGTCATGATCCTGGGGTCCTGGAATGGAGTCCTGCTTTGGGCTTGCTGTTTAGTGGGGAGTCTGCTTCTCTCTCTCTCTCTCTCTGCCTCTTCCCCCCAACTCACACTCTCTCTATCTCTCTGAAAGAAATAAGTACAATCTTTAAAAAAAATAAAATTAGTTGTAAAGAAGAAATAAGTTTGCATGAAACAAGCTGAAAAAGACAAAACAAGAAAAAAGAGTGGGAAAAGGGATTGTATTCTTTGGGAACTTTTTGATTATAAGTAATGAAATCCTAACTAAAATTAACTTAAAGAAAGAGGAATTCATTGGTTCATGCAGCTAGGAAGAACGAGGTACAACTGACTTTCAGGTGAGCTGGATACCAGGATTCTCTCTTTTCTCTCTGCTCCCCTTTGCCTGGTAGTGTTCTTCTCTTCTACGGTAGAAAGGTTTTCTCCATGCAAATGGCCAAGGTAGCTCACATGATTTATTCATTGTTCCAGGCCCTTGGTTTAAGGAAATCTTCCCAGCTCAGTGACCACAGAAGAACAGATGGACTTTTCCCTGTCTGCTTCAGTACATATAAATCACAGTGAAAGAATCAGATTTGTTCTACTAAGGTCATGAGCCTATGGCATTACTATAACTAGCCTGACCCTGTCACTTGCCTATTCCTGTGGCAAGTGGTGTGTATATGTATGTGTGTGTGCATGGCGGGGGCAGCTCCCCCAGAAACACATTTTTTTTTTTTTGAGGTAGGTAAAAGCAGTTACATCCCCCGCCCCCCCGCCCCCACAACAGTTACTTGTAAAGAGAAAAAGAGATATATATAGCCAGCAAAACAACTGACATTCACTGTAGAGGTGAAAAAAAATAAATCTTTCAACTTTGGGAACAAGGTGGATGCAAAGTAGTATAATAATAATACATGAAATGGGTGCGCCTGGGTGGCTTAGTGGGTTAAGCCTGCCTTTCTACCTACTTGTGATCTCTCTGTCAAATACTTAAGTAAAAACTTTAAAAAAATAATACCTGAAATGTAGGAGGCAAAAAAGACAAATTTGTAGAGAGGATATGAAATTAAAAACATCAAAAATATTTGAAGATCATCTGAATCATTTGAAGTTTTTAGGCATTGGAGAAGAGTTAATAGAATATGCTATTAAAAGTAGGATAAACCAAAGTTTGGAAGCGATTTGAAGGCTAGAGTAAAGTTTACGGTTAGAAAAATAAGTGTTGTTAGGTTCCTGGTTTAAATTTCCCCTACTTGTTGGTATAGAATGGTATTGAATGGATTTCCCGAAAGACTCAAACTTCAAAGTGGATTTGCAGTGAAAATAAAGAAGGAACAAAGGTGGGAGTTTTGTCTGGGATGATATGCAGACATGCCTTCAAAGCTTTAAAGAGCTGGAAAGTAAAAGGCGAAAGATTTATGCGATCTGAGACAAACCATAAGTGACTCTTAATCTCACAAAACAAACTGAGGGTTGCCGGGGGGGAGGGGGTTTGGGAGAAGGGGGTGGGATTATGGACATTGGGGAGGGTATGTGATTTGGTGAGTGCTGTGAAGTGTGTAAACCTGGTGATTCACAGACCTGTACCCCTGGGGATAAAAATATATGTTTATAAAAAAAAAAAAAAGAGCTGGAAAGTGCAATGGTGAACTCAGCCAGAATTCCTTCCTGTGAACCAGCACAGCCAACCACAGACAGCCTAAGCACCAGAGGAAATTTCCAGAGAGAACATAAAAAAGTTTCATCTGGATGGAAGCTTGTGCCAATGTCAGGAATTACACAAACAGTACAATACAGGGAAGTGTGGCCTATGTTTGGCACCAGAAGGTCCAAAAGTTCATGGATTATTCTTTCCTTAGGAAAATAAACAGTTGGAAATCAAATGAGGTAAAAGGAAAATTACTCGGTAAGAACAAAGCATAGCTTCTTTAGGTTTACTGATTCAGTAAATCCACATACATAACCCCTGGAGAAGTCAAGACTGTTACAAATACCATTCCATCTAACCCCCTTTAACTGTTATAAGATGCTGATCAAAACCCTGACCTGCCTTCACAGTCGAGTCAAACAACCTGCATCTGGGCTGATAGAATTGTGTGCTAAGATGACAAGAAGAGTGGGCTTCAAATCCTAGACTTATCACTTGGGTATGATGTAGTAGTTTGATGGTCTGAGCCTCAGTTTGCCCTCTGAGCCCGAAATTAATAACCTAGATCTCTTATTTCTAATCTAGCATATTTCCCCCTAAATCACATGATTTTCCCCTCAGTAGGGTAGCTCTTCAAACTGAATAAAAGAATACGTGAGAGCAGTATATAAAGACTAGATGGGAAAGAGAATGGACATTGAGCATATTCTATTGTCCAAGCATTTGGGATACAGTGATGGCTAATGTAGGACCTGCCCTGAAGGGTGTGGTAGACAGAGTGGGGGCCACCCAATATTCTGCATCCTAATCCTCCCGATCTGTGACTATGTCACCTTGCACAGTAGAAGAGATTTTGTAGATGTGCTTAAGTTAAGGACCTTAAAATGGGAATTATTCTGGATCAGCTGGTGGGTCTACTGTAATTACGAGGGTCCTTCAGTAAAATCAGAGTCAGAGAGAAGGGGATGTGGTAATAGAAGCAGAGGCCTGAGTGATTTGAGGAAGGGGCCATAACTCAAGAAATATGGGCAGCCTCTAGAAGCTGGAAATGGTAAGGAGATGGACTCACCCTGAGAGTCTCCAGAAAGAGCACAATTTTACCATCCCCTTGATTTTAGACCCACAAGACCCATATTGGACTTCTGACATCTGGTACTGTGAGACGATACATCCTGGTTGCTTTAAGAGGAATTGTGACAGAAACAGTAAGCTCATTTCGGTGGCTTACAGTGTATGAGATGAGGAAATCCACAGAGAGAAGTTTAGTTTGGGGTGACGGATGCTACGGCAGGGAAGGCACAGGATCTTGTGGAAGAAGCAGTGCCCCTCGCCTGGTTTGGGGCTATGTGGCAGGGCTTGTTGCCATCATCAAAGAAGACTTGATGATGGCAACAAACTTGCTCATAAAGGTGGCCTTTCTCTTACTACTGTCAATGTACACCTCTCTGTTGTTTTTCCCTGTCAAACTATCATTATAATCCTGAATCCATAACTTTAGAATTTTTGTTGTCTACCTTGGCTTTTTCTTTATGTCTGTAGTGCTTCTTTTCCTGTACAGATCAAGTTCCCTGACAGAGTTCTCTTTAGAGCTGTCCCCACTCCCCGCTTCTGTTTCATTCCTCCCAGGGTTCCTCTCTCCAGAGCCATTGGTGCCTGCTAACTATCAAAGCATTCCAGTCCAGATCTTTCTTGACCCTTCTGAGTACTTCCTCAATCTCAAATGCCCTTTACTTTTGTTTCCGGTAACACTTCTCTTTCTTCTCTCTCCTCCTACAAGAAAATGTGTTGGGGGGGAATTACAAATGGGTCGGGGCTGCTGAACCATAGAGAACAGGGAGGCAGCAGTGGGTGAGGCTGGGGAAGCAGTAGGGCCTTGCACGACTTGACAAGGTGCTTGTACCTTATCATGTAAGCAATGGGGAGCCACTGAAGGTTTTGAGTAAGAGACAGACAGGGCAGACTTTATTTTTAGAAATGTCACTCTAACGACATGGAGAAAACACTGAAAGGAGCACCATCTTAAGGAAGCCTGTTAGCAGCTTTCCTCACCCGTAAAAGGAACACAGTAAATATTGCTGTGTTTCAGGGTTGTACTATCTGAGTAATAACTGGAAGAAATGTCTTCAAAGACCATACAGGGCTGTAAAAATCATGACTATTTTGTTTTACCAAAATGTGCTCTGCAACTTCTCAGGAAATACCATATATTCCTGTTTACTTTCTTGCATAGAACCATAGAACATTGGAGCTGGAAAGTGTTTGAGCTGAAAGAAATCTTAGATATCTAGGATGATGCAATCACCTTAGTTATACATCAGAACTTGGGGCTCCCTTCTCTCACCTCTTGAGAGAAGGGAGTAGTCCCTGAAGCTGGAGTAAAACAATCAAATGCAGAGGAACCTTCTGAGTGGAACAGGTGCTTTGACTGAAGGACATGCCAACTCAAGCTGACTTCACAGGAAGAGAGCCAGGGTCACAGATACCCTCTACTTCACTCTCTCTTCTCTCACTCCAGTTTCTGCTGGGGACCCAAGGACAAGGGAGCCCACTGACATTATCTAACAGAGGGGAGGGTGGAGAAAATTGGAGACTGGGTATAGATGTCCAGCACAGAAACTGTGCCTGCCTAATTCACCTGTATGCCCAGTGCCAAGTGCAGAACCTATGTTTTACAAAATAACGAATAATAAATAAAATGAATTTATTTCCTAGTATGTGTTTTATTCACTTTCCTTCTTTGATTCTCATTACTTTTAAGTGGGTGCTATGGAGATCTGCCTAATTCAGATTAGTCTGAGTACCTTTATGTGTATGGGCCTTCCAGGCATCCCTCTGCTTGGGGAGCAAGAACTGGATGGGCAGTGACAATACATCACGGAAAAAAAAAATAGAAAAAATCTCTCCTCTTTATAAAACAGTAGCTGGCTTTTAACTCTTCTAGTATGTGGAGTGAACTGCCTGCTTGGATACAAAGTCAGGATGTACAAGCTTTGTGCTGAGAAGGAGGAAAAGGACTGACCCCTATCACTCTACTCACACCTCCCCACCAGCCGTGAGTCCACGGTGACAGCTGGAGCATGTGCCTGGGACTCTGGTATGAATCAGGATGTTCAAGATGGCAGAACTGCTTACCTCTGGATTATGCAATGATAGAAATACACTCTTCTCTTATTTAAGCCACCATTTGTTTCTTTGTAACAGCAGTACAGCCTGGGTGCTAACTAAGGGGAAGAGCTTCAAGTGTTGAGGAGACCATCAGAATCCCAGTACTGTACTTTCAGAGTTTGACAGTCTTTGGAAGAGGGATTCAAAGTGCAATAAAAGTGGTGTCACTGAGAGTCACAGTATGAAACTACAAAGATGTAAATTAACATTTATTGTTCTGGGGTCTCTGGATCTGGAGGAAGCAGTTCCTAGTGAAGGTGGCTTGTGCATTCTCCACGGGACAGCACTGGCACCCAGCTATCATCGGAACAGTTGGGGTGTAACCTTGGTGACCCAGCATCAGGAACCAGGGGGAAATGTAGAAGAAACAGGTGGCAGATGGTGGTATATTTGGAGATGGTTTATTTTGAGTAGGAGGGTGTGGCTTGGATGTTCACTGAATAGATTTTGAGAAAAAAAATACTATATTACTGATCTTATGACTACTTAAGAGTGATGGTCCTGAGAATATCTATTACTTTGCCTAGTTATGATAGAAGAGATTTAGGTCCAAATCAAATTGCCATGTTTTGGTATGACAAAGCTGATACAAGGGAGGAAAGAAGAAGCCCTAGTGCCCAGAGAGGCCTCATCAGTCACTGGGGAAAACAGAATGTGTCACTAGGAACTCCATTTGCTCAGTGTCTTAGATTGGATCAGCTCTCGGGTCCTAATCAAGATAATAGAGCTCTCGGAGGTGGATATGTAAATCGGAATTTGAATTATTCATTTATAAAGTAGTTATTTCTTTCCAGTTTCTGGATTTTATAAAACTATCATCTATGCTCCCTATTCCTGGTATTAAAGTACAAAAGAAGTTGAGTTACTATATTTCTGTAATTTTTAAATATTACTGATAATTAGATTACATCATGGATTAATTACCACTTTTTTTTAGAGAACCATTTTTTAAAAAAAGACCAGTACTGTATTAAATATGCTCTTTACAAGATACTTCTGAATGTTATAAACAAAGAAGTATAAAAATATATGCATCACTTCTTAGAAATGACAAAATACTATAATGATCCAGAGGTTCCTTGATGAGCACAGATTCAAAGGATAGACCATAGACATCCAGACTGGTGGTTCCTAAACCAAAGGACCTCTGGTGGCATTTGAAAAGGGGAGTGAGAGGCCTGCTGTCCTTGAATAGCAAGTAAGGCTTTCCAGGAGGAAGTGGGATGCATAATACTGAAAACAGCAACAACAACAACATATTCAATTTGTAATTATTTAAATTTGATTCAATATATATATATAATTTAGTTTTAATTTCAAGTTACCCTAAAGGAAAGGGAAGTTTTAATATTTTAAAAAAAGAAATATTCATTAATTCAATAAATATTTGAGTGCCTGTCACATGTCAGGCACCATGATAGATGCCAAGGACACGATGATAAACTAGACAGCCTCTTCTTGGATGGAACTGACAGCTTAGTAATAAAAACTGAGATACTCTGGTCCAGACCCTCGGGCAGCTCAAAGAACAGTGACACCACCAAGTCAGAGAACATTCTGGTGGCCCTGTCATATTCTCTGCTCAGAACAGTGTGGGACTATCATTGACAAGGTCTCACTTTCTAGGCTCCATGGGCACCATTTTCTTGGTGCCCGCACATTCTCTCTTTAAAAACAAATAAAAATAATAGCGTTGATTAGGCTTCAGGTTTTTTCTTTTTTCTTTTTTTTTTACCCATGAATGCAGTTATTCATTTTCCTGTCCCTGATCTTTTGCTTGCAGAACATAATGTTTTACAAAGTGTTTTCTAGAGATAACAGATCAAGAACTGATTTATTGGCGTAACCTTCAGAGAGAAGCCTTATTTCTAAGCTCTGGTGGACATCTCAATGTCACCTCAACTTCAAGGACAGAATATGCCAATCACCATCAACTACCCCATTTATTGAGCCTTCAGAATGTGGCCAGCACTATGTTAGACAGGCAGGGTACAAAGATCAAAAGGATATGGTTCTTGGTCTCCAACAGTTCAAGGCTAAGGTATGTATGCATAAAATGATAACCATTCTAATGAGCTTATATGCCAAATCGGGGCATAGACAGGAAGCACTAAAGAATTCTGTGGAGGAGACCTGTAGTCTCCAGGATTTCAGCAAAGATATGCTCCTGGTTCTTTTCATTTAACTCCTTAATGTTCTTTCTTTCTCCTACAAGTTAAAAATCTATCCAGTCTTACAGATTTGGACCAGACCCAGGCTTACAGCTTCACCTTAAACTTTTTGCCACTATTCAATGAATTCTTTTAGCTTGAGGTACATTTGATCTCTACCCAAACTGTCTCTCAGTGAAGTAAAGAGGCGGTTCTTGAATATACTGTGCTAGGCACAACGTGAGAATATTGTAATATAAGGCATCTCTTCCTTCTGGAGAGTTTACAGTCTGACTTAAGGTGTTGAGATAGGAATCCTAAAGCCAACATATAGAATAATAGAAAATCTAGAGTTAAATACTAAGCTTTGGAATGCAATTAAGGAAACTCTTCCAACCTTGTTATTGATAGGTAGGTTTTCTCTTACCTGAAAAAAGCAAATGTTTTCCATCACCAGTGGAGTGAAAGACAGTTCACAAGTCCAATGAGACTCTGAATAAAGTGAGTCTGGGCAAGGGAGGAAGGGTTGGTTTAGTGATTATTGCTGATGGGTCATGGCAGCTGAGGACTTGAAAGTAGCTGTCTCAGTATTCAGGCCAGGCTGGGGAGGCGCTGCTATCCTGTGGTCCAGATAATGCAGGCCATCCAGGTGAGTCCTTCCCATCACGTACTTAGAGCTCAGGTGGGCTGTCCACTCAGGTTGGTCAGGAGAGCAAGGGCTGAAGCAAAAGGAAGTAAAGGTGGAATCACCACTTATTTGCACAAACTAAGTTCTAGACAGTATATGTATATGTACGTACACATGTAGTAGTGTTTTACTTACAATATCTCATCTTATTTTTATAAACATATATTTTTATCCCCAGGGGTACAGGTCTGTGCATCTTATTTTTATAAGAAATGATACATATTGCCATTTCCCTTTTATGGGGGGGGGGAGTAAAGCTCATGGAGTTTGAGCGACTTGTCCACAGTCCTATGCCTAGTTACTAGCAGCTGAGAGCCAAACACTGACCTCACTTTCTGACTCCAAGGCCTGCGCTCTTCTAGTCTTCACTCAGGGTGGATGCCGAAGGTATAAAGGCCTCTCAGGCAGCAACTACATAGGCGATGTCCCCTCAGCAGGGGAGCGGTCTAGCCTTCCTCAGTGCAGAAAAGTAAAGAGGTTAACCATATCTTTGGTTGCTTCTCTCTGGCCTACCCTCTGTTATTTAGCTACAGGTTTCCACTGGCAGAGGGTATCACCCACATGGACTAGATCTGCAAGGAGAAGTTATTAGGTCACCTGCAGGGAAAGCAGTGAGGCAGCAGAATCTCACATCCCCTTCTATGCTATATGCATGCAGTAAACAGCGAGCTGGGAAAAAAACCTCAACATGCCCAGATGAGGAAACAGCTGGAGTTCCTCAAGGCATTCCAGTGGAAACCCCACAAAACTGCAAAAATTCTATTTAATCTTCACTGTCACCTCTTGCTCCCTGCCAGTAACTCTTGAAGAATAATGACATGAAAGATATTTCTTGTTTTTCTCGCTTTTTACTAACACTCCCCAGTGAAAGCTTTTCCTGCCCTTCCACTTCTTCCTGATGCAGGGTGGAGGCAGAGATGTGCAGTAAAATAAACACAGATAAAGGAATCAGGAGGCCTGGATTCTAGTCCTTGCTTGCTGGTAATAGTTGTACAGTTTCGGCAACTATTGATTCTCTGACCTCCATTACCTCACTGTCCAATGAGAAAATTTTTGTATGAGAACCAGCATCAATATCTAACAGAATAGAAATTGAAATTGAGTTTAGGTGACCTCGTGCAATAGGAAAGATGCCCAGATAACAGTGATTGGAACATGGCTGAATGGCTTACACAGAAGTGCCAAAAGCAGAAGAGAGTGGTAGAGTCATTTCTTTCCTTCTTCAGGGCACACCCAGTAATTATTTTGCTGATTGTTCCCTATTCTTTGCATGATTTGACACCAGTTACCTCGTTATTAAGGAATAAAGCTGAAAGGATGTTAGGAAGAGGAAGGCAAGCACTTCGAGGAGACGGCAAGGAACTCTTTTATTCTGGACATTTTATAGAAGTTAAAAAAAAAACCAAGCAGATAATGTAGAACTTCAATAAAATAGGAGAATATGAACAGACATTTCTCAAAAGAAGATAAACAAATGGCTAACAAACATGAAAAAATAGTCCTCATTCATACGCAAATTGAAACTACAATGACATCACTCCACACCCACTTAGATGACTATAAAAAGTGGAAAAGAGCAAATGTTGGTGAAGATGTGGAGGAATTGGAATCTTCATAAATTGCTGATGGAAATGCAGAAATGGCTCAATCACTGTGAAAATTAGTTTGGCAATTTCTCAAGAAGTTAAATATAGAGTTGTCATAAGATCCAGAAATTCCACTGCTAGGTATAGACCCATAGAACAGAAAACAGAGACTCAAACAAGTACATGTACATAAATGTTCACAGCAGCACTACTCGTAATAGCTAAAAAGTAGAAATAATCTACATGTTCAGCAATGAATGGGTGGATGAACAAATTATTGTTCATGCATATAATGAAACATTACTTAGCCACAAAGGGAATGAAGAGTTGATCCATGCTACAATGAAGGTGAACCTGGAAAACATGCTAAGTGTAAGATGCCAGACAGAAAAGATTACAAATTTTATGTTTCCATTTGTGTGAAATATTCAGAAAAGGTAACTACATTAACACAGAAAGTGGATTGGTAGCTGCCAAGGACTGGAGGGAGGGAGGATCTGAGAGTAACAGCTTAATGGATACAAGGCTTTATTTTGGGAGTAGTTAAAATGTTTTGAAACTAAGTAGATGTGGTGTATGTACAACACTGCCGAATGTACTAAATGCTGCTGAATTGTTCACCTAAAGATGATGAATTTTATGTTATATGAATTTCACTCTCCCCCCCAAAAAGGTAAGAAATGAACATGTCTTCACAAAGAAAGTTCTTTATTATAGAAAATCTACCCTGATATAATCCCATATGCTTTAAAATCCTTTCCACAAAAAATTTCAGGAACTCAAACGAAGTTGAAACTCTTAAATTGAAGTTAGCACCACTCCATATATCTGAGATAATCTCAGAATAGATCAGGAACATGCTGATTCTCTGACAGGTACATACCTGCTCATCATACACCTCTGTCATTTTCAACACCTATTTTAGTAAACAAGCCTGCAGCTTTTCAAATCTATCACTCCCAGTGATCTGTCCTCAGGTCTTTTTTGTTTCTTTAAGCTTTTTCCTTTAGGATTGCATTTTTTGTTCCATTTTGTTCGTTTTTTCCTTCTGTGCAAAGTTGTGTTTTGCACAATGACTGGAGCAAAAACAACAACAAAACAAAACAAAACAAAAAACCCACCTCTGATGGTGAGCTAGGAAATACCTTGGGTGGTGAGGACTGAGTGTAAAGGAAGGGAATAGTGCCCAACACTTGACACTGAATAAGACCATAACTCATGTGATCCTGTGCACACAAAACTCTGCTAAGCCCCATCTATTCTGATTTACTTCATCTATGAGTTCCCTATTTTTATTAAATATGACAGTGAATTTTCAACATGACTTAAAAATTCAGTAGAAAGGTCTTGCTATGTTATCCAAAATTGGACCATCTCAGCTTGGGAACAGTCTGTCCAAAGTGCAGCCAGTTTGGTCACACACTCTGTTTACCCCCTCACTCTGACCTCTTTGTGTGTCTGAAGAGGCACTTTCTTCCGTGGCGTTTTCACTGACCACATCAACTGACCCCCAGCAGTGTGCAGCATTTAGAAATGTTTTTTCTCTCTCAAGTCAAGTTTCCATTTTCTTGTTAATTGCAATAAACCAGCCCAGAAAATTCTTCCATCAAGCCCTGTCTTTGATTCTCTGGGGTTTCAGTGCAGTACATTGTGTTGCTTATGACATCATGGTCTCCATGGCAACATCCCGATGAGACTTTTCATGGTCAAAAGAAAAATAAATGCAAAGAAATTTCTGTTCAATCTTAATAGCCTTAGTTATTCATTACTGAGAGCAAAGGGAGTAGGAAGAATTGGATTGTATTACTTGAGGCTAACCACAGACATCTGAAGCCAAACATTTACAACTCCCAATCAGTAATCTTCCCTGTTTCTTTCTTCCCCATTTGTTTCTTACCCTTTCCATAAAGTGTATGGTAATGGAACTCTCTGAGGCATTCTGGGTACTGAGAAGTGAAAGAGAGCCTGACTGAGAATGTAGAAGAGGCCCCAGCATGCAAGAACTGGAGATTAAGACCCCTGCCCCTCATGGTAAACATGTTTCTGACTAACTTGTGCTATCTTCAGCTAGTCAGTCAAATTCTCTGTGCCAGTTTTCTACGGCACTGAAAGGAAGGCAGTGTTTGTTTCACCACTTTCAGAATGTACATTGTGAGGAAAAAATATCTGATTTCTTAATATCTCAGATTATGCATTTTTAGAAGCCAACTGGCAAAAAATATGATATAGTCCTTCATAATCGATTGTGCAATACATTTCAGTTATGATGGTTGCTACACTTATAATACTTTACAAAAGAAGATGCTTCTTGCCAAAGAGGGGACTTGGACAGCCATATTTAATGCTATGTAACCCTGCCCTTGCCGTAGCTAGGTATAACAAATCCACAATATGGCCTAATGAGAAGAGGAGATGGACAAACCAGATTCTCTTCATCTGGAATTTGCCTTGGAAGCTTACTAGAATTAGGACCCAAAACTGAGGATTTGGGGAAAAAATGGGGAGAAAATGGTCATGAGGAAGGGTCAGGGCCAAAGGAGACTATGGAGGTTGTAAGCAGCATTGGAAGAATCAAGATATTGGCAAAGTCAATTTTGTAAGGAAGCACACACTATGAGCTCAGTAAAAACTATAGGGAAAGGATGAAAAGGTTAAATTAGTTGGTAGCAAGAGAAAAGTGGTGTATGTTGCAGAGGGAAATAGAAACCAGGAGATACCACTTATTCAGCAAACCTTAGCTGAATGTCTATTGCACAATGCTGAATATTAGTAACAACATGGAGACAGTTCTGACTTCATGGAGCCAACAACTGAACCAACTATTATTTTTTAAAAGATGTTAGAGAATATATGGGAGACAGTAGGAGCACTAAGTCAGTCTGGGCAGTTTAAGAAAGACTTCCCAGAGAAACTGGCAATCTTGGAATCTTAAGTGTGACCTATGGTTAAGTAGAGATAACTCTGGTAAGAAGAGAGAGATAGTGAAAGAATATTTCAAACTATTGAGAAAATATATGAAAGGGCTTGGTAGTGAGACATCAGCAGTTTTCCAGGACCAAGACACATGTATTTCTATAATTAATTACATTCTCTTAATCTTTGCTTTGAGCAAAACTTTGTTCCTCTTGATCTGTAGGGGGTAACAAAAGCAAAAGGCTACAAGACTTAAGAGAGTTCACATGAAGCTGAGGTGTGTAGGGACATATAAGACATGGTCCTGCTTTCAAGAAGCTTTGGGCAGATGAGCTATCAGGAAGAAATAAATAAGGGAACTAGTAATGACATGTGCTACATTCTAAATGCCAAGTCAGAAGTATAGACAGAAAATGGTATATTAATTCAAAGGTGGCGAATCATAATTTTTAAATTATTAAATACAAACTTCTCTTAAAAACAGATATTTTCTTTGTGGTTACCATGGGATTTCAATAAAACATCTTGTAACAGTCTATTTTAAGCTGAAAACTTCAATTGCATATAATAATGTCCCACTTTTACTTCTCTCCACTCTCTGTGTTATTAATGTCACAACTGACATCTTTTCATATTGTGTACCCATTAGCATATTTTAATACTTACAGTTAGTTTAAATAATTTTCTTCTAACTTTTATACTAGAATGTAAAGTGATTCATAGACTGCATTACAGTATTAACAGTAATCTATATTTGTATATATATTTAACTTTACCAGTGAGTTTTATATTTTCATATGCTTCATATTTCTGTTTAGCACCCTTTTGTTTCAACTTGAGAACTTTTTTTAGCATTTCTTGAGGCAAATCTGGTGGTGATAACTCCCTCAACTTTTGTTTGTCTGGGAAAGTCACTTTTGAAGGAGAGTTTTGCTGGGTATAGTATTATTGGTGGTAGTTTTTTTTTTTTGTTTGTTTGTTTGTTTTCCTGACAGCACTTTAAATATATGATATCACTCCCACTGACCTGCGAGGTTTCTGCTGAGAAATGTGCTAATAGACTTATGGGAGTTCTGAAAAGGAAATTAGTAAAACTATCCCATTTATAATAGCATAAAAAGGAAAACATTTAACTAAGGAGATGAAAAACTTGTACACAGAAAACTAAAACATTGATGAAAGAAATTAAAAAAAAAACACAAATGAGGAAACATCCTGTGTTTATAGTTTTGTGACTTAGTGTTGTTAAAATGTCCAAACTACCCAAAGGAGTTGACAGATTCAATGAAATCCCTATCAAAATCGCAAGAGCATGTTTTATAGAAATAGAAAAAAACAATCTTAAAATTTATACAGAACCAAAAAGAACCCTGAATAGTCGAAACACTCTTGAGAAAGAACAGAGCTTAAGGCATTACATTCCTGATTTAAATATATATTACATAGCACCAATAATTAAAGCAGTATAGTATTATCATAAGATAAACAAATAGACCAATAGAATGGAATCCAGAATCCAGAAATAAACCTATGCATATGTGGTTTACTGATTTTCAATATGTTGCTATGAATACACAGTAGAGGAAGGAGAGTCTCTCCAACCAGTGATTTTGGAAACCTATATATCCATATGCAAAAGAATGAAATTGGACCCTCATGCTATACTACACACAAAAATCAACTCAAAATGGATTGAAGACCTGAACTTAAGACCTGAAATTATGAAATGCCTAGATTAAAAACATAAGGGTTGGTGAGGATGTGGAGAAACGGGAACTCTTGTGCATGGTTGTTAGGAATGCAATATGGTGCAGCCTCTGTGCAAAACAGTATGGAGGTTTATCTAGAAATTAAAAATGGAAGTATCAAACAATACCATAATATCCACTTCTGGGTATTTATCCAAAAGAATTGAAATCACGACCTTGAAGAGATCTTTGCTGTCCCTTATTCAATGCAGCACTGTTCATAATAGCCAATAAGTGGAAACAACATTTTAAACATCTATTGGTGGATGAATAGATTAAAAGATGTGTAGGGGCACCTGGGTGGCTCAATGGGTTAAAGCCTCTGCCTTCAGCTCAGGTCATGATGCCAGGGTCCTGGGATCGAGCCCCACATCAAGCTCTCTGCTCAGCAGGGAGCCTGCTCTGCTCCCCGCCCACCACCTAGCTGTCTACTTGTGATCTCTGTCAAATAAATAAATAAATAAAATCTTAAAAAAAAAAGATGTGGTATACACATGCAATGTAATATTATTCAGCCTTAAAAAAGAAGGAAGTCCTGCCTTATGTGACAAGAGGATGAACCTGAAGAATGTTATGCTCAGTGAAATAAACCAGTCACAGAAGTATGAATATTGCATGATTACATTTATATGATATGAGGTATCCAAAATAGTCAGACTCAAAGGAGCAGAGATTGGAATGGTGGTTGCCAAGGGCTGAGAGGAGGGAATAGTGTGGAATGGCTATTCAACTGGCATATAGTTTCAGTTATCCAAGGTGAATAAATTCTAGAGATCTGTTGTGAAATACTGTGTCTACTACTAACAACACTGTATTGAACACTTAAAATTTTGTTGAAGATAGATTTCACGTTGAGTGCTCTGACTACAATAAAACAAAAAGAAGAAAGGAAGGTGTTCGGCATGTGTCAAAATTTCACTTAAGTGATTAATGGAGGGACCATCAGAATGACAAAGATAGTTCAATGAGGGTATGAGAAACAGACTTATCCGGTCAGTGGAAATAAGAAGAGTGAAATAAGATGACAAAAGTTATGTAAAAAAACATCTGGACCCTAATCAATTGTTAGTCAAAGTGAAATTCCTTAAGAAATTCACATGAGTCTCAGGTCTTAATATGACATTAAAATGTCACACAAACAACTTTTCTCCTTATTTTCAAGTTCTGGATAAATTTTCTTCACTGTTGCCTCTGCCATCACAAATAAACTGAATATTATACTAGATAGCACATGCATGCACATGTCCTCACAAACACACACAAAAACACAGATCTCATGTATTTTTGTGCTAAGATTAATTGTACTTGTTGCTAAGTTAACTGCCTTCTATAGTTTTTAAAGGGTAATTGAAATTAGACATTGGCTTAATATATAGCTACATGTACAGCCATGACTCATACCTTAATAGTACAATAATTTATATTATTATGGCAATTCAGTGGCAGCTATTACATGTAGTCTCAGAAACTATATCTTCACATTGTATAGATTCTGTTCTATATGGCCTGATTCACTTACATCAAGTGCAGCAAGAAGCGTTGTATCATAGCCTTTTTGTTGAATTGTCAGCAAAACTAGAGAGAAATTCGCCTAATTAATTTCTGTCTGGAAGTTACCTAGAACCAGGGTTTAGAGTTTTGGTAGCCTTTACCATTTCAGAGAGTTTTTTTCCTACCAATTTTATTAGCCTATCTATTTTGAGGCTAAGAAACTGAAACTAAGAGTCAGTCTTCACTAGCTTTTACCTGCAGTACTATAAATGCAAATGAATTCCTCCTTCTGCAGGTTTCCCCAATTCAATGAGACTCACGCCTGCCAGGAAGAGATCGTCTTTACTACCAGCCGCAAACCTTAGACGTCCTGAGAGGGCTTTGTAGATATTGATTCCACATAAAAAGTACACCTCTTGCTCCTCAGTGATGGGCCCTTTCATGCGTGATTAAATGGAATTTATTCTCCAACACGACATCACCGGCATGGCTTTGGTTGTACAATAGATCTGTCCAGCTGTATCCCAGCATAAGGACTGATTCTTAGAAATTCTGCATAAATAATTGCAATGTCATTAAAGGTGAAGAGTCTTAGTTCCAATAGTTGTAGTAATAACTGTTCACTACCCTGAGTGTTTTATAAACAAGACAATCACTCTCATGTATTTTCTATAAAATCATCATGGATTATGACAGAGATAAAATCTATGGTATAGTTTTCTCATTTACATATGAATTATAATTAGGAATTACAAAATCTGAACTTAGTAGTGTCTTTTTTTTGGTCAAAGGTCAGTTGTGATCTTTACAAGCTTAACTAAACATAAACACATTCTTTTAGATTCTAGTAATTGGCTATACCATCATTCTTAGGTCCCCTTGATGACTCATTAGTTTACAACCTATATTTGAATTTCCCAGGGAATATTTTGTCTTAATTTTGAGGGGCCATTTGGAATAAAATACATTCAAAATGTGTTTTCTTTTAGTTTGCACTAGTATAACCTATTAAACTGAGCATTTGGAACAGAACAAGAAGAAAGAAAATGGAAAATATTGCAAATTCATCATGAAACAGAGCATTAAAAATACTACCAACAATATTTTAAAACAGATAACCACATGCAGAGTTTCCTCCTTGATTTTATTCAGTCCTACGTAACTTATTTATGGTCTGTTGCATCTTGAGTCAACTACTGTCTACTTTCAGTAGTTCATAAAGTTCAGTAGTTTCATAAAGTTGTCTTCCTCTTCTTTTTTTTTAATTAAAAAATTTCTTTTTTATTATTATGTTCAGTTAGTCAACATATAGTAGTACGTCAGTTTTTGATATAGTGTTCAACTATTCATTAGTTGAGTATAATGCGTCATGCTTATCACAGCACATGCCCTCCTTAATACCATCACCTGGGTACCCCGTCCCCCCACCCCTCTCCCTCTGTAACCCTCGGTTTGTTTCCTGGAGTACAGAGTCCCTCGTGGTTTGTCTCCCTCTCTGATTTCTCCATATTCACTGTTGGTGGGAATGCAAGTTGGTGCAGCCACTCTGGAATATATGTGGGTTCCTCAGTATGTAGTATGCAGGTTCCTCAAAAATAGAGCTTCCCTATGGCCCAGCATTTGGACTACTTAGGTATTTACCCCAAAGATACAGATGTAGTGAAACGAAGGGGCCACATGCACCCTAGTGTTCATAGTAGCAATGTCCACAGTAGCCAAACTGTGGAAGGAGCTGAGATTCCCTTCAATAGATGAATGGATAAAGAAGATGTGGTTCATATATTCGGTGGAATAGTACTCAGCCATCAGTGTAGCCATCAGTACATCATCAATGGTAGGATGAATACCTACCATTTGCATCGATATGGATGGAATTGGAGGGGATTATGCTAACTGAAGTCAAGCAGAGAAAGACAATTATCATATGGTTTTACTCATATATGGAACATAAAGAATAGTGCAGAGTACCACAGGGCAAGGTGGGGGAAAGCTGAATTAGTTGTCTCCTACTGAATCAAAATAGTCCGGTAAATCCTGAGTCAGGCCTCTGGTAAGATTTAGTGAGTACTGCTCATGTTGCTGATGTCAGCTCATCACTGAAAGACTACATTCCTGAGTCTCTTGCCTGCAGCCCTGGTAACTAATCGTGCCTGTTCTAGTCTTCTCCTCCAAAACTCTAGGGTGATTCTTCTTCGTTATTTCTCCTAGCAGGCCTACTTTCTGGCCTATAGCCAAAAGCAAAGACCTTCGTGCAAATAGGAAAGCCATCCACTAGTGACAAAAATGAAAATGTAGGGTCTACTTTCTGAAGAAAGGAATGAGGAAAACTCTGGGAAAAGAGTGGGTAAGCTATGTCAATCAAAAAAGATAACAGAGTCTTAAAAAATAACAAGATAAAGACTCTAAGAAATAACAGCTGTGCTGAAGTCTCAGGGAAGAAATGCGTTGGGAGAACTACTGGCCGAGAAAAAGGGAAGTGAAGGAAAATGAAGGTAAGTAATAATGTTGAGACCATTGTACTTAGAAGGACCAGGGGTAGAGTTTGTGAAAACAGTTTTGGATTAGTTGGAGAAAAACTATAGAAGCCTAGAAAGACTAGATATTAGAGATAACCTATAAGCATTAGGGAAATTAAAAAAAAAATTTGAAAGGGGTTATTCAATAGCGGGTAGATAAGAGTACTTCTATTAATTGTAGCTTTTTTTTTTTTTTTTTTTTTTTTTGAGAGAGAGAGGTGGGAGGGGCAGAGAGAGAGAGAGAGAATCTCAGGCAGGCTCCACACCTAGCATGGGGCCGGATGTGGGGCTTGATCCCACGATCATGACTTGAGACAAAAACAAAAGTTGGATGCTTAACTGAACCACCCAGGCACCCCAGTTGTAGCTCTTTTGAACAATCCTAGAGAGGGGTTTGTTCACTGTATTAGTGTCAACTTGAAAATTACTGTGAAAAAGGATAGGGCAAAAGTCATATCCAAAAATTACTACTAAATAAAGCCACGTGGACTGCTCGTTAGTTTGAAGGAAACTCACTAGTTCCCATTAGTTTTAAAGTCATTTTTGAAATATTTTATCTATCCACTGTCTATCTGGCTATTTAGCTGTGACTAGAAGTCTGGTTAAGTATCCAATTAATTGTTTTTCTAGGTGATAATCAATGGGTTTGGAGCCAGTTTTAGTTTTCTAAAATGAGAACAAATTTAGAAGAAAGCTGAACATGAAAGACATGTTCATCTTTTTCCAAGATAACGTTTGTGGGGACCCCTCAACTCGGTGCCCAGAGAAAAGAACAAACACCATCTCCTGTCTTTTCTTTTTGTAGAAACTCCACCAAAGCAGGTAACCTAGCACCTGTTTGTGTCCTACTCAAGTTTATTTCCATGTTGGAACCTTTGTTCTTCTTCTAGAAACCCTCATTTCACTCTGGGTTCATTCTAAATGCCACTTAACTGCCAAGATCTAACTACAATTATATTTCCTCTGTGAAGGCAGTTCTACCTTTGGCTTTTCTGATGACAAAGAAGAAACAAGGAAAGTAGTCCATGGCTCCTTTTCCTTTCCATCCCTCATTCATCAACAAACTAAAGGTAGAAAGCATTGGTCGACTGCATGGATCAAGAAGTGACATAAAAGCAGTTGAGTTAGTTTTGTTCAGTGTTAACACTATTCTGATGGTAAGAATGAAACACACATATATATAAACTATGAACTATGAATTGTTTAATTTGGGTGATTTTGCATTCAAGTTAGATATTCTTATTTTGTATTTAAAACTCGCTTTGCACTATACATGTTTATATTTATATACAATTTGTATTTATATACAATAAAATATACAATTAATTTAAATGTTAAAATTTTTCTTTCTTTCTTTCTTTTAAAGATTTTATTTATTTATTTGACAGACAGAGATTACTAGTATGCAGAGAGGCAGGCAGAGAGAGAGAGAGAGGGGGGAAGCAGGCTCCCCACTGAGCAGAGAGCCTGATGGGGGGCTTGATCCCAGGTCCCTGGGATTATGGCCTGAGCCGAAGGCAGAAGCCCAACCCACTGAGCCACCCAGGTGCCCCTAAAATCTTTATTTAGAATGAAACTAACTGCAGTGGAGAAAAAAGAGCTGAGGGGCTGAGCCTGGGATGTGAGCCTCACTGAGACACTGAGCTAAGACCTGCTGGAGGTGAAGGAGCACATCGTGTTCATATCTCAGAGAACAGCACTGTGGGAACAGAGTCCGGGCTCAGAAGAGCAACCGGTAGAGCCCTGCAGAGCTCAGACCGCACAGATATCTGTGGCGCGGTCCTCTAAGGGAATAGCCACTAGCCTGTCTGGAAAACAGTGAGATCTGTGAGTTGGAGCAGAGTGAGCTAGAGGGAGCATGGTCAGGAGGAAGTGGAATGAGGCTATGGGGCGAGGGCGCGTGTGTCGTGACGGTAAGATCTTGGCTTTTACTCTGAGTGAGACTGGAATCACTGCAGGGTTTGGGGCAGAGGTATGGAAGGAATGAATGAAGATAGAGACTGAAGTGCCCTCTCTGGAATTTCCCACCCCTTGGTAGATAGGTACTTCTTCCAAGCTTTACTTTCTTTCCCCTTTCAGATGGGGTTAGTGATTGTGCCTGGTCCAAGGGTTTCGAGAATCACATATGATACTCTACATAAAGTGCTTAGCACACTGTTTGACCTGTGCTAAATTCTCAATAAATTATTGTTATTGGGGGCACCTGGGTGGCTCAGTGGGTTAAAAACCTTTGCCTTCAGCTCAGGTCATGATCCCAGGGTCCTGGGATCGAGCCCCCCTCGGGGAGCCTGTTCCTGCTCCCCCCCCCCCCATGCCTCTCTGCCTACTTGTGATCTCTGTCTGTCAAACAAATAAATAAAATCTTAAAAAAAAAAAGTTATTATTAACGCCATTGTGATGGTAGGAACTCAGGAATAGTAGTATTTTCTGTAGTGTGCATTTAATATTTCCCAAGAATCAGGAAAACTAATCATATTAAAATGTTTCTTACTTGGATAAGAATGAATGATATGTTATCCATTTAGGATTATTTACCACTTTAAACAAGATTACTTATTAATCCTCTCAATTAAAAATAGTATGTTTCAGGAAAGCATAAATGTTAAAATCGCCCAGGGAAGGCATGTGGGCTAGACTACAAGGACTGCATTGATTAGGAACTGACCTCCAGTCTATTCCTCCAAACCATTCTTCTATTCTTTCTAGTGTCTTCTTTTAACCTTCTTTCCTTTTTTTTTTTTTTTTGTTAAAGCTGCCAGAGCGGCCTACTTCCATAGCTGTCAGCGCATCTCAGTGAGGAAAACAGCTTAAAAGCTTTGTGTCCTCAGGACTTAATTTAGGAGGTGCCCCATGGTTTTGGGAGGTCCAGTCCAGAGAAGGAGAAGGGTCCTGGCCCTTGCCCCAGTAACTGAAGGCGGGGAAGGGGGTGGCTGTGCTGCCGGGCCTCCAGGAAATTTCCCCTCCATAACACAGAGCCTTCATTTTCTGGACCATTCCCTTGTGGGGTTTATTCTCTACTTCCTCAGGTAATATTTTAACAAGTGTTATTTTACAATAGGATCTGGTCTTTAAGGGGCTTTGTGGGTGGAAGTCATGCTGTCATGTTTATTAATGGACTCAGGGTTGTTTTGGGCAAGAAGTCCTCCACACAGATTCAGAGAGACGGAAACACGAGAACAATAGTGAAAGGATCAGACAAGATATTAGGACCATTCAGTCCAGTGAGTTTGGGGACACTGGACGTGCCTGGCCAAGACAAACAGAACCCCAAGATGTAAGAGAAAAAGTTTAAATTCATATACATAGTTTCATTAATTTTTAATGGTTAATCTGTCCTATAAAGTGAAAGCCTTAGGAAAAAATTCTGAATATGTAAGGAGGAGGTGTATTAAAACACATTATTTTAAGTTTCAATATTTTAAGTTTGTCAAAATCACAATTTATTATAACTCTGTTCTTCTGGCTTTAAATTAAGACAAACATCTCATAATATATTTAAAATATACTTCTATACTTATTTTGTTTTCAAATGAGAATATTGTCTTGTTGGATATTTTCTCATAAGAACAAAAATATTAAATATATTTAAAAGCTCATCAAAACATCTTTTTTTTGCATTTTTAAAAATCTTTTATTTTTATTTATTTTATTTTATTTTTTTAATTTTTTATTTTTTATAAACATATATTTTTATCCCCAGGGGTACAGGTCTGTGAATCCGCACTCACCAAAGCACATACCCTCCCCAATGTCCATAACCCTACCCCCCTTCTCCCAACCCCCTTCCCCCCAGCAACCCTCAGTTTCTTTTGTAAGATTAAGAGTCACTTATGGTTTGTCTCCCTCCCAATCCCATCTTGTTTCATTGATTCTTCTCCTACCCACTTAAGCCCCCATGTTGCACCGAAACACCTTTTGCAGGAATCTACACAAGTGATTAATCATTAACAAGTGTTAAAGAGCAATGATAAATCCAGGCAACAACTAAATTTTAAGAATATAACAAGAAAATATCATGAATAAGTTTTAGAAGATCTAAAAGGAATAATGATTTTAAAAAATACCAAACATTGCATGCTGTTTAAAACCATTTAAGATGAAATATATCGAGATACCTGGTGTCTGCCTTCAGCTGAGGTCATGAACCCAAGGTCCTGGGATCAAGTCCCACATTGAGCTCCTTGTTCAACGGGGAGCTTCTCCCTCTGCTTACCGCTCCCTCCGTTTGTACTCTCACTCTCTCTCTCTTTCTCTCCTCTCTTGATCTCTCTCTGGCAAATAAATAATATCTTTAAAAAAGTGAAATATATTAAAATTTAAAACTTCAAAATATCAAAGGGCCAAGACAGTGGGTGCTTTTTGTAAATTAGATACGTTCATTGCACACATATTTTCTCTCACTAAAGGTGCAAAATTTGAAGACATTTAGTTTAATTTTATCTGTGTACATTCAAAAGGTGAAGTTAGGATATATATAATCTTGTGTTTTATATCAGCCTCTTTTCTTTTATTGAATAGAGTTGACAGACAGTGTGATGTTAGTTTCAGGTATACAACCTAGTGATTAGACAACTCTATATATTATGCTCTGTTCACCACAAGTGTAGCTACTGTGTGTCATCATACAAACCATTGATAATATTCCCTATGCTGTGCTTTCATCTCTGTGACTTATTTATTCCATAACTGGAAACATGTATCTCCCACTCCCCTTCACTGGTTTTGTGCATCTCCCCCTCCCTTATGGCAGACAAATCATCAGTTTGTTCTCTGTACTTATGGATTTGTTTGTTTGTTTTGTTTTCTAGATTCCACATATCAGTGAAAGCATATATTTGTTTTTCTCTGACTTACTTCACTTAGTGTAATACTCTTCAGGTCCATCCATATTGTTGCAAATGGCAAGATCTCATTCTTTTTATGGCTGAATTACACACACACACACACACACACACACACACACACACATCTTCTTATTTTCTTATTCTTTTTTTTTTTTTTTTAAGAGAGAGAGAGAGAGTGCTGGGGAGAGGGGGCAGATGGAGAGGGAGAGAGAGAATCCTAAGCAGTCTCCAGTGCAGAGACCAATGCAGGGCTGTATCTCTCAACTCTGGACCATGACCTGAGCTGAACTCAAGAGTTGGACCCTTACCGGAATGAGGCACCCAGGAGGTCTTACCCCATCTCTTTATCCACTTAATCTATTAGTGGACACTTAGGTTGCTTCCATATCTTGGCTATTATAAATAATGTTGCAATAAACATAAGGGTGCACGTATCTTGTCAAATTAGTGTTTTCATTTTCTTTGGGTGAATATCCAGTAGTGGAATTACTGGATAATATGGTATTTCTGGCTTTTTTTTGAGGCCCCTTCATACTGTTTTCCACAGTGGCTGTGACACCAACATTCCCACCAACAGTGCACAAAGGTTCCTTTTTCTCCACATCCTTGTCAACACTTGTTATTTCTTGTCTTTTTTATTCTAGCCATTCTGACAGGTGTGATATTTATTTGTGGTTTTGATTTGCATTTCCCTTATGTTGAATGATGTTGAGAATCTTTTCAAGTATCTGTTGGCCATCTGTAAGTCATATTAGAAAAAAATGTCTATTCAAGTCCTCTGCCATTTTTAAATCAAATTATTTACTTTTGGGGGGTTGATTTGCAGAAGTTCTTTATATATTTTGGATATTGATACTTTATCAGTTATATCATTTGCAAATATCCCATTTAATAGGTTGCCTTTTCATTTTGTTGATGGTTTCCTTCACCAAGAAAAAGCCTTTTATTTTGGTATAGTCCGAATAGCTTATTTTTGCTTTCATTTCCCTTGCTGAGGAAATATACCTAAAAAAACATTGCTAAGGTCAATTTCCAAGAGGTTATTATCTATGTTTTCTTCAGGTAGTTTTATGATATTAGGTCTCACATTTAGGTCTTTCATCCATTTCGAGTTTATTTTTGTGTGTGGTATAAGAAACTTGTCCAGTTTCATTCTTTTTTTTTTTTTTTAAGATTTTACTTATTCACTTGACAGACAGAGATCACAAGTAGGCAGAGAAGCAGGCAGAGAGAGAGGAAGGGAAGCAGGCTCCCTGCTGAGCAGAGAGCCCGATGATGTGGGGCTCAATCCCAGGATCCTGAGATCATGACCTGAGCCGAAGGCAGAGGTTTTAACCCACTGAGCCACCCAGGCGCCCCCAGTTTCATTCTTTTGCATGTAGCTAGTTGTTTAGATTTCTCAACATCATTTATTGTAGTGACTTACTTTTCTCCATTGTAAATTCTTGTCTCCTTGTTATAGATTAATTGACCATATTAAATGTCGGTTTATTTCTGGTTTCTCTATTCTGTTCCATTGACCTATGTGTCTGTTTTTATGCCAGTACCATACTGTTTTGATTGCTACAACTTTGCATTTATCTTGAAATCTGGGATAGTGATACCTCCGGCTTTGTTTCTCTTTCTCAAGATTGGTTTGGCTGTTGAGGGTCTTTTGTGATTCCATACAAATTTTAGGAATATTTATTCTAGTTCTGTGAAAAATGTTATTGACATTTTGATAGAGATTGCATTGATTTTGTAGATTGCTTTGGGTAGTATGGACATTTTAACAATATTAGCTATTCCAATCCCTGGTATATCTTTCCACTTGTTTGTGTCATTTTCAATTTCTCCAACAATGTTTAATAGTTTTCCGAGTATAGGTCATATTCTTAATTAAGTTTCTTCGTAGGTATTTTATTCTTTTTTGTGTAATTTAACATGGAATTGTTTTCTTAATTTCTCTTTCTGCTACTTTGTTATTGGTATATAGAAATAATAGATTTTTGTATATTAATTTTGTATCCTGAAACTTACTGAATTCATTTATATTTGTAATAGTTTTTGGTGGAGACTTTAGTGTTTTCTATGTATAGTATTATGTAAACCACAAATAGTGACAGTTTTAATTTTTCCTTACCAATTTGCATGCCTTTTACTTCTTTTACTTTTCTGATTGCTAAAACTAAGACTTCCAGTACTTTTGAATACAAGTGGCAAGAGTCAACATCCTTGTCTTGTTCCTGCTCTTAGAGGAAAAGCTGTCAGTTTTTTAGCACTGAGTATGATGTTAGCTATGGGTTTGTCATATATGGTTTTTATTATGTTGAAGTATGTTCTCTCTAAACTCAGTTTGTCAAAATTAAGCTGTATTGAGATATAGTTAGCATTAACTGCTTACGTTTTAATTATGCTCCTGTATTATTTGAAACGTTTTGACACGTTAAACCCATGAAAAAATCATCACAATTAAGACCATAAACACATGTATCAAGCCTCAATTTTTCCTGTGCCAGTTGGTCATCCCTTCTTCTCCTCCTTCCTGTCTCCTATCACCAGACAATCTCCAGTCTGCTTTCAGTTACTACAGATTAGTTTACATTTGCTAGTATTTTATACTAGTAGAATCATGTGAGTGTGATCTTTTTGTATGTTTTCATTCACTTAACATAATTATTTTGAAATTCATCCATAATGTTGCATTTATAGCTTGTTCCTTTTCATTTTGAAGTTTTGTTCCAGTGTACGAAAATACTTTAATTAGTTTATTCATTCACCTGTGGATAGACATTTGAGTTGTTTTTAGTTTGTTTCTATATTACAAATAAAAACTGCTACAATTATATATATGAACATATATATAATACATTTTACATAAGGTCAGTGAAAGCAAATAACTTACTCCATATCACTCAGCCCATAAGTGACTTGCTCTAAACAAAACTCTCAATTTTAAGAAAGTTTAATTAGGGTCTTCTTAATATCTTTATTTACTTAAATTTTGAACATCTGGAAAACAGAATAATTGGTTTAATGTCTCTCTGATAATTCTAATATTTGTATCATTTTAGATCTGTTTTGAGTGATGACATTTTCTTCAAATTATGGGTCATATTTTCCTGCTTTGTATGGCTGGTGATCTTTGATTAGATGCCAGATATTCTGAATGTTAACCTTGTTGGGTTCTCAATATTTTTATATTCTAATAATTCTTCTTGAATTTCACTTTGAGATGTAGTTAAGTTTTGTAAAGAATTTGATCTTTTTGTTTCTTGCTCTTATGATTTGTTAGGTGAGTCAGGAGCGAAGATTGGTCAAAAGCTAATTATTCCCCACTACTGAGGAAAACCTTCCTGAGTACTTTGCCCAATACCCCATGAATTATGAGTTTTTCCAGCCTTGCTGGTAAGTATAGGCATAATTCCCAGACAACTTCCTCTAATCTTTCTTAATGGTTCTTTCTTCAGCTCTAGACAGATTTCTCACATGTATGTACTGTAACAACTGTGCTGAATACTGGAGGGGACTCTGTAGATCTCTGGATGCAGCTCTCTCCTCAGCTTTGTTCTGAAAACTGTAGTTGTCTTGTCTTCTTCTGACTCTCAGTTTCCTCACTTTATGTCAGGGCTCTGCTTTGGTTTGCCTTCTCTGCTCCTCTGCCTGGAAACATTCTCCAGAAAGTAAGCTGGGGTGGTTGTAGGTTTTTTCTCATTTATTTACTGTGTCTGGGGAACACTGGGCTTTGTTGACTAATGTTAAATGCTTGTGTGCCTTCTTAAGATTATACATGTATAATTTGTCAATATTTTCAATTGTTTCAAGGAGAGAGGTAAGACTTATCCTGTTACTCCAAATGAACTGGAAATAGAAATTTTCCTTTAATCTGCATATACAAATTTCATTAAATTCTCAAGACTTTTAATGCCCCCATTCTCATCCATTTTGCCCTGGTTTTGTATACTTGATTCGGTGTTTCCTTCTTTGTGTTTTTACTTCTCAGTGGGTGACCTCTCTCAGAGAGAATTTATCCTTTTTTTTTTTTTGAATAGTATTTAAATATATTAACCTGATTTTTAAATTCATTAATTATGCGAATGTTTTCCAGATTTTTCCTAGGCCATGGGTGTTTCTTTATAGAACCGTGGACTCTGTTCTAGAAATCTCATAATTCTTCTCATATGCAGTTATCTTATCCATCCAACCCCTAAGAAGTAACTACTGTCTTTTAAATTTCTCAAGTTAGAGAAATGTGTCTATACAGCAAGAAAATTTCGTGCCACCAGTTACTAGCTGAGTGACATGGAATAAGTTATTTTCTTTCACTGAACCTCTGTTTGTTTCCATTGAGACAATAACTTCTTCTTAGAGTTTTTATGACAGTTCAGTGAGGCTACCTATCTAAAAGTCTCTAGCCCCATGCTTAAATATAGTAGATGCTCCATAAATGTTAACTCTCTTTATTATTTTGCCACTTTCCTCTCTCTCCTGCTGCTTTCTTTCAGTTATCTTTCCCCCCACTGAGAATCCTGAGGGCATCATCAATACTATGTATATTACTATAGCTGACACAATAGGAAGGATTGCTTTCTCTAGGTTATAGGCAGGAATTTTGAAAAACATATGAGTAACAGAATCACAGAGTCGGAATTGGAGAGCTCTGTGCTGAAAAGTGAGTTGCTCAGACCCCTAAACAAAACTGGTGAGGTGCTTTGGAAAAAAGTAGCTCAGGGTAACTAAAGTTATAAGTTTGTTGGGTCTCAGATTAATGTCTATCAACTGATATTTTTTATTTTTTTAATTTTTTTCTAAAGTTTTTATTTATTTATTTAACAGAGAGAGAGTACAAGCAGGGGACCACAGGCAGAGCAAGCAAAGGGAAAAGCAGGCTCCCTGCAGAGCGAGGAGCCCTTTGGGGGACTCGATCCCAGGATCCTAGGATCATGACCTGAGCTGAAGGTAGCCACTTAACCAACTGAGCCACCCAGCCATTCTTCAGTTGATATTTTTAAATATAGTCTGATGTTAATACTTGTTAGATAGTACTTCTGAAGCTGGAACTGACAAAAATGCAGATTTGGGACCGATTCTATATTCTTCCTCATTTCTACAAAAGCTATGACTTCTTGTGTAAAGAGCTTCAGCCAAGCATTGATTTCAGATGGAATTCTTGCTCTGTGTTTACTGTTTGGAGGAGCCCATCTGCTTAATCCTTCCCATGAACAGTGCCTAACTCTATGATGTAAAACTGATATTGCAGGCAGGTGGGTAGCAGACCTACAAAAGTTGTGTCCATATGTTGTGTGCAGGGGGTGGACGGGGGCTGGTTAGGAAAGGAATGATGTACTCTAGTGTCAGACAGCTCTGATAGAAATCAGGCCATTGATATCTTATGACTGTGTGTTGTTCCTTTGAGTTGATCTCTGGGATCCGTGCCAGAAAAATAAATGAGAACCAGAGACCAAATTAAATATTGCCTGATCATTATGTCGAAGACAAAAGCAGGAAGATAAAAATCTCAAAGCCAAATAGATGCAGGACAAAGGGAAAATAATGGCAGTTGTAACCTTAGTTTGGAACTAAGAAGTGGAGCAAATGAGACTGAATTTGCTGACCATCTGTTCCGAAGGAGGGGAGAGCCTCACAAAGTGTCCTGGACTTGGGGTCTGGTGTCGGGCTTTTCCATCCTTGCTTGGCTTCTTATCAGTGGGGTACCTTGGGAAAGGTAACCTGTTCTTTCTGAATTTAAGTCTCCTCACCTGCTAAATGGAGTTAATGACACTCTTCTCCCCTTTATTCCAAGATCAACATACTCATCTCTAACATTTTAATTGCTTGGCCCACTGTCTCCCATTCTTAGCACCCATCCTCCAGCCTCTGTGTCTCTCCAGGGTGCCCTGTCCTTGGTAGAACCCTGCCCACAAGAGGCATTGCTACTTTACTTCCACAGGAAAATTCAATGCAATAGCAAGAATGCAGGATTTTTACTGAACCAGTCCAGAGTTCTAATCCGTTCTCTGGTCATGGACGACCTTCCAAAATTACTTACCTTTTCTGGGCCTCCATTTATCCAAACTCACAGGGTTGTTGTGAGGATTAAATCCTTCACAATGTACTTCATACTGACACACAGTAAGAAACAGCTGAATATGTATTGTTATTGTTTTTGTTAATATTGTCCAAATATGTATCCTAAACATTTAAAAACATATGCAAATATGTATTGAGGACATGTCAAAGATTTGTTTAATTCCCCAGTGAGAGATGTGGCAGGATGGTAAAGGGGACTCAGATGGAAAGAAGTTTATATAGTTGGTGAAAGACAGAAGGATGAAGTGAGATTGTTAGGTCACATGCAGAACTGTTAAAAACCTTGGAGCCAATAAAATGTTCAGTTCTGAGATTATCATTTTTTACTGGGCATTTTCTGTTTTTATCTCCTTAGGCATAAATACCTCATAACTTATCAAGTGCTAACTTACAGAGGTATGAGTCAGCACTGCAGTTTACCCAGAGTCTGAGCCCTAGTTGATGAAAGTATTAAGTCGAACTAAACAGCAGCCTGAGAGAATCAGGAGAGTCAGGGCAGGCTAGGTAGAAAATGTTCTACTGTAATCAACAACAATCTGGCAGTGGTCTTCTGGCTTTATTTCCAATTTTGGGGTGATTCCTTTTGCTTTGGGTTTGGTCAATGAATCATTGGCCAGTCTGAGACCTTGGCCTTCTAGGACCTGGACTTCGATGGCTGAGCTAAATTTTCTCACCCTTTGAGCCTTTGAAACTAATTTAAATCAGCATCAGAATGGCTTTATGTTTGAAATTTAGAAGGATGTTGGGAAAGGAGGGAGGGAAAAGAAATAGGAGCTTGGAAATGAAACGGGTTTAATTTTCATTTTCACATGGGGTGTGACCTCTTTATCTTGGGTATTTAGAAATAAGGCAGGCTTCCCATTTGCAGCAGCCATCTGCATGGAAGCACAGAACAATTACATTTATGTCTGACCAGCATATTCCTTCACCTCAGCAGAAATCTTTTCTGCACTGTCCTCTTCAGACCAACTTCCCGTTTATCAGTCCTTTCATTTCCCTTATTCTTTATCTTTTGCTAATCTTCCCATCCTCCTTTCCTACCCTTCCTGGGTCTGTATATTTACTTCCAGTAGTTTTCCCTCTTTTTCTTAATGGCCTTTTCTCTTGGCACGGTTGAAAGCAGAAAAGATGTGTTTTTTTCTCTCTGTCTCTGATTCCTTTCTTTAGTTGCTTTAATAATATCTCACTCCCCCACCCTCCCAGCTGTTTCTTTATCACTACCCAGGCGCTTTGCTCCCCAGCTTCTCCTCTTGGCCATTTTATGCATTCTTAGGACTTAGCTAGAAGGAAGACAAAAGAAGCAAAACTCTGGAAAAATCAACATATTTGGAGAAGAATGTTTAAATATCCTTTATTCTTGGATGCCTTCTTGGTTACAGCTAATAAATTAAATAGATTAAAAAAATACTTTTAAAACTGTGAGGACAAAAAACCAAACTAAAACAAAAAAGTGTAAAGAAAATGATACTACCAAATGTTTTAAAAGAACTAATTTTATTTCATAAGACTGCCTCATTAATATAAACATTTTCACTTCTGCATTTTCCTTTTGTCTTTGTCCTCTAATGATTGCAAAAAATATTCACATGTGCATTTATTTTAGAAACCTCATTATCTAAGCTGTGGCATCTGTGGGAGCATATCTTGCAGGTGTAGTAAGGAATAGGTAAAGGTTGGTAATCTAAAACTTACATTGTGACATTTTGTGTGAGAAGCAGAGACCAACCTTCAGGAAACTGTCCATCTCATGAAGAGTAACCCAGTAATTGAACTGTCATGCTCTGAACATGTAGTCAAACTGATACAGTTCTGCCTTCACAAGTAGACAACAATGGACTTGTTTCCTAATTCATTTGAAGCTAGCTAATAAAGGACATTATAATAAATGAACAAAGAACATCCATTGTGTAAATGAAAAGTGGCACATCTAGTATAGGAGTGAGACTCTGAGGCCTGAGTTCAAGTCTTGCCACTTGCTGCTTGGTAAATCTTGAGTAAGCAAGTTAAGTTCTCCAGGTTTTAGTTTCTTCTTTTGTGAAGTGCAGATATTAATAGAAATAATAATTACCATTTTTGAGGATACTATATGTATAAAATTATCAACACAGATATCATACTTTTTATATATCTTGCAAACAAGCTACAGGTTATTACAAATGCTCAGGAACTGTTACAAATCTAATCACTTGTTTTTCTGTTTGTCAAGAAACTTTACATGGAAGAAATGAAATTTCAAGCTTTCTTATAGATCTGTATTATTACTATTTTTTTCCCCACAATCCCATCCAACTTACAAGTGGATATCTGCTGGACAACTAGAAGTAATTAAAGCAGTAACTAATTAAAATCGTGTTACTGACGTAGATTGATAGCTCAAAGATATAGTATGAGGTTGAGAAGTAATCGTACATTTATGAAGGAGTTTAGTATAGGATGAAGATAACATTTCAGATCGGTGGACATTTGTATGAAAATATACCTTTGCATGAAGGATGAAATCTACACATTTTATGCCAACATTATTTAAAGAAGTTCCCTGATTTATGTTTTAAATTTTTACTAAATTATACAGCATGGTGAGCTGAATCTTCTTCCCAAATTCTCAATGAAATCACACCAAAGATACTTTAAAATAAATATACCCACAACAATGCTGAAAAAAAGTGCTATAGGGAATAGAAACTTAATTTTTGCAGGGATCGGATTAATGGAGATAACCAAGAATATCTAGATATCTTAGGAAAAGCAGCATCAAAAATGAATACAGAAATGGAGGTAAAAATCAGAACCATTGACTCAGGAAACAAAGAACTTTAGAACATTCTAATCTGGGGCACCTGAGTGTCTCAGTCAGTAAAGTGTTTTCCTTTAGCTCACATCATAATCTTAGGGTCCTGGGATCAAGCCCTGTGTCAAGCTCTCTGCTCAGTGGGAAGTCTGCTTCTCTCTCTCTCTCTGCTTCTCCCCTGCTCCCTGCTTTTGCTCTTTCTCTTTCTCAAATAAATAAATAGAATATTTAAAAAAAATTTCTAATCTACTCTCATTAGAGATATTTAGGAGAACATTGCAGGCTTAAAATAAAAACAGGCTACACTGAAGAACAAATAAGAAATAGTTCTTATAAAAATCACGATTGCTAAATGCTTTTCAACAGAAGGCTTATATGGACCTAAAAGATAAAGATGGTGAAATCTCTAAAGATGTAAAGAACAGGACAAAAAGAAAAAAATAAAATCTTGAAAGAAAAATGAGATGGCAAGAGGTCAGATGCAGAAGCTCATTAGCTATTTATAGTATTTAAAACAGTCTGATGCTCCTGGGAATAGACTGATCGATTAGTGTGGCAGCATAGAGTTCAGCACTTGACCTGCATTTATATGGAAATTTCAATATGATAAAGGTGGCATTTTAAAGCAGTGGGCATTTGGAGGAAAGGGTTCACTGGCCTCTGGGTGCATTATCAAGTCTTCAGCCTTATTCCCAAATTATTTGATTAAATGTGGACCTGATGCAGACCTGCCAGAAGGTCTCATGACCAAATATTTGAAATTTGTAAAATTTTAATGTTTATTTCCTTCTATCCTAAAAGTATATTTCTTCTCCTTCAAGCAGAGGGAAATGAAGTAGAAGGCAAAAGCAGATGTGCTCTAGTAGGTGAGGAGGTGGGGAGCAGGTGGGTGCAGGGAGTTCTCTCTGTCCTGCCCACTGTTCTGCTCTGCTGAAGAACTGCAAAAGAACAGGCACTCGGACTCAACGTTCCTTCTTTTCTAGCTTTTATCTTTCCTTGAAAAGAAAATGGGTCTGTCTCCATGAATATCCCCCCAGACAACTTACATAATACTTAGAGAGAAACTCAGAGATGCAGAGTGCAAAATCGAAGAAAAGACACAAGGTTGCCTCAACCATTTTGTGAGCTGAGAGCAGAGAGGAAACGTTGATTTTTTTTTGGGGGGGGGGGTATCTTCCTATTTCCCTGCACATTGGAAGGAGAGATGAGAGTGTGATGCGGTGCTCCATGAAGGGACTAGCTCCCATCAATTTCCCAAACTAGAGTGTGCATGCTTTTCACAGTAATTAAAAAAAAATTGTATTTAATTTGAAAATAATCTGAACACATGAATATAAGGACATTCTGTGCCATCAAACGACTTCCTGAGTCCTGCCATAGAGTTTCGAGCTGGCTTTTTGTACTTATAACTTAAGAAAAAAGAACAGAGGGGGAAAAAAATAGTGTATTAGTGAAGGCGGACGGCATCAAGATGCAGGCTGTGAACAAAAGTTTCATAGTAGCTTAAATAAAGCACTATGTCGGGAACATAAAGTTCTCTCCGAGTGCGTAATAGCACCTGCTGCCAAACCTAGAAGATCGTGCCCTGGCACTCAGCACCCCAGTCACAGAGTAAAGGGTGATTTTATTTCAGCACAGGAACATCATCTGTCACATTAAATTAATAGAGTTAATTTGAATTATATTGGTTCTGTAAGGCTACAGTTGTGTGAGCATAAGGAATTTATATCCAGGTTTATGTTTGTACATATTTAAAGAGCATTCCAATAAAAATAATTTAATTAGAAGTAAAAGTTAGAGTCATGGGTACCATTGTTTTTATTAGCCAGGAAGCTCGAAGCAGATGTGATCCAAGCTAGCTGACCCTCCCCGCCCCAAAGGTTGCTGCACGTGGTTGAGCTGGAATGGAATCAAGGGCCCATGTGACTTGGCCTCTGTTTCTTCCTGACACAACCCCTTCTAGGTGTCCTCTCCAATTGCTAGCCAGTTCTTTCCCATGTTTCCATTTTCTCTTCATGAACAGGTCTCTCTTTTTGTGGTGTTCACTTAGTCGTGCATACTCCTCAGCAGACAAGAGAATGAGGTGTTTTGGAAGAGCAAGGCCTGAGGCTTTCTCTGAGAAAAGATCTTGAGTGGCAGCTGGCTTGTAGTTAGCTCAAAACAAGGGAGCCAGGGTGGAACATAAACACCAGCCCAGATCATCGAAGAGGAATGGCGGTGGAAATAATCCCAACCATCCTGTGAGTAAGACTAGTGCTCCTGTGGAAATTATGACCCCTCTCACCCAAGTAAGAGTGGGCCAAAGTAATTCCCTTTAAGCAAAGAGCTCAGACTCCTGAGCTCTTATGGGTTGTCAATCAGGTGGAAGGATGGTGCATAGTTTGAATTAAACTGTGGAAAAACAGTACATGAATTTATGATGAGAACATAACCATTTTAAGCAGGTAAAGAGCTACTGAGTGCTGATTAGTGCATTCTTCCCACATAGTTGCATTGTAAGTGCTGCGGTCTGAGTGCTTGTTTCCCTCCCAAATTCCTATGCTGAAATCCTGAAGTCCTAAAGGTGATGGTCTTAGGAGGTAGGGCCTTTGGGAGGCACTTAAGTCACGGGGAGTGGAGCTCTCACTGATAGGATTAGTGTTCTTATGAAAGAGGGCCCAGATTCCTTGCCCTTTCTACCATGTAATACACAATGAGAAGGCTGCTGTGAACCACAGAGAGGGTCTCTCTCTCTTTTTTAAAAATTTTATTTATTTATTTATTAAAAAAAAATTTTTTTTTAAGATTTTGTTTATTTATTTGACAGAGAGAGGGAGAGATCACAAGCAGGCAGAGAGAGGGGGGAAGCAGGCTCCCCGCTGAACAGAGAGCCCGATGTAGGGCTCGATCTTAGGACCCTGAGATCATGACCTGAGCCGAAGGCAGAGGCTTGAACCCACTGAGCCATCCAGGCACCCAAGATTTTATTTTTTATTTGACAGTGCACAAGCAGGACAAATGGCAGAGGGAGAGGGAGAAGCAGACTCTCTGCGGAGCAGGGAGCCCAATGTGGGATCCCAGGACCCTAGGGTCATGACATGAGGCTAAGGCAGATGCTTACCCAACTGACCCACCCAGGCATCCTGAGGGTCTTTATCAGAATGGGACCATGCTGGTGCCTTGATCTTTGGTCTGCCAGCATCACAGATTGGTGAGAAATAAATTTCTATTGTTTAAAGGCCCCCCGCCCGTGGCATCTTGTTATCGCAGCCTGAAGAGATTAAGACAATGATAGAAAGATTTCTTGGTGAACATATAATCAGAGCCAGGGGAGTTAGCTGGATTTTCTGTGTAGTTTGATCAGAACATGAAGGACTGACACAGCTACCTCCATGCCAGAGATGCAGACCTGAAACAGTCAACTTTGAGGAACAGTGTGTTGATTTTATTTTTCCTTCAGAAGCTTATCTTGTTAACATTATTTCTGAGTTCTTGGCATCTCACTGTTGCTTAGATATACGACTTGCTTCTTTCTTTTACTTTGTACTTATTAAAAAGAAAGAAAACTACCCTTGATACATGCATGCTATGGTATCTTTAAAATTTCCATATAGGGAGGATGTGGGATCTGGGATCACATAGGGGCGATGGGTAGAGGACTCCCCTGAAGCTGCTTTTGGAGGACAAGTACATTACTTTTGCATAGAAAATGTACTTAGTTGGTGGTAGCTTGAAGCTGTGTTTGCATAGTAATCATGTCTTTACTTGGGTCGGATGTTTATTTGGAGTGATTGGGGTGATGGGGCTGATGAGGATTGTGGGTATTTTTGCTTCCCTAAGCCACCTCTTGGTTGCTACTCAGAGCATGGTTTAGCTCCTCAATATGGATCAGAGACTGGCTTTGCAGTATTCTTGGAGATGGAGTTAATTAATTGGCTCTCTCCCAGAAACTCAAATTACTTATTTCACTTTTATATTTACAGACATCTATTTGCACCTGCGTGTATTTTGTGCCCTAGTTTTGCAAATCTGCAAATCACTAACTTTGCCAGCAAAAGGACCACTTTCTTCTGCAAATATCCTCTTTACAGAGAATAAATAGGCTATTCTCTTTACAAGGGCACAATCTATTTTAACCCCTGGCAATGCAGGCAATGCAGACAATGCATTCAGGCATCTTTCAGTTAACTCATAGTAACTGCAACCAGTCCCCTGCTGCCCAGGTTCCTCCTTGAATTCTGATAGCAAGATCAGATTAGAAGGGGAATGTCATGGGCAGCAATGTAAATGACTAAAGACTACAAGCATGCTGTGGGGAGGTGGGGTGTGGGGCAGGAGGATTGGATCCACGTAGGTTCCCTTTAATTGGACTCCATCTGACAAATAAATAAATAAATAAATAAATAAATCTTTAAAAAAATAGATGTTGGATGTTGCCATAATGTTTCCCAGGATGTTTATTAATTGAATTATTTTATGAACTAATTTGTTGCTTTACTTAATGAAGTAAAAATTTAATTTCAGAGAGTTTCACAGACAACTGGACAAAGACACAGACCTCCTACTCTTTTCCTTCATGCCAGTTACAAGAGCTATATGACTAATATTTTCCCTTTATAGGAGCTTTTGGCCATGTTTGCTGGTATAATATCACATGCATAATAGAGCCTACATCACCTTCCTTAGTCTCTGACTTCCTCCAATAACCAGACCCTGCCTCTGGGATGTTCTCCTTCTACATTCATGCACCACCCCTTCCTCTTGCCCTTATTACATAAGCATCCAGAACCCTGTGTACTCATTCCACCTCGGGCTGAGATGTCATCACCTTCAGCTTTGGATGCATTCCATGTTTGGATGAGCAGGCTCCAAGGAGCATTTTATCAGCCCATGCTGTGCTTGTTGCCACCAAAGGTATGGTCCCTGCCAGAGATGCGCACTTAGGCTAATAGCCTGTGGGCAGGTGATGGAGGACAGTCATCAGAAATTGGCAGGAAACAAGGCTCTTTATGAGCAAAACCATTAAGTAGAACATGAATCAAATATAAAGAATCTCAGAGGCTCCAGAAATATGATTGTGTCATCATTTATATTAAAAATTTAAAGAGGTGGATCCCAAATACCCAAGTCTTTGACCTCCATTCTTACAGGAACAGGAGGAAGAGAGGCAGAAGGGACACTTAGGGCAAAGGCACTCTGATATCCACCTTAAATACACTCTGCTATCCACCTTTAAACTCTAGTTCCAAGTCCTATATTCTATTTTTTTTTTTGTAATTTTATTTTGTTTCAGTGTTCCAAGATTCTTTGTTTATGCACCACACCCAGTGCTCCATGCAATATGTGCCCTCCATAATACCCACCACCAGGGTCACCCAATACCCCACCCCACTCCCCTCCAAACCCCTCAGTTTGTTTCTCAGAGTCCACAGTCTCTCATGGTTCTCACATGGTTTCTCAGAGTCAGTCTCTCATCTCCCCCTCCAATTTCTCCCAACTCATTTCTTTCCAACTTCCAATGTCCTCCATGTTATTCCTTATGTTCCAAGTCCCACATACTAAAACAACAAAGATTATGCCAATTATTCTTTCTAAATGGCAAGAATTTGTGAATTTAAAGTTGGTGATCATGACTTCCCTGTGTCTTCTAATGAATATTTGAAGATTAAGTTGGGAATAATTTCTGGTGTTCTTTGGCCAATCAATGAATCAATGAAATGTATGAAGCATGAGGTAAGTTCCTAGCATTATGTAGATGCCAAGGGGGATACAGAATAATAATAGTCAACACTTTCATAATGCATACTTTTTTTTTCTTTTTAAAAAAATTTATTTTATTTTATTTTTTTCAGTGTTCCAAAATTAATTGTTTATGCACTACATCCAGTGCTCTGTGCAATACACCCAACACCAGGCTCAGTTTGTTTCTCAGAGTTCACAGTCTCTCATGGTTTTTCTCCCCCTCTGATTTCCCCCAACTCAATTCTCTTCTCCATCTCCTAATGTCTTCTATATTATTCCTTATGCTCCACAAGTAACTAAAACCATATGATAATTGACTCTCTCTGCTTGACTTATTTCACTCAGCATAATCTCTTCCAGGCCTGTCCGTGTTGATACGAATTCATCCTTTCTGATGGAGGCATAATACTCCACTGTATATATGGATCCTATCTTTTTTATCCATTCATCCATTAAAGGGCATCTTGGTTCTTTCCATAGTTTGGCGACTGTGGCAATTTCTGCTATGAACATTGGGGTGCAAGGTGGCCCTTCTTTTCACTACATCTGTATCTTTGGAGTAAATACCCAGTAGTACAATTGCAGGGTCATAGGGTAGCTTATTTCTAATGGAATCTACACACTGTTTTCCAAAGTGGCTGCACCAACTTGCATTCCCACTAACAGTGTAGAGGGTTCCCTTTTCTCCACATCCTCTCCAACACTTGTTGTTTACTGTTGTGTTAATTTTGGCCATTCTTGCTGATGTAAGGTGGTATCTCAATGTGGTTTTGATTTGAATCTCCCTGGTTGCTATACATGTGTCTGATAGCCATTTGTATGTCTTCTTTGGAGAAGTGCCTGTTCATGTCTTATATCCATTATTTGATGTGATTATCTGTTTTTTGTGTGTTGAGTTTGAAGAGCTCTTTATAGATCTTGGATATCAGCCCTTTCTCTGTAGTGTCATTTGTGAATATCTTCTCCCATTCCGTGGGTTGCCTCTTTGTTTTGTTGACTGTTTCCTTGGCTGTGCAGAAGTTTTGATCTTGATGAAGTCATTTTCACTTTTGTTTCCTTTGCCTTTGGAGACATATCTTGAAAGAAGTTGCTGTGGCCAATGTCAAAGAGGCTATTGCCTAAGTTCCCCTCTAGGATTTTGATAGGTTCCTATCTCACATTGAGGTCTTTTATGTATCAAGTTTATCTCTGTGTATGGTATAAGAGAATGGTCGAGTTTCATTCTTCTACACATATGTCCAATGTCCAATTTTCCCAGCAACATTTATTGAAGAGACTGTCTTTTTTCCATTTCCACTGTATATTTTTTCCTGCTTTGTCAAAGATTATTTAACCATAGAGTTGAGAGTCCATATCTGGGCTATCTATTCTGTTCCACTGGTCTATTTGTCTTTTTTTGTGCCAGTACCATGTTGTCTTGGTGATCACAGCTTTGTAATAAAGCTTGAAATCAGGCAACTTTTTTCTTTTTCAACATTTCCTTAGCAATTCGGGGTCTCTTCTGGTTCCATATAAATTTTAAGATTGTTTGTTCCAGCTCTTTGAAAAATGCTGGTGGAATTTTGATTGGGATGGCATTGAAAGTATAAATGGCTCTAGGCAATATAGACATTTTAATAATGTTTATTCTTCCAATCCACAAGCATGGAATGCTCTTCCATCTCAATTTCTTTCATGAATGTTCCGTAGTTCTTCAAGTACAGATCCTTTAACCTCTTTGGTTAGGTTTATTCCCAGGTATCTTATGCTTCTGGGAATTGATTCTCTAGTTTCCCTTTCTATTTTTTCATTGTTAGTATATGAGAAGGCAGCTGATTTCTGTACATTGATCTTGTATCCTGCCACATTACTGAATTACTGTATGAGTTTTGGCAGTTTGGCGGTGGAGTTTTTGGTTTTCCATATAAAGTATCATGTGATCTGCAAAAAGAGAGTGTTTGACTTCTTCTTTGCCGATTTGAATACCTTTTATTTCTTTGTGTTGTCTGATTGCTTTTGCTAGGACTTCTAGTACTATATTGAACAACAGTGATGAGAGTTAAAATCCATATCGTGTTTCTGATCTCAAAAGGAAGGCTGTCAGCTTTTCCCCACTGAGCATGATATTCGCTATGGGTTTTTCATAGACAGATTTTATGAAGTTGAGGAATATTCCCTCTATCCCTATACTTTGAAGCATTTTAATCAGGAACAGGTGCTGGATTTTGTTAAATGCTTTTTCTGCATCAATTGAGAGGACCATGTGGTTCTTCTCTCTTCTCTTATTGATTTGTTCTTTCATGTTGATTGCTTTGTCAATGTTGAACTATCCCTGCATCCCATGGATAAACCCCACCTGGTCATGTTGGACAATTTTTTAAATGTACTGCTGGATCCTATTATCTAGGATCTTGCTGAGAATCTTGGCATCCATATTCATCAGGGATATTGGTCTGAAATTCTCCTTTTTGGTGGGGTCTTTGTCTGGTTTGGTGATCAGGGTAATGCTGGCTTCATAAAAAAAGTCTGGAAGTTTTCCTTCTGTTCTATCTTTTGAAACATCTTCAGGAGAATAGGTATTATTTCTTAATTGAATGTTTGGTAGAATTCTCCAGGGAATTCATCAGGTTCTAGGCTCTTGTTTTTTGGGAGGTTTTTGATCACTACTTCAACATCATTACTAGATATTTGTCTATTCAGGATGTCAATTTCTTCCTGATTCAGTTTTGGAAGTTTATAGGTTTCCAGGAATGCACCCATTTTGCCTAGGTTGCTTAACTTATTGGCATATAACTGTTGATAATAATTTCTGATGCTTATTTCTATTTCCTTGTTGTTAGTCATGATCTCTCCCCTTTCATTCATAATTTTATTAATTTGGGTCCTCACTCTTTTCTTTTGGATTAGTTTGGTCAATGGTTTTTGATCTTATTGATTCTTTCAGAAAACCAGCTTGTAGTTTTATTGATGTGTTCTACTGTATCTCTAGTTTCTGTCTCATTGATCTCTGTTCTGATCTTCATTGCTTCCCTTCTTGTCTGTGGGGTTGGCTTAATTCATTGTTGATTCCCTAGTTCTTTAAGGTGTAAAGAGAGTTGGTATATTCTGGATTTTTCAATTTTTTTGAGGGAGGCTGGGATGGCTACCTATTTCCCCCTTAGGACCGCCTTTGCCGTATCCCATAGGCTTTGGACCTAAGTGTCTTCATTCTCATTATTTTCCATGAATTGTTTAAGTTCTTCTTTGATTTCCTGGTAGATCCAAACTTTCTTAATCAGGGTGGTCTTTAGCTCCCAAGTGTTTGAATTCCTTCCAAACTCTTTTTTTTTTTTTTTGTGGTTGAGTTCCAGTTTCAAAAGGCTGTGGTCTGAGAATATGCAGGGAATAATCTCAATCTTTTGGTATTGGTTGAGCCCTGATTTGTGACCCATCTATTCTGGAGAAAGTTCCATGTGCACTTGAATGAGTATTCTGTTGTTTTAGGTAGAATGTTCTGTATATTATCTATGAGGTCCATCTCATCCATGCAGGTGCTAGCTGGTGGTCTCCAGGACTGGCTGAGTCTGAACACTCCCAGCCTGGACTTGAAGGAACTACCCCAGACAGCAGTCCTGGCAAAGGCAGCCACCAGAATTGGGCTCCCTGGACCAATATTGCTCACTGTTTTGGCACAGGGGGTGCAGGGACAGGCAGGCACTTCAGGCAACTCCTGAGACAGTGGCTGGGGATGTGTACTGCCTGTGGGAGGTTGCACAGCTCAACAGAGTTTGCAGAGGAGAAGTTTGTGTGTTCTAGACCACCCAGAGGGGAGCAGACTGAGGCCTCTCTCTGAGAAGGAGGTCTGGGTGCAGTTTGCTTTCCACTAAATCTAAAAAAAAAAAAAAAAAAAAAAAAAAAAAAGCCTCTGAAGAACAAAAATCTCCAGAGAACAAAAGCCTGAAAAACCAGTTTCCATAGAGCTTGGCCCCTTGATAGGGAGCAGGAGGACTCAACCCAAGCAAGACTGACTGAAAAAAAATGCAGCAGGCTCATCCCCCAGAAAAGCCAGCCAAAAGAATGAGAGGACAACCACCACAGAGTCCCCATAAAACTGTAAAACCCCAATATCAGGGGAAAACAACATATTAAGCTCCCGGTATTGCCCTAAAACCTGTATATTTCATAGATACAACTTTTATTTTTAATTCATTCTCATATTCTTATTCTTTTTAATTTTTTAAAACCTACTTACCATTACAACTAATGGTTTGATACAGGTTTACTCTGTAGGTTTAATACAACATAGTGCATAATAACCTTTTAACTTGATCTTTTTCCATACATATACCTGTATTTTTCTTTTTCTTTTCTATTTTATTTTTTAAAATATATATATAGATATAAGTCTCAAGGCAATCCTCTTTCCCTAATCAGTTCTGCCCCTGTATATAAACCAGTTTTTTTTTAAAAGATTTTATTTATTTATTTGACAGACAGAGATCACAAGTAGGCAGAGAGGCAGGCAGAAAGAGAGGGAGGAAGCAGGCTCCCTGCTGAGCAGAGAGCCCGATGCGGGGCTCGATCCCAGGACCCCGAGACCATGACCCAAGCCGAAGGCAGAGGCCTTAACCCACTGAGCCACCCGGGCACCCCTATAAACCAGTTTTAACCTCCCTTTATCTCTGGAAAGTTGAGTCCTTTAGCAAAGATATTAAGATACACCCAGGAAGAATCAAAATAACCTTCCTTGCCCACATTGAGGATTTATAACTGCCTTCCCATCTTTTTCTTCTGTCAGTATTTCTGTGTATTTGTTTTTGTTCTGGTAGTATATAAATCTTATACTTGGGGTCCATTTGGACTGGGTTCTTTTTCTTTTATTTTTTTTTCTTATCATTTACTTTTCTCAGTCTTTTTATTTGTCCATTTTTGTTTGTATACTTTTGTTTGTATATTTTTGTTTTTATAAATCTTACCTTTAGGGCCCATTCTGGCTGGGTCTTCTCTTTTTTTCTCTCTCTTTCTGTCTCTTTTTTCTGTTTTCTTTCTTTTTGGTGGTGACTTCTGATTGCTCAGAAGCTTTTCAGGGTGCATCTTGCCTGGATTTTGGTTGATATATTCAGCTACATCCCCTCAACCCCCTCTCATCAAAATGACTAGGAGGAGGAACACCCAACAGAGGAAAAATTCAGAGACTGTGCCCTCTCCATCAGAGCTACTGGATATGGACATAAATGGTATGTCAGAAAGGGAATTCAGGGTAACAATTATCCAGGCAATGGCTAGGCTGGAGAAAGCCATTAGTGACAACATGGAATTGATTAGGGCAGAATTAAAAGCTACCCAAGAAGAATTTAAAAATGCTATCAATGAGATCCAATCTAATCTAAATAATCTAACAGCTAGGGTGACCTGAGGCAGAAGACAGAATTAAACTGATAGAGAAAAAGGATCAGGAGGAGGCCTGGAGCAAACATCTTAAAAGCCATGAAAACAGAGTTAGAGAAATAAATGACTCTGTGAAATGTTCCAGCATCAGAATTATTGGGATGCCTGAGGGAGAGGAGAAAGAAAGAAGACTAGAAGATATAGTTGAACAAATTCTCCATAAAAATTTTCCCAATATGGGGAATGGAACCAGTGTTCCTGTCCTAGAGGTAGAAAGATCACCCCCTAAGATGAATGAATCTAGAAAGACCTTGAGGCACTTGATTGCAAGACTGATGAGTCATAATTTTGGACAAGAGCTTTTGAGAGCAGCTGGGGGAAGAGATTCTTTACATACAGAGGAAGGTCCATCAGAATGATGTCATACCTGTCCACAATAATGTGTACTTTGGATATCCATTGATGTACACACTATTGCTAAGGGAACCACAAAGCTGGGATTGACAGCCTTGCTTTCTGGCTCCCTATTCTATGGCCTTATGTTAATACTGCCTCCCTAGAGGAAGAATAAGAGATAAGAATTCTCCTTCATGGATATTACACAAAAGCACGTGGTTATGTCCTAAGAGAGACTGTGGTCTGGGATGAAATGAATAAAGAATATCAAGTGTGAAGGAGCCAATCCTTGGAAATTGTGCAGGATTTCAGTGGGTGCATGGGAAGGTGAAGGTTTAGAAGTATTTGGGGAAAATTACTATCTCTGCCCCACTAATTGCCAGTAGGGCTCATCAAGGATTGTGACAACTAATTCTTCACATATTTGCAAAAGCATACTTGTTGAGAACAGTTGACCTACATATACAATGGTTCACAACAGTAGACCTCACCTGAAGGGTTCATTAAAACACAGACTGCTGGACTCTACCTCCACAGTTCCTGCTTTGGTAGGTTTAGGGTGAGGCCTAAGAATTTGTACTTCTAATGCATTCCTAGGTGACACTGATGCTGTACAGACCTCACTTTGAGAAACCACTGGCCTTGAAGCAGAAGCCATTAGGACATAAGAGAAAGGACAGGAGAGTAGGCTGAGGGCAGTAGAAGACAAAAATAAAAAAAAAGAATGTTATCTAATAGTAACAGCCAAATTCAGTGACAATCTGTTCCGAGTCAGTACTGTGCAAGGCAGTTCACATAGATCATCTCTTTTAATCCTTGCCACAAATTGTAGATGTTATTATGATTTCTAGTTGACAGCTGAAAAGCCAAGGATTTAGTACATTGGGAAATTTCCCAGGTCATATGTCTCTGCATTGAAATCCACACCCAGCCAGTTCTAGGGTGCAACCCCCAGCCAGGACAGCTGTGCCACAGCTCTCAAAGGGGTTTTGATGTGACACCTTAGGAGTGCATGCTCTTTCAAAGTTTCTAGTCAGTGATGTAGCAAGAAGAAGTGGTAATTAGGGTGTATTGTTTTGGCATGATTGTGTGAGAAGTGTGAGAAGATAGCTATGGATCTATTTTAGCAATATTTCAGGGACAGAGCTTTGCACATCATTCAAAGTGAGTAATAGGTCAAATGTCACCATCAAAAATTTCATTAAGACTGTTCGAAAAAAAAAAAAACAAACAAACAAACAAAAAATTTCATTAAGACTGGATTTTTTTTTTGTTTGCATATCTGATGTTTGTTTGCATATCAGATTTGGGAATCAGAAGGCTTTCATCTCAGGTCTGCTGCTTACAAGTCATTCATTTATTCAGAAGTATTACTAACCCACTAAAAATGGCTATAATTTTTTCTTTTGAAAACATTTATTGTCTATCATTTTGTTTTGAGGTGACAAACCAAACCCAAGTTAAACTTTTCTCACTGGCTGCTTTTAAAAAATTCTCTTTGTCTTTGGTGTCCTACAGTTTCATTATGATTTATCTAGGTATGATTTGTTTATCTAGGTATGATTTATCTAGGTATGATTCTTGATTGTTGTCTCTTCAAATGATGCTCCTTCCTTACTCACACTATTTTTTCCTTCTGGAATTCTGGCATATTGGACTTTCTTGTTCTGTTTTTTAATTTTATTAATCTCTCATATTTTTAAAAAATATGTCTGTTTCCAAAACATTTTGTGTAAGTTCTTTTTTAAAAAAATATTTATTTATTCATTCATTCATTTATTTATTTGAGAGAGAGAGAGGAAGAGAGAGAGCATGAGCTAAGGGGGCGAGCAGACTCCCGCTGAGCAGGGAACCCAATGCTGGGCTCAATCCCAGGACACTAGGATCATGACCTGAGCTGAAGGCAAAGGCTTAACAGACTGAGCACCGAAGGAGCCCTGTACAAGCTCTTTGAAACTTTCTTCCTTTTAATAATTCTTTCTTCATCTATTCTAATAGGATCAGTAACTCATTCATTGTTTAATTTCATTTGCTTTATTGACATTTTGATCTTTGAGTTGTTTCCTTTTCAGATCATTTTTTAATAGTCTGTTGCTCCATGCTTACATTTTCAGACCTTACTTTTTGAAGCATATCAAACATTCTTATTTTATATCCAGCATCTGATAATTCCAGTATCTGGCATTTTGGCTGTCTGATTCTGCAATGTTATTTCTCCTGGCTCTTACTCATGATTCTTTGTTTACCTCTGTATTTGCAGTTTTTGACTTCTAGCTTTTATCCCTTGGATCATATGTGAGACAATTTTTTCAGGTCATGTTGAAATGAAATTCCTTTAGACAGGATTTTTTTTTTTTTTTTTTGCTTCTTTTTTAATCACCTGGGGACAGGCACTAAAATCTAGGACAATTTTATATAAATTTTTTAAAAAAACTTTTCTGACCACCCAGAAACTTTTAACTTATGCCAAGAACCTGTGTGAGAGCTGGCAAATTCTTAAGTGATTTTTTTTTTCCCTCTAAATTAGTGTCAGAGTGAAAAAAGATGCTTCCCTGTTCTCTACTTCTTAAAAGAAATTGTATCCTAAGGAGGTCTTGGCTTTATATGAGGGACTACAATTAGACTTTCTACTTCAGGTGTGCTTTAGGGTTTGTCTACTTTCTTCTGTGCTTTCTACAATCTTCAAAACATACAAGTTCATCAGGGTCAAAGCTAGATTGTGAACTTGCTTGCCCTCCCCCTCCCCACATTGCTTTATTTTTGGCCTTGACGTATTACATACTTTCTTAGCAGTTTAGTAGTGCATTGAAAATATTTTAAATACACTTATACATATTTTAACTATCTTCATAGAAAAGGTTGTTCAGGATATCAGATTATCTGGTCTGAGGTACTGCAGAAAATGTAAGCCCCAAGGTAAAATGAAAATGCATTGTACATTATATTTAAGAGGAAAGCAGGAAAAAAGTCATTTTTACCAAAAGATGTCATTAAATGAAAATGGCAAATGAACTCTCTGAGGACAGAAATAATATATTTTTATTTGTCTTTGGAGTTGACTACTTTGCCTAAGACATAATAAGATCTCCATAAATAATAAATGAATAAAAAATTAGAAGCATTATATTGCATTGGAGGCTTCAAATGGTTTGATCATTATATCTCATCATTAAATATATATGAATACACACTTAACTGATTCCTAAATATTCAGATACCAATATATACGTGTATACAATACTATATATAAGATAGTGTATAATATATATATACTAGATAATATACTACTTAATATATAATATACTACATATGTATATCATGGGTATTATACTAAGTAGTTTTAACATTCAACACAGTCCCATTTGTCACTAAGCCGAGCACCTCACTGAGAAACTGTCAAGCACTAACATTGAGAACCTCTGATTTTAGCGCCCGCTCCCTCTGATGAATCAGGCAGCCCCTATTAACAGGCAGGAACATACTTGAGCAACCTTGATTGGCACTAAACTCCTTTCAGATTCTGAATTCTAAACTTGATCTTGGTCTAGGTGGTGAGTGCATAAATGTTATCCATGGGACTTCCTGTAGCTCCGTCTCTGTGAACGGAGAGGATGGCATGCTGCTGAAGATGAAATCACTGACCGGAGTAGAATGGGAAGGAGAGTTCCTGCCAGTGGTACTCCCTGGACAATCAAGGAACTCTGCAAAAACTTGGCAGAAAATAGAGACAGGGAAATAATAAGAGTTTCAGGTTTCTGTCAGATCAGGTTCTGAGGTGTACAGCTAATTTTGACTGGCTGGCAATCTGTGTTTTAGCTAACTAGACTAGAAAAATATGCTGCTTTGAGATCAGGAACTGCTTGGTCTCTTTTAAGGTAGAATAATGTTTAGACAGACATTGGAATGAAACAAAACTAGTTCCAAATCCTGTCTTTATCGTTTTAGTATCTTTTTGTCAACAAGCAAGCTACTAACCCTTTTGAATAGTCATCATCTGAGCAGTACAAACAATAACGCTTATCTTACAAGATTGTGCTAAGGCTTTAAAAAGGGTAGTGTTTATAAAATGATCAGCATAGTGTCTCATATGGTGTAAGCATGAAATAAAATTTAGCTATTAATAGTGGCTACTATTTTTGTCATTCTCAAAGCCTAGCATGTTGCACTTGTTGCACATTAGGACACTTACTAAATGTTTGCAAATTAACTAAAAAAGCCAGTCGTCTTTACTTGTTTAAGTGACTGCCCACATTGCTTTTCTACCTTTGCCTTTATCACTGGGAAAACAATCAGGATGAATCTTTGGTGAAAATCAAGCCATAGAGAGACCTATTTATCTCAGCCACTGAAGAACCTACGTGGTTATTCAAAGAAGAAGGCAAAAACTAGTTTCTGGTCTCATCAAGAGGCAGAGAAACGTCTGTAGAACCTGCTGCCAGCCTTCCTTTGGAGCTAGCCGTGTGCATTCTCTCTGCTTGGCCTTGACAAAGCTTCTGGGCTTCCATTAAATCAAGATGCTGGAATGTACGCTGCCTCGGCCGGCCACTACCCACATCATCTCTCTCAAGAAGCACTGTGGACTCTTGCCAACCTCCAAAACATGGTGAGAGATAAAGACTGAATTCCAGAGGGCTGTTTTTGTGGCTTTGGTGAAGGTCCTTTCAACTATTTATTTGCCTGAGGAACTCCCACCTTGCCTCTGACAATTGCACTTGTTCTCAGAAAAAATTATGGAGTCCTAAAAGGCAACCTGTGTAGACCTTCAAGCAGGCTGTGTGAAACTGGCCCAGACTGGCACCTGGCAAGCAGAGGAATATTTCTATGGCTAGGGTTACAGGGGTGTAGAGGTTTTGTGGTCAGAACAAAAAACCATTGATAGAGCTATAGAATTTCTTTCAAAACCCACTGCCTTCTCCCTCCCATATTTTTAACTTGATTTGTGACTTTAAGCTAATTACTGAGATGATCTGAATTTCGAAGCTTTCCTCTAGCGGTTTCTGAAAGAAAGCTATTTTTTTTTAAGGATTTATTTATTTGAGAGAGAGAGAGTGTGTACATGTGGGAGATGCAGGGAGAGGGAGAGAGAATCTCAAGCCAGCTCCATGCTGACTTGGGGCTTCATCTCATCACCCCAAGATCATGGCCTGAGCTGAAAGCAAGAATCAGTCACGTAAATAACTGTCCTACCCAGGTGCCCCTGAAAATAATATATTTCTGCAGAGACATTTTTATTTTCCTGCAAGATCTATTCATGCCATGTACATTGCTTTTGTATTATATAGGTTTTTGCTGTGTGCTCTAGTATTTTAGAGCTTCCTAAAAAACCCTACTGTCCAGGAGAATGGGTGTAAAGTGGGCTGCTTAATCAGAGGTGTAGTCTTTAATAGGGTTACATAGAGAAAAACATGGCACCCATGACTCTGCCCACTGTTTTCTTCTTGAGTCCCTAATTAGAAAATAACTATTCCAACAAAAGTAGAATAAAATATTCTTTTCATTGTTTTATTAGAGCAGGAGGTGGAACTCAAAGACCCAAGTGTTGTCAGAGGAGGCAAGGGACAGGGATATGGGGCTCTTTCACCTTCTAGCTATGTGAAGTTGGGTAAGCACTCCATTTTTTGAGTCCTCCTCCCTTAATTTTATATGCCTTATTTTATTAGTTAGGAAAACCAGTACAACACTGAATATTTGTAAGAGATAACAGTTTTTTTTTTTTTAAAAGATTTTATTTATTTATTTGACTGAGAGAAATCACAAGTAGACGGAGAGGCAGGCAGAGAGAGAGAGAGGGAAGCAGGCTCCCTGCCGAGCAGAGAGCCCGATGTGGGACTCGATCCCAGGACCCTGAGATCATGACCTGAGCCGAAGGCAGCGGCTTAACCCACTGAGCCACCCAGGCGCCCCAAGAGATAACAGTTTTGGCCTTGTTCTCAAATTTAGGAAGAAAGGTTTTTGAAGATGTCTTTTATCATATTATTCTAACTCCTATTTCAGAGAATGGATTTTGTCAAATACTTTTTCTGTATCTTTCTTTAAAATTTAAATTCACTTTGCCAATGTATAGTACATCATTAGTTTTTGATGTAGTGCTCAATGATTCATCAGTTGCATATAATACTCAGTTCTCATCACATCACATGCTCCCCTTGCCTATCCCCCACTCACCCCCATTTCAACAACCCTGAATTTGTTTTCTTGAGTCAAGAGTCTCTCATAGTTTGTCTCTTCCTCTGGTTTATTCCCATTCAGTTTTCCTCCCTTCCCATATGCTCCTCTGTGCCATCCCTTATATTCATACAATCACCTAATTTTCCCTTGTTGGTTTGTTAATGTGGAAATATATACTGACTGATGTTGAATATTAAACCAACCTTGCATTTCTGGTATATACTCCAGTTGGTCACAATGTATTTATTTCTATATTTTGGTGGATTTGATTTGCTATGATTTTTGTTTGTCTTCATTTATGTTCATGAGGTGTGACAATTTATAGTTTCCTTATAATATCTTTGATTATGGTGTCAGTGTGATGCTTTTATTTTCTGCATAAGTTTATATGGAATTAGTATTATTTCTTCCTTAAATGTTTGGTAGAATTCATTGTCACTAGTGATGTTCTCTTGGGCCTAGTGTTTTCTTTGTAGAAAGGCTATTAAATACAAATGCAATTTATTTAAGAGATACACTATCCAGATACTCAATTTCATCTTGAATGAGCTTTGGAAATTTGGAACTTTCAAGAAATTTCCCACTTTATCTCAGTGGTCAACTGTATTGGCAAACAGTTGTTCATAATATTTGCTTTTTTTGAAATTTGTTTTCCATAAATTTTTTTCCAAAAAAGTTTTCCATAAAATTTGTTTTCCTTTTAATGCATCAAGATCTGTGGTGATGTTTCCTATTTCATTCCTGCTATTGACGGTTTGTACGCTTTTTTCTCAGTTCCACTAGAAGTTGGTCAATTTTGTTGATAATTTCAAAGAAATAGATTTTGGTTACATTAGTTTTCTCTATTGTCTTCTGTTTTCTATTTCTTTGGTATTTGTTTTTATCTTTATTCTTTCTGCTTACTTTATGTTATTTGATTCTATTTTTCAACTTTTTTATGGTGGAAGCTTAGATCACTGATTTAAGATCATTCTTGTTTTCTAATGTAAACATTTAAAGTTTTAAATGTCACTCTAAGCACCCTATCAATTTTATGTTGTGTTTTGATCTAATTGTATTCAGGACATGTTCAAATTTCCTTTGTCACTTTTTGTTTTACCCATAGGTCATTTAGATGTGTGTTATGTGATTTTCTAATATTTGGAATCTTCCTCATATCTTTTTATTTGAATTCTAATTTAATTCTATTGAGCGAGAGCAAAGAAAATCATGTTAAACCAATAAGATTCAATTCTTTTATACATTTTGATAATTGATGGGTATCTGTTTTATGTCTCAGAATAAAGTTTACCTTGGTGTTCATGGTTTATGAGGAATTATGATGATGACAAAAATTAAAAAAAATTTTCAAGTACATCAAAAATGAAAAAAAAAAGCCAACTAGGATACATTTATAATTGTAAATGCTGCATTACTAAGTATATTCCTGATAGGAGAGTCTCCATTTCTACCAGGTATTAAGGAAAACCACATTTTCTGCTTATAATATTTTGTATCTGATGACTGGAAAAATCTTCACAAACTAGCTTCTGTTCCATATATTTCCAACTTCTTTTTCTCTTCCACCTATGTGTATTTTTGATGTCATGCACTGTAAGATACATTTTGTATTGCAATACATCTTGCACCTTTGTATCACGATGCCAGATGAGTTGGCACAGTGGTACAAGGAGTCTTTCTGGAAGGCAACTTGGAACAGCTAGAAATAAGTGTATATGGAAATGACTGTGAATTACATAAATTCTGAATTAAATAGATCATTAATTCACCTTCTTTTTTTCTGGATACTAAAAGTACCTGTGGTTACATTCATGCTACTTGATGATAGTGAAAATGTGAAAGAAAGGATAGTGGAGATGGTGAAAATCACAAGCAACATGTTAGATAGACATTCTATTAATTATTTGAGTTAGTGCTTGTGCCTTACTGTGTTTAGCAAGCTGGTTAGTCTTCAGACAATATTATCAATATTCAAAGAGAATTAGCTATTAATTTTCAATGTTTCTTCTGGGTGAGGAATTTGATATACACCAGGTACAAACATCCCAATGATTTAGAAAGGAAGAATCATGTCTATTTACTAATGTAGGAATAGAGGCTGAAAAAAGGTTTGCAGCAAGTCAGGAAGGCTCATCTAAAGCATAAATCACTTATACTTTATGCATTTTATGAAATTTTGATTTTTTCATATATAAGTTTCAACAAATATACTTTTTGAAATGGATATGATATTCTTTATCTAATTTCATTGATTCATAAATTACCTGTCCATAGTTTTCCTAAGGACAACTAAAATCTGAGCCAAAAAAAAAAAAGTATATTTTAGCTTCAATTCCTAATTGAAATTCTATACATTTTTGAAATATATAGAATTGCCAGAGAACCACTAATTTAAAAATTATGGATTAACAAATAATGGAGCTGGAGCTTTCTTTGTGGATGTTTTTGAAAATGTATTCAATTTGTTTAATGGGAATGGAGCTATTCAGCTTTTCACTCCATTTTATGTCAGTTTACTAAAGTATGTTAAGTAATTACTATGCCCATTTCATCTATACTGTCAAATTTGTTGGCCTTTAGAATAGTCCTTTACTTTTATTTTAGTATGTGAATGATCTATAGTGATGTATGTACTTTCATTCATTCTTGCTAATGATACATTGTATTGTCTATTATTAATCAGTCTTGTTAGAAGCTTATTAATTGCATTAATTTCTTCTGAAAAACTTAGTTTTGGCTTTGTTAATTTTCTCTACTGTTTAATTATTTTTTATTTCATCTACTTATGTTGTTATCTTTATTATTTACTTCCTTCTACTAACTTAATTTAATTTTCTCTTCTTTTCCTACTTTTGTCAAATGCAACCATAAATCACTAATAAGGAAAAGAAAAGAAGAAAAAGGAGAAGGAAAGAAGGGGGGAAGGGATGAAGGAGGGAAGGAGAGAAAGAAAGAGAAAGAAAGAGATTACTGAGGAAGACGTAAAATCATTCTTTCATAGGTGGTCTACTTGTTTACATAAAAATTCCTATGTAAAAACAAAGAAAAAAGTTTCAGAGAATAAGTAAATGTGTTAAAATATACATAGGAAGGTTAGAAAACAAAATTGATGAAATCTTTCAGGAAACAATATAAAGGTAAAAAAAAAGGGAAACTGAGTGAGAAAAGAAAAATTAAAAGATTAGTTCTGGAGGTCTTTCAACTATCAGCAGTGTGAGAGCAAAGAAATTAGAAAGGATATTATCAAATAAATAATACAAGAAAATTCTGAAGAATTGTAGTGTCTAAATCTCCAGAAAGTTCCTACTGAATCGAATGCCTAGTATTCTTCCAAGTTAATTGAAAAGTATAAAAAAGTGTGTGTGTGTGTATTTATGTGTATGTATGTATATACATATATATTTATACATATACAAAGACATATCACAGAAGCACATACCAACACATCTACACACACACACATTCCAAGTTGTTGAAACAGTATAAAAAAGCAAATATGTTTTATTTGGTTTTTTATACTTTTATCTTTCCAATTAATTTTGAAGAGTTTATTTGTATGTGTGATATTTGAAAAAGAATAAAAAAGCAAATATATATATACACAAATATATTTTATTCCTAAAATTTTTATACTATTCCAATTAAAAGAGTGTATATATGTGTTTGTATGTCTATTAAAAACTGCTATTTATAGGGTGCCTGGGTGGCTCAGCGGGTTAAGCCTCTGCCTTCAGCTCAGGTCATGTTCTCAAGATCTTGGGATCAAGCCCTGCATTGGGCTTCCTGGATAGCGGGGAGCCTGCTTCCCCCACACTCTCTGCCTGCTTCTCTGCCTGATTGTGATCTCTCCCTCTGTCAAATAAATAAATGAAATCTTTAAAAAAAAAAAAAAAAACAAACCTATTTATTACCTAATGTAAGACCAGACAGAAATTTAAGAGAAAACTCATTAATTATTGAATGGAAAGAGGGAACATGCTAATGTTTATTGAGCAGCAGGAACTTTGTCTATGTACTTTATTTGACCTTCTGAATAATTCCATGAGACAGGTATTATTATCCTCATTTAGAAACATTAAAACATAGGTAGTGTTGTGATGAGCACTGGGTGTTATATGCAACTAATGAATCACTGAACAGTGCATCAAAAACGAATGTGTATGTATGTATATGCTGGCTAATTGATCATAGTAAATTAAAAAAAAAGAATGTATATATGGTAAAACTCTCCTGATACATCTATACTTTTATATATTCATTTCTAGGTTATAAATAAATGAATAAATAAAAACAAAAGAAAAAAAACAGAAGTAGTTAGGGGTGTCTGGGTGACTTATTTGATTGTCAGACTCTTGATTTTGGCTCAGGTCATGATCTCAAGGTTGTGGGATAGAGCCCCACTTTGGGCTCTGTGCTGAGAAAGGAGCCTGCTTGGGATTCTTTCCTCCCTCTTCCCGCCCCCACTTTCTCTCCCTCTCTACCTCCCCCCCAGAACAAACAAAAAACAAAACAAAACAAAAACCCAAATAACAACAACAAAACCCACAGGTAGTAATTATCTCTATTATCTAAGTGTTTGTGAATATTATTTTATATAACTTAGGGTATTTAATATATATAAAAAGGATACTGGAATTCCTTTTAGTGATTCATTCATTAAAAAAAAAAAATGCTTACTGAATTTCTACTTTATGCCAGGCAAGGTTCACAGAATTCAGCTCTGTATAAGACATAGCCCCTGTACCTAAGGTGCCTCCAGGCCTGGGGGTGGGAAGAGAGTGCATAGGCCATACAGTGTGGTAAGTGTGGTTGGGATTGTGGTGTGCAGAGGTATGCACAGGAGAGTGGGTATTTACCCCAGGCGTCATAATGCATGGAGGCCTCCAGGACAACTGGATGGTGCAGGAAGGATTGTGGAAGGGAGGGACTAGTGAACACAGAGAGGGATGTGATGGAAGTGTTCTAGGCAGTTGCATGGAGATGTAGCAGGAGCCTCTGATGGCCTGACGTGTTGTTGAATACATGGATGGGGAGGCGAAGAAGCAGTTATTGGATTGAAAAATAATTGGGGAACATAATTCAGTAATTACTGTAGGAGCATGAGATGAGAATTATTGACCCAGAAATTCCCTGTAAAAGGGCTTTCTCTGTCCTTTCAATTCCCAGAGACAGATTGTGCTGATGTCGCAGGGAAAATGTGTGCTTTTATCCTTCATATCTAAGTAGGTCAGTATTTGCTAACACTCAAGAAGTCTGCATTATTTCCTCGTCGGCTAGAACATTGTGCTAATGAGGAGCAGGTCATAGGTTTAATCCCCTTATGGGCCTCTTAGCTTTGCTCTGTAGGCAGAAACAGCACCCGTCACCCGGGGGGTTTGCTTTCTCAAATGCCAGTTGCTGGCAGGAGAAACCTGATGAGAACTTTTGGACAGATTAGAGAAAACTCATCCCCACTCAGCGCCTCAGAGGGGCACAGCTTCCAGCAAATGTTCCACTGACAGTGCATAATCAATGTAATTGTGGTTTTCTAAGAATGCTTAAAACATTTAATGTTATTCCCATTAAATCCCTAACCTCAGCTCCTATGGAAAATTGCAACCAAGTAGCTGCAATCGGCTAATATTCTTCTTTCTCCTCTTTAAAAGAAACTAAGAATATTTCTTTAACATCTAGTGAACTGAGGGTCTTATCAATCTTTAGCAAAAGGGCCAGAGATATAAGCCCTCATGCATATAAGTTTAAGCCTAAATACCCATATATTTATTAAACAATGGCTTTACAGTATAATGTCTAGACTCTGCTCTGTGCTAGGCATCTAGAAGTAAAAAGGATACACTAATTAACATTTACTGAATATGGCCAGTGTGCCAAGCATGTAGCTAAGCACTTTACAAGGATTATTCCATTTAATGCTCAAAAGATCATGTCAAAACTCAACAGGCCATGTCCTCCCCAACCCATCCCCTTCCTCTTTCCCAGGAGAGAAGATTAAAAAGTATGAATATGTGTGGCCATAGAAAAAACACTATAGTCAGAAGTCCTCCTAGAAACTCCAGGGAGAATATCTTCTCCCATTCCATGGGTTGCCTCTTTGTTTTGTCAACTGTTTCCTTGGCTGTGCAGAAGGTTTTGATCTTGATCAAGTCCCAAAAGTTCATTTTCGCTTTTGTTTCCTTTACCTTTGGAGACATATCTTGAAAGAAGTTGCTGTGGCCAATGTCAAAGAGGCGACTGCCTAAGTTCTTCTCTAGGATTTTGATAGATTTCTGTCTCACGTTGAGGTCTTTTATTTATTTCGAGTTTATCTTTGTGTGTGGCATAAGAGAATGGTCGAGTTTCATTCTTCTACATATAGTTGTCCAATTTTCCCAGCACCATTGATTGAAGAGACTGTCTTTTTTCCACTGGACATTTTTTCCTGCTTTGTTGAAAATTATTTGACCATAGAGTTGAGGGTCCATTATCTACCCTGTTCCACTGGTCTATGTGTCTGTTTTTGTGCCAGTACCATGCTGTCTTGGTGATCACAGCTTTGTAGCAAGGCTTGAAATCAGGCAACGTGAGGCCCTCTCTTACACTGTTGGTGGGAATGTAAGTTGGTGCAACCACTTTGGAAAATAGTGTGAAGATTCTGTAAGAAATTAAAAATAGAGCTACCCTATGACCCTGCATTTGCACTACTGGGTATTTACACCAAAGATACAGATGTAGTGAAAAGAAGGGCCATATGTACCACAATGCTCATGGCAACAATGGCCACAATCATCAAACTGTGGAAAAGAGACAAAATGCCCTTCAACAGATGAATGGATAAAGAAGATATGGTCCATATATACAAAGGAATGTTACACCTCCATCATAAAGGATGAATACCCAAGTTTTGTATCAACGTGATGAGACTGGAGGAAATCATGCTGAGTGAAATAAGTCAAGAAGAGAAAGTCAATTGTATGGTTTCACTTCCTTATGGAGCATAAGGAATAACATGGAGGACACTAGGAGAAGGAAAAGAAAAGTGAATTGGGGGAAATTAGAGGGGGAGATGAACCACGAGAGACTGTGGACTCTGAGAAACAAACTGAGGGTTTTGGAGGGGAAGGGAGTGGGTGAATGGGTGAGCCTGGTGGTGGGTATTAAGGAAGGTACGTATTGCATGGGTGTGGTGCATAAACAATGTACCTTGGAACATTGAAACAATAAAATAAAATTAAAAAAAAGAAAAAAATTACAGGGAGAGAGGTCTGAATAATTACAACCACAACCAATATTTATTGCACACTTAGTGTGTGACAGGCATTTTTCTGAGCAATTCATATCATTCAAACTGAACTTAGTTCTATGAAGTTAAGTTCTATTATTAGTGATATTTTTGTTTATGAGGAAGTTGAGGCAAAAGAGCTAAATCTAAGTTCACATGAAAAGAAAGTGACTGATCCAGGATTGTTGACAATGCATTACCTTAGTTATATCGAACATGCTTTATTGTGTTAATTTGCCATTCATATATATATATAGTTTGATGATGTATCTATTCAAATATTTTGCCCCTTTAAAAAAATCAGGTTGTTTGTCTTCTTTGAGTTGTAGAGGGCTTTTAAAAAAATTATTCTGGGTATAATTATTTTATCAAACATATTATTTGCAGGTTTTTTTTTTCCCCACCAGCTCTTTTGTATCTATCAAAGACGAAATTGAAATATTGTTGAAGGGCAATTCATATCTTTTTTTTTTTCTTTTCTTACTCATGCCTTTCATGTCTTGTCTAAGAAATCTTTGTCTAACCCAAGGTCACAAAGATTTTCTTTAATTTTTCTTCTTGGAGTTTTATAGTTTTTGCTCTTATATTTCATTTAAGGTAATTTTGTATACAATGTGAGGAAATAATTATAGCATTTTCTTTCCATATGGATATCCAGTTTTTCATTTATTACAAAGATTGACCTTTCCCTACTAAATTATGTTAACATCTTTGTTGACAATCTATTGACTAAAATTTTTGTGAATAATATTTTTTAATTTTTCCTACACTAGTCTTTCATATTTTGTTAAATATCTGTAAATATTTTTTTTTATTTTTTATAAACATATATTTTTATCCCCAGGGGTACAGGTCTGTGAATCACCAGGTTTACACACTTCACAGCACTCACCAAAGCACATACCCTCCCCAATGTCCATAATTCCACCACCTTCTCCCTAACCCCCTCCCCCCAGCAACCCTCAGTTTGTTTTGTGAGATTAAGAGTCACTTATGGTTTGTCTCCCTCCCAATCCCATCTTGTTTCATTTATTCTTCTCCTACCCACTTAAGCCCCCATGTTGCATCACCACTTCCTCATATCAGGGAGATCATATGATAGTTGTCTTTCTCTGCTTGACTTATTTCGCTAAGCATGATACGCTCTAGTTCCATCCATGTTGTCGCAAATGGCAA